>NC_137864.1:30737112-31162112 GCF_963924005.1 Protomyctophum bolini
TCACTAAAAATCTTAAAAGTTCTTCGACAAGGCGATGTCATCTCTTGGAAAGAATGTATCGTAAAATATGTGATTAATCTATTCGGTTTTAGATTTTCCATGGTGCCTTGGCAGTTATATGGCCACAAATGTAACCAAAGATTACGCGCGTTGCGCACTATAAATCCTAATTCCGTACAACGTTTTCGAGCTAAATGAAATGAGCATGTGATTATTTGATACGCCTGGGTCCAACCCCTGTTATCTCCCTTACTTATTCGTCCATTCGAGCAATTTCTTTCCAAATGTTTTTAGATCAAACATGGTATGATGGTAAAGACTTCAAGTCAGACCAAAAACAGATCGCGGCCGATTGGCACAAACTCCTCCGCTCCGGGTCTGCATGTGAACAGGGGACGAGGAATGGGGATTTTATTCTAACCCCCACCGCCACCCGACCCCCTTCCCTCAGTTCACTGCTTTCAGGCCAATCGTTATCACCACCGGCTGGGCGTCACTTACAAACGAAACATGATGAAACGGACCTGGTTGGCACTGCCTCGTTTCGTTTCAAAACTCATTTCAACTCAATGCACTTGGCGTCTTGGCCCCTTTGATCTGTTGTCACGATTATTATGACCATGACCAATTTAGGGTTTGGTTGAAATAAGAGACCTAATTAATTAAAATGTCCCACAATATCTCACACAAAGTTTTTCTGCATAATTTTCGACCAAGATCAGGGTTCAATTTCCAAATCTTGTTTTATAGTCGGGGATCCAGTCACCGGAAATTTGAGAGGACCTGTGATGTCATGCTATACTTTTTTTTGTGTTTTTTCTATTAATTTGGTCATTAAGGTCCATAGAATAAGAGGGCTGCTCTGCCGGAAACATCGCGAAAAAAAGTTATGGCCATTTTAGTATAATGAAGCCTTTATTTTTTTGCCCATTTTCGCCTATTGTAAAAAACTAGGTTTCTTTTCTTAAAGTGCTCAGTAGGTTGTGTAGGCTGTCAATAAATTATTCCCAGATACACAGAACACATATGTGAACAACACCAAGTCCAGAAATACACTCACAAAGCCTTTCCAAATGATTTATAGCCATTTTTGGTACCAAAAATTCATCCGTTTTTTGCATTTTTCCCAATACTTTCATCTTTACTTCAATAGTAATCAACTTTGCCATGGGTTATGACATCAGCCAATGTGTCATTCTTTGTGCACAGCTGATTCTTTGTTAGTTGAAATATCACACCTAGTGTGAAGTGAGCTGTGCTATTTATGATAGCAGGAGCACAGCTCAAAAAAGGAAATTAAACATTGTCTGAATAAAATAAAGATTATGTCTAATATCACGAAAATGATCAGGAAAATGAAAACAACTAACTAATCAACTCACTCACTGTCACTGTCTTCGAGTGTGAGTTCAACTCGTGAACATCTTTTGGGGTCCCCAGTGCAGAGACAGGCAATGACATACTTGACACCGGCTCTTGCACAGGAGCATCCTCTGGCACACACTCTCATACAGTGAAGCCATGTATCGTCTAGCCGCTGTCACGACATCTTGTGTAACATCCAGACTTTCCCCAGAGTCACCGTATTGGCACAGAGGCAGAAGGTCTTTCAGGTGATCAACGGCAGCTTTGTAGGCACGTCTTTTTCCTCTTCTGTAAAGATAGCCCACTGTGTCACATCCAGTCAGTATGTAGGTGCTGAGGAGTATGGATGAAAGATCGGAAGCTTCAACATCATACTTCACTGGCAGGGCATCCACAATTGCATGAGCAGGTAGGTAGATATCCATCTTCTTTACCCATAGCTCTTGTAGGCCATCCATGTGTGTGATGTAATATATGCACATCATGATCACATCTGTGTCAGTAGCCACAACTACAGCCCGTTCGTGGTGCAGATGTTCTACTGAGTATGCAATGTGGGCAAACATCCTGGTATCTGCCTCCTCATGCTTCTCACAGGACAGTTCTGGAAGCTCAACCTGACAATCTGCTGATAACAGAACAGTGCGACTAGGATCATGGAAAAGTCCACCCAGAATAAGTGTGCATCCAGCAGGAAGTGATTTGTGCTGAGCAGCCCATGCTTCTCCCATATAGTTCAACAGGTTTTCTTTATTCAGTGGATTTTGAACAAAGCCTTTCCATTCAGGTAAGGCAAGACTATCATGTGGCTTGTACTCCTTCATCTTGCTGGAGACATCATATCGATCACCAACAAAGTGGATGCAGTCACAGTTGTCTGGGATACCACTAAGGAGCTGCTTCAGGTATTTTTCTTGCAGTTCATGGAAGGTGCTGCAACCAAGATGTTGTTGACGCTGGATGAATGCCATGGCATCAACCACCATTACAACAGGCTTGTCGAATGGTGGCAATCTGTCCACTTCACACCATGAACTGCCAAGGGATGTCTTGATTGCAGCCAAGTAGTCAGCCTTATTCCCTTTTCGCATGGCATAACCTTGGTCAAGGGATGGATCTGGCTCCGTGATCCTAGTCGCACTGTTCTGTTATCAGCAGATTGCCAGGTTGAGCTTCCAGAACTTCCAGAACTGTGAGAAGCATGAGGAGGCAGATACTAGGATGTTTGCCCACATTGCATACTCAGTAGAACATCTGCACCACGAACGGGCTGTAGTTGTGGCTACTGACACAGATGTGATCATGATGTGCATATTACATCACACACATGGATGGCCTACAGGAGCTATGGGTAAAGAAGATGGATATCTACCTACCTGCTCATGCAATTGTGGATGCCCTGGCAGTGAAGTATGATGTTGAAGCTTCCGATCTTTCATCCATACTCCTCAGCACCTACATACTGACTGGATGTGACACAGTGAGCTATCTTTACAGAAGAGGAAAAAGACGTGCCTACAAAGCTGCCGTAGATCACCTGAAAGACCTTCTGCCTCTGTGCCAAAATGGTGACTCTGGGGAAAGTCTGGATGTTACACAAGATGTCGGGACAGCGGCTAGATGATACATGGCTTCACTGTATGAGAGGAGTGACTTCAGTGGTAACTTGGATACACTGCGAGCCCATCTTTTTGGCAACATCAAAGGAGACATGCGTTGCCTTCCACCTACTGAAGATGCCTTCAAATTACACCTTCTCAGAGCCCTGCATCAGTTGGTTGTATGTAAGAGGGCACACATGTCTCAGCCAACCTACCCTGTGGCAACCAACTTTGGCAGAGAGCTTGTCAATGGTAAGCTGGTGGCAACAATGATGCTGAAGGATGCAAAACCCGCACAATACAAGCGCACCAAATATTGCCACTGCAAGAAAAGCAAGTGTGCCAGAGGATGCTCCTGTGCAAGAGCCGGTGTCAAGTATGTCATTGCCTGTCTCTGCACTGGGGACCCCAAAAGATGTTCACGAGTTGAACTCACACTCGAAGACAGTGACAGTGAGTGAGTTGATTAGTTAGTCGTTTTCATTTTCCTGATAATTTTCATTTTCGTGATATTAGACATTATTTTATTCAGACAATGTTTAATTTCCTTTTTTGAGCTGTGCTTCTGGAAGGAGTATAGCTCCAAGCGTCATGGGACGTTTAGCATGTATGTACGCCAATCAAGATCAAGGATAGCAATTTCATCACTATGATCACAACAGAGACAATATATATTAGTATTCATAAATAGCACAGCTCACTTCACACTAGGTGTGATATTTCAACTAACATAAAGAATCAGCTGTGCACATCTGTTTATTTTATAATAATAAAAAAAATACTTGTGTTGTTTTGAATTTGTTGTGTTACACTTTTATTTTGTGGGGGTACAGTTGTTTTCAAGAAAAAAAAGGCTCTGGGAATTTTGAGCATTAGGGTAATAAAGTCACCACAGTTCCTTTAATTTAGGGTTGATTTTAATTTAAAAAAATGTGGAATGACTATAAAGATTGATGAAAAGAATGAGACATTGGCTGATGTCATAACCCATGGCAAAGTTGATTACTATTGAAGTAAAGATGAAAGTATTGGGAAAAATGCAAAAAACGGATGAATTTTTGGTACCAAAAATGGCTATAAATCATTTGGAAAGGCTTTGTGAGTGTATTTCTGGACTTGGTGTTGTTCACATATGTGTTCTGTGTATCTGGGAATAATTTATTGACAGCCTACACAACCTACTGAGCACTTTAAGAAAAGAAACCTAGTTTTTTACAATAGGCGAAAATGGGCAAAAAAATAAAGGCTTCATTATACTAAAATGGCCATAACTTTTTTTCGCGATGTTTCCGGCAGAGCAGCCCTCTTATTCTATGGACCTTAATGACCAAATTAATAGAAAAAACACCAAACAAAAGTATAGCATGACATCACAGGTTCAACCCATTTTCAAGAGCTTTTGGGCCTGTGGATCCCCGACTATTAAGAAAAAGAATGCCAAGACAATAGAAGACAATTAGAAGCTGGTCCTCGTGTTTGGAAAATTAAAGGCAGGCCATTAAGTGTTTTTTTTGCTCTATATGCAGAAAATACATTTTCAAGAGGGTTGACTTTTGTTTGTCTGTTTGTTTCTTGTTTATTCAGATGCTGGCAATTTCCCCCTGGAACTGAGACAGAGTTAACTGTGTGTGTGTGTGTGTGTGTGTGTGTGTGTGTGTGTGTGTGTGTGTGTGTGTGTGTGTGTGTGTGTGTGTTCGCGCACACACACCAACTTATTTCTCTCCATGGAAATTAAGTTGCAGGACTTTTGCAGCACCATAATAATAATAATAACAGTCTAACAACAGCACCACTTTGACCCCTTTGACCCCTGTCCACTTTGACAGACTGGAATGGCTTAGGGTCGGTGACAGAGTACAACATCTTGCAATGGGTCTGGACGTAGGCTACTGGTCCACAAGATTTGATACACCACCAAGATACCCATGTAGGCTACCTGTCTAAATAATGTTAACGAAGTCCACACCCACAACACCAGAGGGAGTGCAACAATTTAACAAACCATGTGCAACCCAGATTCGGCACAAACAAGGAACTAAATTATTTTCCCTCCTATGCCACCAAAATGTGGAACGCCCTACCAACAGTCATTAAGACATGTGAATCCCTTGACTCCTTCAAAACCGCTCTCAAAGGGCAACTACGGAAGGCTGCAATTCGAAACTGGCCCCCGTAAAAAATCTGACCCCCCCCACCACCCACCCCTTTTTCCCCTCACTGTATATGTTTCTTTTCCCTTTTTTGATAAATTCCTGTTCTGTTCTTTTTGGCTATAGAGGGTATGTGCGTGACATCATCATCAAACCCGGAAGTTATGCAGGAATGCCTACTGAGTGGCAAAAAACTACTTTCTGGCCTTGACAGCCCATACGAAAAGTCCTATTTGATTGCATTAAACAACGTTAAACAATGTTAAACTCACTTTGCATGTTGCTTGTGCCATTCACTTTAAGCATGCGCATACCCTCTATAGAAGTGTCTATTTGTACGTCTCTTAAATCTTTTGATGATTTGAACAAGGTGGACCCTCTTGTAAAGTGTTGCTTTATTGGGTCTCACAGTTAACAGTCTTTGTCTTGAGTTGTGCTTGAAATGTACTGTAATTCTGCAAACTGTTAATAAATATTTCAATCAATCAATCAAAAAACAATCTGTCTCCACTATACAGTGTGGGCTGGTGTGCAGCATGGATGCACGTTGTTGTAGCGGTTGTTGGATTATTGTCTCAATAAAGTTGATTCAAATAAACACAGAGGGACGTCACACCACAATGGCAGCCAGCAGTACAGCTGTGACAGTTCTCACTCCAAATGGAAGAAGACAGACTATTAAAGTGTCGCCGAACACAGTTTTATTAAAGGTAAGTTTATGTTTAAGACGGTTATATCTACTTTTCTGACCAGGATTGGATAGAGGCGTTAGAGCATTCAGTTTATTTCCGAATTTGAAAAATAACCAAGTGCCTATAGTTAGCTTAGCTGACGTTAGCTAATGACTGGTCAGTTTCTAAAGTCTGTAGTCTCCTTCTGATTAATACTATAAGGTTCCTGTGTAGTGTGTAAGTAACGTAATAACAATTTGCATACGTGTGCTTCTCATAGGTGCTCGAGGACGTCTGCAAGAAACACGGATTTAATGCTGACGATCACGGTTTGAAGTAAGTCGTAGCCATTCGTTTTCAACAACTGTAGCTAGCTCGTCATTCACTGACACAGATTCATCATACAAGTCTTGTATTCATTAGAATAGCTGATAATCCATACATTTCAGTAGGGCTGCAACTATCGATTATTTTCTATTGTGCGTTTTAATGTTTATTTTAATTCCTAATAAATGCTACAAAACCTGTGGCTAGATAGGCACAAAGAAGTTGAAGGGTACTTTATATATATATATATATATATATATATATATTATTTTTTTGAATGTCAAATTAACATTGAGGTGCCCACAATGTTTAGATGCGCACTCTTTCTGTATACATTATGGTTGGTATGGTTATTATTAATCGGTTATTTTATTAAATTATCAATTGTTTTTTTTTATAATAGATTTAAACGAGTTAACTGTTGTCATAGCTGGCTCAGGCTATGGCAAACATCGGAGGTAGGAGACAGAGTAAAATGTTGAACATGTATTTATTATAAATTAGGCCTAGGTTGACAAGAACTAAAGAATGACTGGAGAACTGAAAGCAACATAATATAAGGCAATAAGGATCATGAGGTGTGGAGTCAGTAATAAGTGGTTTAAGTGTGGATGTGTGAAACATGGTGTGGTGCATGTGTGGATGGAAAGAATAACTCAAACATAATAATAAACAAAAGGCATGGAGGACAAGCAGGCAGTGGAGGCACAGATGTCGGGTCTGGATCTCTCATTATGAATGGCAGGGACTGCCTCCCCCTGGCCAGCCGGGGTGCATGATGGAGGGGAAAGGAACTGGACGTGGTTGGAATAACGTGTTCCTTCCACGCGCTAGCCTACGTCCAACCAGGGAAACTCCCCCCTGTCAGGTGTAAAAGAGCAACTTGGGCTGCGTCCGAATTGCTAGGGTTGTTCCCTACTCCCTATCCCCCATACGGGGATCCAGATTCTAGTGGACTCTATAGTGATGATTTCGGACAATACTCCCTGTATGGGGAGCACCGACTCTGACGTCAATATCGATAGAGGGCGCTGTAGTTCCGCGGGTTCATGTACTTTTTATTTGCATGAAATCCCCATTAGGTTTTTTCAGATCGCCTCATAAAGAACTGTTTGAAAAATAAACAAATCATCCCGGCCGTTTCACTCATTTGGATATGAAGATTCAACTGACTACAAGAAACCAATCAAAACGCTGCTGCTGAATTTCCGCTAGGAACAGACTGTATCAAATAAGTCTGGCTGTCACCTCCCTGCAAGGACAGTTTGTAAAGTTATTTTTAAATAGGTTAATGAAAATATGTTTGCAGGCATTTAGGCCTATATATCTATGATAAAAAGGTTATTTAGGATAATGGATATAGTCTAATATTAATTTATTGATAATAATCATAGGCCCATTGTTATGGGAAAACAGTGCACAACCTTGACAATATATGAAAATATCAGCAGCATGATTTAATCTTAACCACATGAACCCCCGCTAATCCTGGGGCGGGGGGGATACGGCAAAAATCGCCGATCTAAGCAACGCGCGACGTCCGTGTTGTGAGCTTGTATACTTTTACTTGGGTACTTTTGGTAAAGAATTACCAAAAGTAGCCGATCTACAAGCTCTGCTCACAATACGGACGTTTGGTGTTAACAGAAACAGCAGTCCAATAAATGACTGCCTACACAATGAAGTTTTAATGCATTTATCGCAATTCAATGAAATAATGTTAGATAGCATATTCATGGCAGGAATGAATGAATATTAATAAAACATATGTTCGGACACAATATGTGTCTCACATGCATGTATTTAGCCTACGTTTGTGATAAAGAATCTCACAAATATATTCTACAGCAAGCAACTGATTGCTCTCCTAACGTCATGCGCTGGGCCTGGGTGATACAATGAATCAGATTAGTAATACTATTGCAAACGAGTAGATTTATTATAAATAAAATAAAACAATTTCAAATAAATGCACAGATCATTTGTCTCGAGATCTGTAGCTTCGAGATCCGCCAGGGAAGAAAAGAGGGGAAAACGAAAGTTTAAAAAGTACATTTGTGTTGATTTCTTTCGCTGGTTCAACTTCTGCCTCTTCTGAGTTGGAGGGCAATGAGCGCATGCATGCAGAAGCAGCGCACGTGCGCAAACGCGTGCATGTGCGCTCAAGAGCGAGCTTGCGCAATGCATTATGGGGCAGATTTGCTTCGCTGTGTTTTTGTAGTGACCATCGGATGCTCCCTACAATTCCCGGTGCATTGTGGGATACTTCAGTCCACTACGTTAGGGTGCAAAAATGCTCACTACATATTCGGACACTATAACAAAATGGCGGAACCTCAAAGTAGTGCACTATATGGGGCATAGGGAATGATTTCGGACGCAGCCTTGGACACTCGGGCATGAAGGAATCATGAGTTCAAGTCCGTTGCTCTCCCTATGTCCCCCATATATGGGGAAACGGTTGGCGGAGGGTGTGTAAAGCCCAGGATCACATTAGATAATTGACACAGGGGTGATAAATGGGTTACAAAATCGTGGGATAAAAATTAAAAAACAAAAGAATGGCAGGGACATGGCTTTTATAGCTCTCTGGAGCCACTGGGCCCAGGTGCTCTCCAGTGAGCAATCAAGATGGAATGCCCCACCCAGGCTCGCCTATTAGGCAGGCACTCCCTAACCACTACACATACTGTGTGTATATGTGTGGGGCATCACACTGTTGCACCCCTATTGATTGATTGAAATATTTATTAACAGTTTGCAGAATTACAGTACATTTATGGAATGCATGCAATGTATAGAATATCAGCATTTTACGTTTACTGATAGTCTAAATTCAGAATGCATAGGACCAGAGGTGTATCAACAATAAGGCGAGGACAGTCGTCCGCCCGTCCAAAATCCATTTCTGCCAGGCCAAAATCCATACAATGAGAAAAAAGAGATGACAAAAACAAGACCTGAGAACTATTAGTGGACAGCTGATTGGCCGTTGCATTAGAGCAAGACCCCCAATCACCAATTGGAATGTAAATGCATGCCTTTCAGTCTTTGTATCCTACTCGTCTGGCAGGTATATGAAAACCTTTAGTGCTACGATTGTGTGCGGGGAGACGACAATTAACACATCTTGCCTGCCCAAAATGTAATTCCTGGAAACGCCACTGCATAGGACCTGGTGCTGATGTTTTTTGTTTGCAGCAAACATCTATGCTCCTTCCAACAGTAGCATTAGATTCAGTAATTTATTTACACCAATCTTGTTAAAGTATAGGGTGCTGAATACATTTCTTTTCTGAACTGCACAGATTCTTGGGGAAATAGTCGGCATGGTGAAAAATACCACCATGCAGTTTTACAAACAGAATCAGTCAATACAGATACACAGTACACACAGGCAGGTAACTCATTCGGACCAAGAGGTATAAAAGGTAGACTGGGATCAATTTGCTTTGCAGTTTGCTGGGTCTAGAGCGGATTTGGAAATATTGCATGACTGTATGCAATTTACTAGATACTAACTGGTATAATGTCCAGACATCTGTGTTCAAGGTTTTTTTTTTTTTTTTTTTTTTTTATTTTTTTACTGTTTGTGCTTGTGTATGGGTACATAAGGGTAACATTTGTTTATGATTCCTCTGATATTATAGCAGCAATAACATGTCCACATCTGCTTTTGTCTCTATATTGTTTATTTTTATAAGAAATAAGAAATACTCACTATTACCATGTCAGAATCATCTGCGTGAGCAGTTGGCAACCATCTGTGTGGTCATTCATGTGACCTGTCGCCATGTTTACTGCCCCATTGTCTCTGCTCTCAGTCCATTATTCCATACCCCTCCGGAACACACATTTTGTCATATACACACTTCTCTGTACCCATGGCAGATTTCAGAGGAATGTTCTGGACCTAACATTACAGTGGAGGTATGCCAGTCTGCCAAACAATGCCAATTTGGAGATTGTTGCAACTACCAGGAAACAGACTCCTGCTGATAGCCAGGTGGGTTTGATATGTTTGTGCACACTTATGCAGACACCAACCTGGTGTACCTATTTTACCTAAATAGCCTATTTTAAATTGTACTTACAAAAAAAATGCTGTTTAAGTGGCTAAACCATGGATGCTGTGAAGTCTCAGATAGACTAGTTTATATTACCGTAGTTGTTCCCACATGTTTTAAAATTCTCCAGCTAATTTGAGCCTGCTATTATTTCTTGGACACTGTTATATAGTGGCAAAGTGCTGGTAAAATGGATTCTGTTTGTATTTGGTTTTGGCATAGACCTACATGTATCTTTGGGGGGGGGTGTGTGTGGGGGGGGGGTGTCTTAGCAGGTAGTTTCATTAGAGAGGGTGTGGGTGAGCATGATGTGTCTCTAATACAGGTGATGCCATTGCCCGTTTGTCTGCAAGTTGCAACACTATACCATGGGTGCAATTTTCTTTTAAAGCCTACGGTACAGCAACCAAATTAGAGCTGAACATGCCAATGAATCATCCATTTATCTACTTTATCTAGTGTCTTGTACTATGTTTGTTTACTAAGCTGTATAGAACTATGCTTACTAATCACTGTCCTAGGCTGTGAAAACAAGAATGCTTATGTTTGTGTGTTGTCCAGGTGCGCATAGCTCTCCAGTTGGAGGACGGCTCTCGGTTGCAGGGCTCATTTTCCTGTGGACAGAATCTCTGGGACCTGCTCACACACTTCCCCCAGACCAGGTAGGGGTGTGTGTGTGTGTGTGTGTGTGTGTGTGTGTGTGTGTGTGTGTGTTTTTTCCTTTGTCTGCTTGTGTGTGCATCTGTTCGTACACATGTGTGTCTTATTTCACGTGTATCTGATTCCCCATGTAGCAAGTATCTGCAATTCTGGATACTGTTTAGGCATAAAGGCCTTGACAGATGGAAAGCATCAATGACTCGTGTCATATGCAGACACTTGGACGCTGTAATTGCACTGTACAGGGTTCCCACGGTCATGAAATTCCTGGAAATATTTTGAAATGAGAAAATATCATTGTCCAGTTGTGGGAAAGGTTTGGAATTCATCAAGGGTCCTGGAATTTATCAAATGTCTTGGAAAAAATATTTGGATATATCCAAATATTTGTAACATAAGTCATTTTTTGTGTGATTGCAGCCTAATGTGTACAGGACCTGACAAAAAGAACAGATCAACAAGCTCACAGCGTGCTGCAGCATGATCCTATGACCTAGGATAGGTGGTGTAGCAAAGAATTTGCCACAACATTTGGAATGGAATTATACCATTCTATGCTTTATTTTTGCTATACTGCCTGTCTTTGGGCATTGTACATAAGCGTAAGAGCGTCATTATTGCGCTGAATGATTGTTATATTGGCCTGGAATTTGTGTTAATATATATATATTCTGGAAATGTATTGGTAAACATGTGTGGGAACCCTGACTAATTATTATTCATTTGAATCTCGCTGCGTGCCCTGTTCTACAAGGGAGGCGCGCAAGCACACACAGCTGGTCTCCTTTGTGGTACAGTTTGGCTGGGGTAGTATGTTTCCAGCTGTCGTTTTTGTCTGTGTGTCTCTATTTAATGACATCACTGTGCCAGGGAAGCTTCCACTTCTCCGAAACGAATATCAGCCCCTCCCATCTGGAATACTCACTCTGGGAAAAAATGTTAAACGGAGTGAGAGAAAAACAGAGACTTTGATTTCCCAGCCTGACCCAATAAAACATTTATGTTTTATTGGGTCAGGCTGTCAGGCTGTTTCGTTTAATACCGAAACAGTACACTTTTTTTGTGAGTGGCAGTAGGAAACCTTATAGGGAGAGGATATATGGAGGCGAGATCGAGTGCTCCGGTGAGATTTAATTTTGATCTTTGATCCAGCCATGAGTTGGTCAGGAAAAGGGTGTCTACTCTAAAGCACAAACATTATCATAAATCAGAGTTTAACCAAAAGTTATGTGACATAAAGGAAGCCTAACCGTAAGACCAGAGGCCGATTGTACATATGCCTTCTAAACCAGTAGTTCTTTCTACCATTTTCCTCTTCCTTCATATCCTCATCCATCCTCTCCTCTTCCCTTCCTGTCTCCCTAAATCTCTCTGTCATTCCACAGTGTGTCGGAGCTGTGTGGATCAGGAACCACTCCTGTCTGTGTTTACATGAGAGACGAGGTACAATATTCTCCTTTTTAATCTCACATTTCAAATGTTGAGATAGAAATTCACCTGAGTCTTCGTCATTGTGTGTGTGTGTGTGTGTGTAGGTAAGTGGGGAGGAGGCGTTGAAAACGGCCACTTTGAAGTCTCTGGGACTAACAGGAGGGAGTGCCATCATCAGGTACCATCCTAAGTTCCATCCTCCGGATAAATGTAACAATCTAATATCTTGCGTGCAATATTGTGATTTATGCAAGGAATAATGTATAATGCGGTGGTAGTTGTTGAAAAAGAATGACGGACAGGATGTTTAAACGAAGACAAAGTTGAGGTGTTTAATCATTCTGAAGGCTGCAGCGTCATACATTATCCCACTTATTTCATTGACCCAAAAGTAACAATCCTTGCTTACGGTAATTATTTGAAAGTATTCCATAAGTGTTTTGCTGTCCGTCTGCCCAGCTGCAGTCGCTTCGGAAAACAAGGAAGTGAGTTGATCAAATGGACTACATTTTTGGTTACTGCATCGTCTACTTCTTTCTTCAAATGTTTTCAGAAACATTCTTGAGAGCAATGTTTAGTAAGTGACATGGTGTGTTTGTGTACATGTTACAGCATTAAATCCAGCAGCAGGTGCTCTGAGGCTTTGATTAGCAGTCTGTTATAGAGCGGAGCGGTCATTATCAAGAAATAACACACTGCTGAATTCAGCGATTGACCAATCAGAATCAAGCATTCAACCAAGCTGTGTAAAAGAATTATATGTTTTTAACTTTTTCGCTGCTATCTAAGTTTATAAACATAGCTAGGCTGTCGGTACCTAAAGGTGCTAACTACGCGTATGTCCGTATACTCCATATATGAAAGCAGCGACCGTCAATTTACCTTTTAGCATTGCTTCAGTTAGTATGGAGATCATCCATCCTCACCAGCTATGGGATTTTTAAATCCAGCTCCATTGAGCCTCCGTTATAACAGGATTTTCAAAGCGCTGCATCTCAAAAGGTTCGAGCTGTCCATGGTGAACCGTCACGCATCCGACGATCGTAAATAATTTGTGAGTTTGTATCGCATCGCTGAGCACATGTAACTGGTTGTAATGATATCTAAGGGGTCTGAGCTAATGACTGATCACTGTGCTCAAAACAAAAGCCCCCACCTCCCTGAATAACCCGGTAAGGAAGCAAGGATCATAGAGTTAGAGCGGACGGTGGCATTCCTTAGGTGTGCTTATGCTGCCACCTAGCGGCACCAATGAAGTTAATCATTCTATTTTATATTATAACTATAACCACAGTTAACCAGCAAAAACGGTTGGGTAACAAACCAGGATATCTAATGGCACACATCCCAACTACGCTGATGGTAATACTGTGCTACTGTCATACGCTTAATCACAATAAAGTTTCTGTTGCTGTTCATCAATGCTATTTGTGTATCTTATATAATGCTTTATATGTTTTTATGTGATGCTCCTTTCCCTGCTTTTTAAGGTTTTTAGTCAAAAAGAAAAAAGGCCCTGAAGAGGAGGATGATGGCGGCGATTTCATGGAAAGTGCTCCTACATCAACCAAGCCTGTTGCTAAGGAAACTCCACCTAGCCCCTCCCTCGATCCTGCCACCTCACGCCCTCAGCCATCAGAGGTAGAGGTGCCAGTCAAATGTCTCAGACCTGACAGTCCAGTTGAGACCCTGACGGATCCAAGCCCCGCCTCTAATGCCACCAACACACTTCCTGACGTTCCTGTGAAGCAGGAAGTGGGCCCTGGCCCCCAGACTGACGTTCTGCCTAAGGCCCCTCCCATAATGCCTAAGGCCCTGCCCATGCTGCCTAAGGCCCCGCCCATACAGTTGGATGATGGAGAGCTAGCCGGTCCTTCAGGCTTGAATTCCACTGACCATCCTGTCTCTTCCTCCTCGTCTTCCTCTGTCCCTCCTCCCACCTTTGTCCCCTTCTCTGGGGGGGGTCAGCGTCTGGGTGGTCCGGGGGGAGGGGGAGCAGCAGCATGTCCATCATCTTCACTCTCATCTCCGCCAGCCCTGGGTGTGTCAGTTGGGCCTCCCAAAGCCAAGAAGGCCAAACCCAGCTGTTCTACTGTCAAGGTGAGAGCTCTACTGCCTTGAAGATACATACATCAGTGATCTCTGGGTCTCGGTGCTCTTTGAAGGGGCTCCCCAGCTAAATTAGTTCATATAAATTTCCGATCTGCTACACACTCGTAACGTGTTCACACCACAAGTCGTTGTGAACTATTTTTCTTTCTTTTATTTTTGAGAGAGAATTTTGAAATAAGTTACAACACTCTTATGGTGGCTGCTAAATCTTTTTACATGGATGTCCGTGGCTAAATACACACCCGGATGGATTATTATCCAATCCACTAGTAGATGGGTGATTGTTGATGTTTAGTATACCTGACTTAATGCTATGTGATTTATTCCCATCTGGATGAATATACTGTAGATGGGATTAAGTTGGACGGATGGAAGAAGGGAGGGTAGAGGTGCGGGGGGAGATGGATGATAATTGGAGTGATATATAAACAATGTTATGAATTCTCACACAAATGTATATTTGAAGGAAGAATGTAAAACTGTCTTTTGTATTTTTGTGTTCAGCATCCTGCCCTCTCCAATCAGGAAGAGGACACGAGCCAGAAAGAAGGCTTTCTAGAGTTTCTAGAGGTAAAGTAGTCAGACATGGGCAATATAATTGTGCATCCGTCATGGGGGGGGGGCAGCACAGCACAGCACAAGTGAGATTTCAAGGCAGCAACGCATCACTCTTCCATGCCATGGGCTATAGACTGTAAGGCTATGAAGCAATATAGAACTGGGCATAACGGATAAGGGATCTCTTAAAGGCAATGGCATGTGGCACGGTGATTGGTTTAATTATTGTAACGCCCAAACCACACCTACAGTATGCATAATGTAACAGTAGCGGAGGTGTTTCCCCAAATAGTGTATTTAGAATGCTCAAACGAAAATGGAGCCCTAAGTGTTTGGCAAAACCATCCCATCACTTGGAAAGTCACCTCCAAAGATTGGTTGTACCAGAATGACTACAGCTGTGTGTCATTCGTAGCACATGATGGACAAAGACCTCTATATTTGAACAGAAGTATACATTTTTATTTGAAAGACTATGCACTGGCTGAGCCACCAGACACCCCAAGAGAAGTGTAATTACACTATTCTGTATTACTACTGACCGTAGCCAGTGGCTTATTGAGATTTAAATTAAATTTAAAACTCACCACTGAGACAACTAAAATTAAGACATTTCCCCCTCTCTTTGTCTTTCTCTCACTCTCTCTCATTCCACCTCTAGCCAGTGGAGAGGGAACCCCTAGTCTATCACTTGGACTCCACCGATCATCCCCATGGCAAAAACCACCAGGACCTGCCCGAAGAGTTCTTTGAAGTGACTGTGGATGATGTGCGCAAGCGCTTTGCCCAGCTGAAGAGTGAGAGGTGAGTCTGTGCCCAACTGCATAGTGATGGTATGCATTGTAAGTTTAGACCCCACACGCTAATCCTGTTAGCCCAGGATCCAGTCCCACCGGAGCCTCCACTGCTCTCTGCCAACATCAGAAATATCCAATGAAAAACCCCCCACTGTTTTCTGTTGCAGTTGTCTTAAATATACCAGGTCATGGTCATTATATCCACTAGGCTGGAAAAAGATTATGTTTTCTCCCCTGTGTGTCTGTTTCTGACTGTTTGCTCCATTGTGACACTGGTGTTGGTTAATGACTGTACTGTCTCTTTCAAACTTCATCAAGAGGCAGATTTTATGATGTTATTGATGTCATTTCTAGGCAACACTGAGTAGATCTACAAGATGACTTGGCTTGTACCTAAAACGCATATTAAAAAAAGAAATACAGACAGAAGAAACTCTTTGACCAAATTAATGTTAGCCATGGCATAGCTAAGTACAATGCACAATTTCTTAGTATCGAATTGATTATTTGCACTGGAAAACAATTTAGATCATTATTATGTTGATTCTTACTATTGATTCTGGCTGTTTACAATTATCGATGTAATTGGATTGTTGGAATTCAAATCGATGCGTAAATTCATAAAAGTACCACAGGTTTTGTGAAATCCCTCAGTTATCCTACTTTCTGCTTCCCGTTTCTCTTAGAGGTCCAGTTCTGTCCCATGTAGCTGAAATGTTAAACTAAATACAAAAACAAATCTTCAAACGGACCAGAATCAATACCACAGAACCATGCATTCCATACAGGGAGGGGGTAATTACCAGGTCCGTGTGTGTATACTGTATCTTTAACTTCCAACCACAGACACAAACACACTTCTCTTTCTAATCCTCTGCTCGTTTTTCTCGTCATCCTCACTGGCTGCCTCACGGCAATGTTGCTACCGTGCAAACCACTGGAATCACCAGGGGTGGAATTATAGTGACCACAGTTATCTGTCTCTGTTAGACAGATGCACCAGTTATCTCTCTCTCACACATACTGTATGCATGCACAATTTGCACATGCACACAAACTTAACAGCATATTCTCCATTTCAGTTACTTTCTCTGCCCTTCCTTCCAGCACAGTCTTTTCTCACTTTCTGTCTTGCCGTTTGTCTGTCTCTTTCTGGAGGATCATTGTTGTTTTTTTTTGTTTTTTCTGAACATCCAGCCAAATGCCAACTACAGTATCATGAAAACTCATGAATGCCAACTATAAGCGTCATGCTATACATAAGAATGTGATGTTATAGGTATATCGCTCTTTCTCTTGTGTCTAGGCGAGTGTTGGAGGAAACTCCTCTGATGACAAAAAATTTAAGAGAAGCCCAGATGAGGGAGAAGATGGAAAGATATCCTAAAGTGAGTAACAGTCATAAAGCAGCTTAATGATGATGCCATTATCTAGTTTCTTTACAGATTTCAGCTCACCAGTAACATTTGTTAATTTTGACCAAATAGTTCAAGCTTATCATATCATCTCTGTCCTTTTATTACTCTTCCTCAACCAGCGCAAATAAAGCCTGGGAATGTGGTATAAAGTTTAAACCACTTTCGGCAACGTGTATTTCCAGGTAGTTGTGAGGGTTCAGTTCCCAGACAGACATGTTCTACAGGGATTCTTCAGACCTCTGGAGACGGGTAGGTGTGTCTCTGTGTGATTGTCAATGTGTAGCATGTGTGTACATAGCGTATAATTGTATGTGTATGTGTGGAGATTTCAGGTGTGTGATGTGTCTATCTATGCATGTACTCAGTCTGATGATATTTTCATATGGCTAGCCACAGGAATGGCTACGATGATAAATCTAGCTGTGGTTCAGCCACAGATTGTTAGACAGGGACCCAGCTCTGTAATTCAATAGATTATACTCTTACCTGCCTCAGACATAATACAGACTAAACTACCGGGGTTAGGAACAATTAGGGAAATTCCAATTGACAAATCATCTATGGACCACAGAATGAGTTTGATGTGTTTATTCAGTGGTTTGATACTGTGTGTGTTTGTGTTTGTGTGTAGTTTCTACCCTGAGGAATTTTGTGAAGAGTCACCTGGAGGACCCCCAGCTGTGTTTTTACCTGTGTAAGTCCTTGTTTCATTGTAAAACTTAAATTCAGGTGCCAGAGACGGCACAGCAGTTTAAGTACAGATTAGAAGTCCAGTGGACAAAATATCTACTGGAAGAGTTGAAAATGCTTTCCAATTTCGATGGTCTCAAAGTAAAACCATATTGAAGGCTATCTGTCATGATCGATGGACCATCATCCATCGATGATGACAGCTAGCCTTCATCCAGTCCATTGGTACATTACCGTAACACTTATGATGCTAAAGATGTGTCCATATGTCCTATCAAAGAAACCCGTGGTGTGCCTCAGACGTGTTGACACGTCTTAAGGTCTTTTATAATGATATAAAACGGGATCGCTAAAATTTTGCCTTGCTCAGTGCTCCCAGAGCTGTTTTGCTGCGCACGCAGCCATAAACTTCCTTATTGTCGCCACCAGGCCGAAGGCATGGGGAGAGAGTATGTTTTGCCCTCCGTCCGTGTGTGTTTGTGTCTGTCCGTCTGTTAAAGGCTAATCTCCGGCACCGTTAACCCAGTCGGTGCCAAATTTTGCACGCACACTCCCTGGATGCCAACGATGAACCTTTTTCATCAACGGCCTGTTATAGTGCCACCAGGAGGCCGAATTTTGAAAAACACATTTTTTAATATTACTCCCCCAGAATCCAGATTCTGTCCAAAAATCCCGCAAATCGTTACACACTATTTTCATTGTCATGTGTTCAAGACGGATCTGTCCGATATTTCATATTCCATCCTAATTGGCTTTTCACATTGGCCTGTTATAGCGCCACCAACGGGTGGATTTTTGCAAAACACATTTTTGGAACAAAATGCCTCAAATGATCCAATCCAAGAAGAAATGGCACCCTTTTCACATTGGCCACCAGGAGGCCACAACTTGACCTGCCCTGGTGGAGACCTGTGCCCGAGGGGCACTTTATCTAGTTTACTCTCAATCTACGCTGCCTCTGTGCAGATTGATCATAACGGTGATGTTCTGTCCCAATTTCTGACTTCATCATGCATCTCATTTAGAATATTAACGCTTCAGATCAGTTTTACGATGGCGATGTATAAAGGAAGATTTCACCTCTGTTTTGAGGAAAGATGAAAGGCATTACTGACTCAGCCAGTTGATGTTAGACGGTCAATTATACATTTGTAATGAGTGAAAAACATTGTCTTTACAGTTATCGTTCCTCCTAAAACTATCCTGGATGATCCATCGGCCACAATGTTCCAGGTAGGAGTCCTCCTTGTCTCTCATCCTTTTAGCCACTCTGGCAATCACTGAGTCATCTACGGTACCAACATAAGGAACTGTTCTTTAATCACTGAAGCCCTATACCTTTCATCGTATGACGAATAGTGTAAATAGCCAGCTACAAGCTCACAACGCGTCGCACTGCAATGCGTTGCTGTCTTGTAGATCTGTATTTTTGCCTTGTATGTATTTGCTCTATATATTTTTTGTGATGTTTTAGTGGTTAATGTGTGCATTTTGATAGTCCGAGATGATCGGTCAGTGTGTCACCAAAATGTTGTTTTTGTTAGTTCGTGATAAATGGAACGGAGCACAAAGCAAGTAATTTGGAAGTTCTGAAGCTCATACATCTCCACAACTACACTGCAGTATTAATTCAACTCCTACGGATCAATTTTTACATAGTTACATTAAAACTTTATTGTACAGTGTACAAATGACACACACACACACACACACACACGTGCGGACCATGCGGACCATGCGGCAGGGTTGATGCTGTATTAGTTATTGTATTTGTAACAATCTAAATGTTAGGAGAATGTGAGAAACTCCCAGAGTTTCTTCTTCTCTCTTGTGGTTGATGTGTCTACACAGATACTGTACTGTGTGTGTGTCCAGGGAATAAGAATATGGACCATTTGAATAACAACACAGCTCTCTGTATTTTTTCCTCTCCCTCCCTTGCTGTGGTGTTGTCGCTTTGTCCGTTTCTCTCTACCCCTCTCCTTCTTTTTGTCTCTTTGTTTTCTCTTCAGTGCTTCTTGTGTGAAAGATGTACTCCATGTTGGCTGTTTAATTCCCCCTCCTCTGTACCCCAGCCCCAACCCCTCTCTCTCTCCCCCCCCCACCCCACTCTGTCTTTCTGTATTAAGGACTTAAAAGCGTCTGATCACAAACGCATCACACACTCACTTTCTGTTTTGAACTAAAAGACACATGCTGTAACATCTATCTCACACACTTTGTGTCACTTAACCACATGAACGAATTTAACTTCTCTCTCTCTCTCTCTCTCTCTCTCTCTCTCTCTCTCTCTCTCTCTCTCTCTCTCTCTCTCTCTCTCTCACACACACACTTTAATCAGTTTGTGTCATGACAGGAAAGGAATGTTTCCCAACCCACAATCCCTTTGATACCAGCCCCCCCCTCCTCCTCCCCTTACTCCCTCATCTTTCTCTCCTCTCTTCCTCGTGTCCGCCCCCCCCCCCCCCCCCCCCACACACACACACACACACACACATAGACTCTTCTCCCTGTCCGTCCCTCCCTCATCCATCTTCTCTTCTCTCCCGCTCTCCATCAGGATCTACACTGCTCTCGCTGACTGGCTTTCATACATGCATGTACACACTCACCCACCTCTACACAGGCATCGCCACACACACACACACACACACACACACACACACACACACACACACACACACACAGTGATGGATGGCTGGGTAAATGGTCTGTTCCCTGTAATGCAGGGAACAACAATAATTATATAATGTATAATTGGTTCCATGCTGTGTCACACAATGAAAATATTAGATCTACAAACTCACAAGATGCAAAGCATTGAGCTTCCAGATCTCGGTGTGCAACACCGGCGTGCAACGATGTATAAATCTGAGTTAACGCATATTTGCTTTGCTCCGTTTGTCTTGTATGACTGCCTGTGTGTCTTGTCTGTCAGTCTGTCTGCCTGCCTGCCTGCCTGCCTGCCTGCATGCCTATCTGTCTCTCTCACTGTGAATGGGTGGAATGTGTGTTGTTCCTCTGTAACGTAGCAGTTTTCTGCTCAAAGGACTGTAATAATAGCAATTAGGCCACCCTGTCCCATTTTAGCAAGCAAGTTAGAGGAGACGAGGCTGTGTGTGTGTGTGTGTGTGTGTGGGGGGGGTTTGGGGGGTAGTCTACATGCGTTGCCGTCTAAGTCATACGCCTATTTATACTTTGTTTTACAGCATGTTGCTCATCAAAGCTTTTCAACTGAAAATATTATTCAGTTCCAAATTGCGTTATTTTGGACTGAGTATGAAGGTGTCCGTTTACTTGTTCTGAACCTTGGACAATCAGAGGCAGACTTGTAGCCCTGCCTGTGTCTGTCTGTTTCTCTCCCTGGTAATTGTAAGGTATCCACCTTCACCGCCAATTGGAACCATTAAGGCCATTATCGTTAAGGAGTTTTGTGCTTCAGGGGGTGAAAGTGTTTTTCACTAACACAGTTTGATTGGTGCTCATTTCGTGGTTTGAGCTTCAAAGAGAAGCGGTTTGCCGGTTTAAATCCCTGAGCAATAAATCACCCTCTTGGATATGAACGTGTCTTTTTGGTTGTGTTGTGTAACAACACTCCATGTGTTTGTGTGTGCTGCTTCCTAAGGAGACAACGAGATCTACTTTTATTTATGTATTAATCTTTTACATATCAAAGGTCCCGTCTAAGTTTACGCCTCCATTTCTCAACATGAAAGATGCTCATACATGCCACTAAATTAACATATTGTGCACTACTGTGCAAACAGTGGTTTTGACGCGAGTGTCTTGGAACAGCTCAAACAACAACATCATGGCAGTGTTGTGGATACATATTTATTCAATATGCATTTGCCTTTTCAAACTGTTGTTTTATATCCTGATCCTGAATAATGTGTTGGCCTTTCATCTGTTCTGGGCTCTATCTCTCTCTTCACTGTCTATAGGCCAACCTGTTCCCTGGTGCACTGGTGTATTTTGGCACTGATGTTCTAAAAGGTTTGTGCTTTCATACATACTAGGGGGGGTAATGTGTTTTTGACAATACCTCAATATTGATATTGTGGTGATGACTATAGGTCCTTTCACAAAATATTTACACTGATATTTTTCGTAATAAAAATCAGTCAGATAACAATGAGAATATATTAGGCGCAATCGGTAGCTATGTTGCCTCACATCTAGAAGGTAATATATCAGTATATTGCCTAGCCGCACATATTGGACTATAAATTATACACAAATGTGCACATACTCTTCGGTATGTATCATATAATAAAATATGAATTGATTGTGTGTGTGTGTGTGTGTGTGAAATTGTTGTGTGCTTGTGTGTGTTGTGTGCATCTGTTCTCCACAGATCGTTACTTACAGAGTGCTGTTGTAGAGTCCCAGGTCTCTGCTCTGCAAGCCAATGAGTCCATTGCCAGGTACAATACATGTACTACACACACACACACACACACACACACACACACACGGTGACACACCTTTATTTTCAATATGCGCTACTTAATACAGTCAGATCCTTTACCTGAGCCACAGACGCATAGGTTGACGGTTTCTACTAGCCTGGCATGGCCAGATTAATATCACTGCATATATATTGGTCTGGAATCTCTGTGTGGAACCTGCATTTCCATGGGGCGGATAAAAAAAATAGAATGCCTCTGGGGATAAACCCGCCCCATATTTGCATACTGGGCCCTGGTTTGTCCCTCACTACTCCGGAGTGAGTGTGGTTGGTCAATCACAACTGAGCGGTGCCATGCCAGACCAAACCTTTTTTTTTCTTTTTTTTTTCTTTTTCCCGTGGGCCACAGATGGCCCGCGGGCCGCTAATTGGGGAACCCTGCACTAGCTGTTCATTTCCTATGTGCATATAGAGGGATTTCTACAATAGATACCACTGTATGCTGTACTAATGTAGCTCACATGCATGGAGTATTGTGCATGCTTGTATTCCACAGTAGCCAGGGCTTATGTTCTTTCCATGTCAATGCTGTTCTCAGTGGAATCTCTTTGAGGTTCAGCTTAAACAGCAGGTGCCCCATGCACCCTTGTTTAGTCTGACACACACACACACACACACACACACACATGCATACAGTACATGCACATACTTTTCCAGACAATCTAAAGATACGTCTGTAATCCACGTAACTCGAGAACCGTTCGTCTCACCGAATTCAAATTCGACACACGCATTCCACACCATCACAGGGAGTGCAGTGCCCGGTTTCGAGTCCGTTTCTGGGCCAGATCACCCCTATATCGCCATATATGGAGCTGGCCTGTTCTGACATCACAACACTTCATATTTGTATTTTTATAAAATATTAATCTGTGCTCGCACTAAGAAAATTAATCCACCGCATGTTGATACACAGCCTAGAGTGAGGCTAGACTACAGCTATGGAGGACAATCACTTCCGGGTCGGGCGGATGAGGCTCTTCTTTGCTTATTTCGCGCATTACACTGGCCTCATGAAAATATGTTGGTATACGATGCTCACATTAGCTATAGCTGATTTTCGCTACCTGAAGGGAAATGGAGGGGTTTATCCAAATAATATAGAGCACCTACGTTTGTCGTCAATATTGGTAGAGGGTGCTAAGTCCACAGGTTCATGTACTTTTTATTTGCATTGGAATCCCCATAGGGGGATTTTAGATCGCCTTATACAAGAACTGTGATTGGAGAACAAAAGCAAATCGTCCTGGCCGCCACAACTTATAAATCTTTCCGGACAAGTGCATTAAAAATGTACAGTACAAGTGGTACATCTTCTCTCACTTTTTCTGTGACGCTCCTAGCAGCCAACAATATTGTCTGGCTTTCCTAATAATCATCTTTCAAATATTGTTGTCCGCCATTCCGTTTTAGGAAACCCGATCCTTGTGTTATTCTGTGGCTTGTTTCTTTCTTTCTTTTAAACGGCAACTGGCCATCATCACGTCTTTCTTTGTGCTAAATGAGCGATCAATCTTATAGCTCGATGATTATATGAACAGTTTAAACAAGTCTTAAAATCAAATCCATAATATGAATTAAAAAACCGATGCCCTATTCAGCAAATAGATCTGTCCTATCCGCACACGGTTAGCAGACTGACTACATCGGCATTTCAACTTCAGCACTGCGTGTGCACTCACCCAATAATTAATTCCTAAGACTTGGAGTGGTTTTGGGGACGTGTTTTATATCCATTTGAAAGTTCTGGCAGAAAACGTGTATTTAGTAAATTATCTCCACTTTTCCACGAGCTGCCATGAAACAACATTCTTTCCGGCAAGGGGCCCGGAATGAGTGCAGAACTGAAAGTCTGAAAATATCAAAACTTCCTTTTAGGAAGCACAAATGTGTGGGGCACACAATTGGCAAGTGGTGATGCATTTCCCTAACCTGACGCTGCCAGATCCAAAAAGCTTGCTACACAAATTTGTTTCACAGCTTATTTGGATCTGGGATCGCGGAAGCAAATTCGATGACGGGGCTGTTCCTTTTTTTCAAGATACATGGTAGATGATTGGATGGGAGCGTCTGTCTATCACCGTGTGGGCGTGCAAACACAACCAATCATATCGACGTGTCTATATACCGTCACATCCGCATCCCGCCTTTAGCTCACGCTGATTGGTTCGGTACGAAGCAGATCTGACTCAGGGCTCAACTCCGTCAGAGATCCCAGATGAGTGTTGTGTTGGGGAATATGTTTCCGTAATACCGCCCTCATCTGGCAGCGTCAGGTTAGCATTTCCCCACACCAATGACAACCCGAAACCTGTCAATTGTTCGTGCTTCTCAAACATCAACTGTTTCCAAAGGAAGTTTTCATATTTTCAGTCCAGATTTTTCTCATGAAAATGTGATGATATTTTACTTTAATTAATTATTGGGTAGTGCATATGCAGTAGTACAAGTTTAAATACTAACAAGGTCAGACTGCTAACGTGTGCGTGGATAGGACCCATCTATGGCTGACTGTATTTGGAATACATGAAATGTATTTAAGATTAGACATTCTATGGCTATTAACTTGTAAACTGAGAATATTCATCTAATATTCAAACATGTATTCACCAAAACCAACTTACAGTTAGTTGATTTAAAATGCATTTGTGTGTGACTTTTGTGCCCGGACAAGTGAATGGGAAATGTACTTGTCCGAAGGACAAGTGCTCAAAAAGTTAATTTCAAGCTCAGACAAGCAACCTGGACCATGTAAAAAAAAAAATCTTAAATTCTATTCATTTTTAATGAACGGAAATAGACAAGGACATACAGAAAGCAAAAAGACAAACAATCGAACATTACAATATGTGTTGCCAACTCGGTAAATAAAAAGTAAAAACAGTAGATAAATGCTATGATTGTAGGAGATCACACACAGACAGGATAATAATAAAATGCAAACATTATGTGAGCGTACATACACACACACTCACACACACACACACACACACTCACACGCATACACCCCCACACACTCTTACCATGTAACATTTAATCTTCATATTCACCTTGTACCATGCGGCACTAAGATTCATAACAAATGCACCTTTCAGAACACATCACTGCACGCTGTATGCTGCAGTCGGTTGGTTTTCATTGGCAGCTCGCAGGCTTCAACATTGGCACATTTTCATTTATAAAGCCATTCTGGGTGACTTGCCGTCTTATATTATATCTAAATTCGACCTGGTCCAAAACGGCCTAAACCTCAGGTCAAATGCTTGGCTGCGGTGTGTAGTGCCAGCATTTAAATCTGAGGGGGGGCAAAAAATGTCTGGCCTTCTTTGGCCCTTGGTCGTGGAATGACCTACAGTCCAGAATAAAACTGGCTTTGAAAGTTCCTTTGAGAACTTTCAAAAGGATCATCTTTGATGTACAATCCAACACTTGCACATGTCGGGATATGTTCTAGCTTATTTTCATGCCTATATATCTATTATATCGGCTAATTTCGTGGAGTTTGTGTATATTTGTGTATACTGTATGGTGTATTTTGCCCTGCTACTAAAAAGAAAAAAGTAGGACAGGTGACTTGTTGTATTTATGTATAGGTATTTTAAGGTGTAAGGATGTTGTAGTTGCTGGTTCAAAATGTAACTTTGATGATGTTGTATTGAAGTGTAATTTTTATTTCTGCCTCTTGGCCAGTTCCCACTTGTAAAAGAGACGCAGTCTCAATGTGATTTTTACTGGTTAAATAAAGGTTAAATCAAAATAAAAATATTTGTATTTGTATTTGAATCATCTCCCTCGTTCTCAGCTGTATACCCAGGTCCTCAGTGCCCACCCAGCCCTCCAGCCTGGTCCGTGAAAAGCCCAGCCTCCCTCCTACAGATGTCGTGGTGGCGAACAGTGGTCCCAGACACGATGAAGATGTGGACCCCCCCTCCGCACACAACCAGGAGCCCAAACCCAGCAGAACTGACACTGGCAATGTACCGAAATGGCTGAAACTACCAGGTGAGAATGAATACTGGTGATAATATCTTTATCCCCATAAATACACATTCCTTCATACACAAGCATACACTTCCTCAGACACAGACCCTCCATCTGCGGCCCAGCTAGAGAGCCTCTCTGGGCCACATCATAGAACATCTAGTCATGTGGTCAGAGAGACTTTGTGATTTGATTTAGAATATCACTACGATATCACATTCTTTCTCTGCCTTCTTTTCCCTTTTCTATTCCTGTCTCGCTGTGTCTTTCTCTGTCGCTGCTGCCAGGGACAGTCTCTGTGTCAAAGTCCTGTGTCTCTTGAAAGCCTTTGTTTTCTCTTTCATGAGAGAAGTTAAAGAAAGAGCCTGATGCTTATGTTATAGACTCCATGTGTGGAGATCATAGCGGAGAACACACACACACACACACACACACACACTCGGACAGCGCTGAGTCGGCTCAAGCGAACTTCACAACGCTCAACACGACAACTCGCTCGTTTTAGTTCGCTCTGTGGTGTCTCGTGGCACAAGTTCGCTTGAGGCGGCGCACCTCCGTCACGCCGCGTCACGGTCTAGTAACCCACTGTCGTCACTCACTGGTATTGAGAGGAAAAGACACTTCACGTCAAGGACCCCTTCTAAATCCCTAAATGTTGTAAACTGCTGTCATGTCCTCAACAGGTAAGAAGTAAGGACACCACCGCCCGTCACTGGGAAGACCGACTTCTACCACTACCCGTGAGGGACATGGTGTGCTTTCGAGACTGTAGTGCTGCACTTAACCTGGCTTCTGCTTCAATCCCACATACTGTACTGCACTATAATTCCAGGCTCAACTTTATGATTGCAGAGAACTTAGTCCATTACGGAACAAGCCTGCACTTATTGATTTAATGATTGAATAAATGCATTTCCATTACCATTACCATGGAAGTTGTTTTGTGGATTTATTCCCACAAGTTGAGAGTTCACAGGAGGTGCCGGTGGTAAAAAGATTTTTACCATTTTATTTGTGTAAGTTTGTACAGTTGTTTAAATAGTGTCTAAAAATACATAATGTAAGTTTGCTTTATGCCGTGGTGGAAAGTAACTAAGTACATTTACTACAAGTACTGTACTTAATTTAAATGTTGAGGTAAGGTGGTGCGGAATCTCCCCCCTGTTAGACTTAGACTCCTCATGCATTTAAGGAAACATGAAGTCAGTCAGTTGCTCTCCACAGGTTGGCAGAGGGAGTGTAGCGCCAAGGATTACACTAGACAATTGACACTGGGTGGAAAGAAATGGCTTACACAAATCGTGCGATAAAATTTAAATAAAAAATAAAACGTTGAACTAAATGGCAGACAGCAGCTCACAGATCTAATGGCAGCTCACAATGCAACACGTAGTGTGCTTAAACGGTAGATGAGCTATTTTCGAGAAAGAAAACGTCCATAAATGTTTGAATAATATGGGCTTTTTCCTTTTACTAATCTGAGTACTTTTTTCCACCACTGGCTTTACGTTTGAGCTTTAAGATGCATAGAGTATTTGATCAGTTATTTCCAACAACTGAAGTATTATTTCAAATCCTAAATACAATTCAATGACTGCCTTCTGGCCTTCCCAAGCAAAGCTGGCATTATACTGTACATCACATGCTTGGGGTGGCTTTTGAGGCAGGGGGTATTAGTGTTTTGTAAGCCTTAAATTAGTTAATAAAAAGTAAAGCTTGAGTAACCTTAAACCCCATCAAGTTCCCACTCCCCTCTGCCATAGTCTGGTGACGCAAGGTTACCTCTGCCCCAAGTGTGTTTGATGAACAAAGCCAAAGACTGGTAACTTTTACAGCATTTTGCATGCTGACAAAAATGATTATAGTTATGTGTGGCATCAAGTTGACCTCTACTGGCTGCTATTGTATATGGACGGACATTTTCTTTTTCCTATTATTGTCTTTATCATGGTTACTGTTACTACATGCCAGAGAAGCCGAACAAAGATAATCCATACTCCAGCTCAAGATATAACATACAATAAATTACTTCGAACCACAAAAGAGACGATACGTTTACACTGAAACAGAATTATTTTAAAGAGCCGTGTCTGGCTAGACATGGGATTAATCTAGGGCCTAGGAGTAGCACACTTCTGTCAGGCTTCCAGCAGAGCCTGTGTGTGTGTGTGAGAGAGCGAAAGAGAGGCTCAACATTTTTTAGGTGCCTTCCTGCACCCATGGTGACTACCACTTTGATCTAACAGAACACACATTCCCACAACACATACATTTGTGCAGTCTCTCTTGCACGCTTGCATGCATGCGCGCGCACTCGCGCACACACAGATTATGTACACCCTCTAGATATCTGACAGTCCAGTCATAATAGTAGTAGCTGCATGTAGACATTTTAATATCCTACACACACATCCTCTCAGGGCTGCTCTCTCAGCTGAAGAAAACTTCAAAGAGTGTGGACTAATCATAACAGATACTGGTGATGTTACTGACCATGATACAGGACACCCCCCCCCCCCCTCCATTAACATACGGTTGAAGAAATACAGAAATAAGCAAACGAGGAAATAAATAAATATATGGGGGAAGGGCAGCTGTGGTTTATCTCTGCCTGACTGCCTCAGTTGGTAAGGACTATATGTCACTATGATTATGTCAAAACTTTGTTTGATTAGAAAGGTCTTGAAGGAAAGAAGAGACTGACGACAAACTTCACTACAAGAGTGAGTTAATTGACCAGAAAACGCAAACCTAAAATGTGTATGTATTGTATTGATTCATTTATTTTTTAATTAACACGGATGCCTTAATTACTTTGTCCTCTCCCCACCCCCTTTTCAGTTTTCACGTTGATTTAATAAAGAGCCAAATCATCAGTTGGAGTTGGACTTCACCATTATTCCAGCTGGGTCTGCTACAAGCTCTGGTCCTAACATTTTGTTTATCTGTTTTAAATCTGGTATTGTCCATTATATTAGATCTATTCTGAGTAGGTCCTGGGAAAAAGTCGAATGCCTACTAGACTGGAGCGATGGCGCCCTCTACTGGCTACACTGGGAACCAAGTTAGTGAAATTCCACTGCACACTTGTTTTAAAGGTAGTTAAAGTGATATTTGGTTAAAACAAAACGTTTTTTGTTAAAATGTCAAATCACTATATTCTGATAGTAATCATTGCTAAAGCTATTGCTTTTGATGAATTGAACAAGGTGGACCCTCTTGTAAACAAGTGTAAACGACTGTTAATAAATATTCAATCAATCAATTGGGTTGTCGGACAACCCAATTGATTGGGGGGGATTCAGATTTTTATGGGGGCCAGTTTCGAATTGCAGCCGTCCGTAGGTGCCCTTTGAGAGCGGTTTTGAAGGAGTCAAGGGATTTGCATGTCTTAATGACCACATTTTGGTGGCATAGGAGCGGAAATAATTTAGTCCCTTGTTTCTGCAAACTGTTAATACATATTTCAATCAATAGAGTGTTCAATATCAGGAATCTCCCCTAGCTGTCTCTCCAGCTCTAAACAGAAAATAAAATGTCATGTAGGTGACAACATCAGTACCAATCAGAAGAAAGTAGCCATTTATAGTGTTCCAGCCTCCAGGTCCAATTTTGCCTGCTCTTTTCATTATGTCATCACTTACAATTGCACTTGTTTAATCTGCATCCTGGCTAGACTTGAGTTCTCTATCCTGATTGGTTTAATCTGTATCCTGGCTAGACTTGAGTTCTCTATCCTGATTGGAGAAAATGTATGCATTTTCTGTTTAATAAAAAGCTGGAGAGACATGGAGACTCCTGTTACTAAACAAACACTATAGCAATATACTATCACAATATAGAGCCTTTGAACACTTATTTTAACCTAAGAAAATCAATTAGCCTACGTTTTAATTTTATATTATTATTTTGTAAATATTTATATGAAATTAATATTTGGTTATTTTATTTAATACAAAATAGACACTGAGTTTGATCTTTCATGTTACACAAATCACTGTCTGTTTGCAGTGGAGAGCACAATACATCTATACACCTAGAAGATGAAGTACATTATTTATAGATGGGCTGCAGTTATCTTTTCTCCACAAACACCTGGTTTAATGAAAAAAATGTCATGAATTATTTTTTTCCTCTTTTTTTTATTAATAACAATTACGTTATATTAATGTTATAATTTATTAATATTTAGCCATTGATTTGGCGGCCCACTTGCAATACACTTGGGGTCCACAAGTGGGCGCCAAGCCCACAATTTTGTAATTACAAAAGAGGGTCTACAGTAGTATGAGCCTTGCCCTTTGGGTGCTGTTTTCCCTCCCTGTCTGAGGGTGGTGGTGTTACACAGTTATGTGTGCTGTGCTACCCTGAGTTCTCATAAAAGCTGATCTCTGTGGTACAAGATTCCTTTACAGGATCTCCTCACTGGTCAACAAAAACATCTTGAAGAGTCTGAAGACCCTAACAGGAGCCCTCGTACAAGGTTTCTTCGACTATGCATGTTTTTTTTGATTGATTGAAATCTTTATTAACAGTTTGCAGAATTACAGTACATTTCAAGCACAAACTCAATACAAAGACTGTTAACTGTGAGTGGACGACCCAATTAAGCCTTACACTTGTTTACAACAGGGTCCACATTGTTCAATTCATCAAAACATTTAGAGACAAACAAATAGACACTTCTATGTAGTTAAGAACAGAACAGGAATTCATCATATAGGAAGCGAAAAGGGAAAAAAATATATATACAGTGAGGGGAACAGGGGGATAAAAGAAAACGAAAGACAGAGTGTAGGGCGCCTGCACACAACACCATGCGTTGATGCCATGTGTGCATATGTGCACTTGTGCAGGCACCCAACACCACGTCCATACAAAAACATAGTACAATCCATAGTACAAAGACAGAGTGTAGGGCGCCTGCACACAACACCATGCGTTTATGCCATGTGTGCATATGTGCAGGCACCCAACACCACGTCCATACAAAAACATAGTACAATCCAGATAAAAATTCAGCTTTTACAGAGGCCAGTTTCGAATTGCAGCCATCCGTAGGTGCCCTTTGAGAGCAGTTTTGAAGGAGCCAAGGGATTCACATGTACCTCTTGGTACCACCACAGCACCTCAAAGGCCCTTAAAACAAGGCTCCAGACTTCCCAAAACAAACTGGTCAGGCTCCTACTTGGCCTCACCCCCAGAACCCACCTCACCCCTGCCCACTTTGACAGGCTGGAATGGCTTAGGGTCGACGACAGAGTACAGCTTCTTGCAATGGGTATGGTCCACAAGATTCGATACACACACACACACACACATGCCAGGCTACAGAGCAGTGCGAGCACAGTGCAATACAGCAGGTACAGAACAGTACGGTTCAGTATAGTATGGTACAATACAATTACAATTTAGGCATTTAGCAGACTCTCTTAATCCAGAGCGATTTACATTAAGCAAGAACAAAAAGCATGGCAATATATCATGAAACATGCGTAAGCAACGTAACCATGGAATATCTATAATGAAACTATATAAACTATACATATATACTATACTATACCAGTAAGACGCGCAAACGCGGGAAGCGAAGGCAGCTCGTACATATTTGGGTTTTTTTAAGATTTATTTTTAAGTTATTTTTTTAAGTAAAGTTATTTTAAGTTAAGTTTTTAACTTAGCCATAACCATATAAGGAGTCCCCAAAGCAGCTATACGTCCAAATATGGAGTGTGTTGCATAAATCACAAACAAATCACTCAGCTCCATATATGGGCACAAAGGTGGGACACACACACACACACACACACACACACACACACACACACACACACAGACAGACATGATCTGCTAGGTCTCATAGTAAGTGCTCACTGCATTCGCAACAATACTATAAAGTGCTATGACTACATAAAATGCAATTCTAGTACTATCTACGTAACATGCTATAAGTCTGTATAAAATGCTATCGAAGTCTACATAAAGTGCTTATCTAAGGGTCTAGGGCAAGTGCTACGGGCCTTGATGGAGTCTGAAAAGGTGGGTTTTCAGACTATTTTGAGTGAGGCTGCAGTTCTGATTGTAATGCGAAGTGCATTCCATAGTTTTGGAGCTAGAAGGGTGAAGAGTTTGGGACGGGTGGAGCGTTGTCCCGGCGTTTTTATTGAAGGTACCTCCAGCTTCCCTGCGTTGGCTGCAAGATATGTGGGAGCCATACCTTCGGTTGCTTTGAATGCCAGCATCAGAGTTTTGTATTCTGTGCGGGCAGTGACCGGGAGCCAGTGGAGTGAGCGGAGAAGGGGGAGACGTGTGAGAATCCGACCTATGCTCCAAAGCCAGGACAGACCAGGAGAAAGTCTCTTGTTCCAGTTTCATTTAAATAAGTTAAGAAGTTTGCCACACTTTTTGTGTTGAAGCTAAAGTTCCTTTCAAGGGAATACTCACTTGTTGAGCAGCAAATAACAGGATCACATTTGATTGAATGTTGAAACTTTATCTGTGGAGCATGTATGTACATACATGCTATATGACATACAGTACTGCTCAACTGCAGGTTATTGAAAATTAACTGTATGTAGACTTTATATACTAGTCTACTTGTCTGTAGTCTTCTGCAAGTTGTCATTCTTCACCAACTGTTTCACCTAGAGATGTCCCGATACTGTATCGGTATCGGAAAAGTATCGGTATCGCCCCTTTTTGGTCATATCGGTTCATATCGGTATCTGCAAATATGCCAGTCTAACCACAGATCCAACACAGGGGTAAGGGCTTGACACTATGGCAGGTAAATAAAATGTTGGAGCATGTGGAGTTTGCTATCGAGTTGCCCAAACTGCAAGTGGACATTTGAGTGAGGAGTCTGCTATTAACAACGGAAGATAAAATAAGTAATTTTCTTTATTTTATTATTATAAATATTATTCTCTGATATCCGTATCGGCTAAGACAGAAATTGTGGTATCTGGATCGGATCGGGAATGAAAGAAAGTGTATCTGGACATCCCTAGTTTCACCTTTACCAAAAGGATGTGTACCATTTTGGAACAAATTAGAATGTATAGAATAGATAAGATTGAATATCGATCTTGTTGAATTAATATCCTTGCTCAAGACTGACTTAAACCCCACTCAGACAATAAGTCAGTCTGGATGAGCTGAGGAAGGAACAGCTAAATCTCTGTGATAACATGCAGAGCTTGGGTCTGTCCTCCTGGTCACAGCTCAGACTAGCTCAATGAGTTCTGACTGTTTCCCAAGAAGCTAAATGGTTTTCTGTCACATCTCCCAGTGTGTTGGCCTGGTGATGGTTGATGGCTGCATGGTCCCACTTAACTTTGCTCCATTGCAACCCAATGTGCTGTGTGAGTCCAGTGAACCTTACACAGCACGGCATGTTATGGCTATTTCTATTGCTTCCTTTTTCATATGTTTTCATGTATGCACACACATAAACAAAGATTTCTACACAAACATATACAGGACAGACGCATAGTCACATCAACCCCAGAGACCTTCCCTCTCTCAGTCCTCTGGATCTATCCTGGAATGTGTACAGTTAAAGCATGCAACCACATTCATCAGATCTACAAGCCTACACCAGTCAGACACATTGCGCTATCGAGGAAGCGCAAGTTTTTGTCGTGCTATCGATGGAAGCACAAGTTTTTGTCGCGCTATCGAGGAAGCGCAAGTTTTTCTCGCGCTATCTCGATAGTGCGAGAAAAACTCACGCTAACGAGAAAGCGCGAGAACTCACGCTATCGAGAAAGCGCGAGAACTCACACTATCGAGAAAGAGCGAGTTGAAAGCGCAAGTTTTTCTCACGCTTACTCGATAGTGCGAGAAAAACTCGCGCTTTCAACTCGCTCTTTCTCGACAGTGCGAGAAAAACTCGCGCTTTCTCGATAGGGCGAGAAAAACTTGCGCTTTCTCGATAGCGCGAGAAAAACTTGCGCTTTCTCGATAGCGCGAGAAAAACTATCGAGAATGTGCGAGTTTTTCTCGCACTATCGAGAAAGCGCGAGTTCTTCTCGTACTATCGAGATAGCACGAGAAAAAGAAAGCGCAAGTTTTTCTCGCACTATCGAGAAAGTGCGAGTTTTAAAAAACTTGCGCTTTCTCGATAGTGCGAGAAAAACTCGCACTATCGGAAAAGCGTAAGTTTTTCTCGCACTTTCGAAAAAGAGTGAGTTGAAAGCGCGAGTTTTTCTCGCACTATTGAGAAAGCGCGAGTTTTAAACTCGCACTATCGAGAAAGCGCGAGTTTATCGAGAAAGCGCAAGTTCTCGCGCTATCGAGAAAGCGCTATATACCGGTATATGCAGTCATTCAGAAAGTTTGGCCGAAAATCTTTTTTCCACCAGATGTTTAATTCAGCTGTATGTATCCCTGCTGTGCAAAGAAGCACTTCACTGAAAAGCAGATTTATTGCCTGCATAATGTCACACGTACCACAAAATTGCCAGCATCACAACCAAATATTTTGATCTGGCCCCAAAGTCCATGGCTACAGTCTTTCTTGGAGAATGAATTACATTGAGTACGTTGTTTTACTTAAGTATCAGTAAAACTGATACTGTATCAATACTGCAATGTAGATATACTCGGTGACAGTAGAAGTCCCATATTCAAAATGTACTTGAGTAAAAGTACAAAAGTATTGTCATCAAAATATACTAATCTACTGTACAGGTAAACATTCTCATGCAGAATGTCCCATTTCAAAAGTTCAAAATGTGTAAAAAGATATATTTTGAAAATAGCCAATCACAATGCTTGGCATTGTGAGCTTGTAGATCTTCTATCTTCAAATGGCCAAAATCTAGGACGAAAGTGGTTAGTGTGTTTTGTAATAATAATCAACATCGTACCAACTAACCAGTAACTAAAGTTTTCAAATAATTGTAGTAGTGGAGTAAAAACTACAATATTGGCCTCTGAGATGTATGGAGTAGAATAGTAGATCAAAGTAAAAGTATTGAAAATTGGAAATACTCTAGTAATGTAATGAAAAAAGAATACTTGAGTTAATTACAGTACTTGAGTACATGGATATTTTACACCACTGGCTGGAACCAATTAGGTTTGGGATGTGTCATTGGTGGAATTACCCTGCATGTGATGGTACACCCAACGCTGAATCACAGTGTACAGACTTGTAGATCTACTCTAATCAGTGTTCCCGTCTGTTTTCTCTTCCACAAGAAGATTACTGAATAATTCACTAAAACTCTAGTGGCTCACGCACACACACACGCACGCACGCACACACACACACACACACACACACACACACACACACACACGCATGCACACACGTCTAGTTATGGGGGTTTGCCCCCATATAATATCTACTAGAATTTCGCGGACCTTCGGCCCGCTCATCCTCGCGCCATTCGTTGTCTGGCAAATGGGAAGAAGGCAATAGCGGGAGGGCGATGCGAGTGCTGTACTGTACCCCTTTGTACTGTACTGCACTCCTTAGTATTGCACTGTACTGTAATGTTGTCCTCTGTACTGTACTGTACTGTACTGTACTGTACTGTACTGTACGGTTAGTGTTGTTATTGTTCTTCTTCTTACAATGATTATTATTCCCGTCGCGTGGTTCATGTAACGTTTGTGTCACTGTGAAGGAGTGGCCCCATTAAGTGAACGTAGTTGGCGTAGTAGACGCCAACATGACGATTTTGACGTAGGCTGTTGAGGTTGAGCAACAACAGTGTGTTTCATAAAAGTAATATTTGCAGAGTAAATAAGACATTTTGGCCAATGCAATGTAGTCTATATGTTTTCTGGGAGTGTGCAGATTTTATTTTGCATAGAGAGATGTGTGGTAAAAGTGTGGTTCGGTCTGAGATAGAGCACGAATAAACGGCCATGTGCTCATGTACCCCCTGTCTATTAGGGTAGCAGGATATGGGACACACCAGAGGAATGTTTAAAAGGAATTGCAGGTATTAGTTCCTCAGTGGAGAAGTGGAGGAAAGGCAGGAAAGAGACTTCCAGCATACGTATGTTTATGATGATGATATGTGCATGTGCATACTAGCAGGTTGCTAGTATTGCTAGTATATAGTTAGGCTATCTGGTGTAGTGGTTCCCAAACATGGTGAGTTCATGTGTTGCAACTAAATATCCCTTTTTTCCTGTTCCCTACTTTTTTTTTTTTTAATTATTATTAAATCAAAGATTTCCCCCCCTTTTTAGAGCAGTGCTTCTCAACGTGGGGCCCAGGGGTGCTTGAGGGGATCCCAGGGGTCCCCAGCTAAATTAGTTAATAACATCAAAATTAGTTTAACCTCTTTAACCCATACAAATATTTAAAAATAGCTTTACAAGCTCACAACGTGTCGCGATGTGAGCTTGTAGTTCAGCTACGAATTTGAATATTTTGATATTTCCATGTTGAGGGGACTCAGTCTCAGGGCACCTCCAAAAGCGCTCTCTTCTGGGCGCCACGAATATGGAAAGTTAGAGTGTCCCTTGCGAACGTTATTTCACCAATTCGAGGAAGATGCGGAGCTTCCTCGCTTCTTGCAGGCTGCAACCCATGACTAACACAGCCCTGGGTACTTAGGGCTTAGGCAACCCAGCCTGGAAAAGACCTTTGTAGTTTATCCAATGACAATAACTGACTGATATGTTTGCAATGCAACTACTGTAAGTAAGTACTCAGGCTTTATGTAGCCCCAGTTCTCCGGGAGACGGTAGTGAACTATGGTAATGTGATATCTTACACCTCACATCCACACATAGTGAGATAACACATCCGGCTGCTCCTCCACACATGTACACTGCACTGACAACAGGAGAAATGGTTACCATGGTGATGCGATGCTAATTCACTCTATACAATAACAGGTGTTAGTGCAGCTCATGTGGTGATATGGGCATAGTTTACTATCATTTAATTGAGGAATGGTTTAAAAAAAACCTTTCTTTCAAGTGTCGTTTCAGGCACCATCTGTCGTATATTTTATACCATACAGGAGAGAAATGTGCACGGCAGACAGACGAGATGAAGTTCCATGATGTTTATTTCAACGAGGTACAGCTTACAGCAGTGATACTCAACCTCAGGCCCGCGGGCCACATCAGGCCCGCGGGACCATTATGACTGGCCCACCAATGAAAAAAAAAAAAAAAGAAGAAAAAAAAATCTGGAAAATGAAATAAAAATAAATAAATCTGAATGAAGTTATCTTTAATTACATTATTATAAGTAATACTATTAGAGTTGTACTATTACTCGAACGAAAATAAAAGCTTGCGGGGGGGGGGGGGGGGGGGGGGGGAGATGCAATGCAAATGAAAGACATATACTGTGTATCCCTATTCCCTGACATAATTTTATAGCTAAATGGACAGAATTCTATTTTATTTGAATGATGAAACCCAGCTGCCATTAATAGATGGAAATTGCGGAAAATGTGGAAATGGAAATTGCGGAAATTGCGGAAATTGCGGAAATGTGGAAATGGAAATTGTGGAAATTGTGGAAATGGAAATTGAGGAAATTGCGGAAATGGAAATTGCGGAAAGCGGAAATTGCTCTTCACTTATATAGCTATCTATTTTCAGGTAGATTGTTTTATTTTACTCAGTCAGCCATATCACTACTCATTTTTTTTCATGAAAAAGGTCATAGCTGGGTAATCTATTTTCAGGCAAATTGTGTTTATTGTATTTTATTTTACTCAGCCATAACAATTTATTTTCTGTTAACCAACTTGCTGGCTGGCAGGCAGGCAGGCAGACAGCTACTCATAGACAGGCAGACAGACAGACAGCTACTCATGGAGAATTGGACAGGCAGGCAATCAGACAGCTACTCATAGACAGGCAGACAGACAGCTACTCATGGAGAATTGGACAGGCAGGCAGACAGCTACTCATGGACAATTGGACAGGCAGGAAGGCAGACAGCTACTCATAGACAGACAGACAGCTACTCATGGACAATTGGACAGGCAGGAAGGCAGACAGCTACTCATAGACAGACAGACAGCTACTCATAGACAATTGGGCAGGCAGGCAGACAGCTACTCATAGACAGACAGACAGCTACTCATGGACAATTGGACAGGCAGGAAGGCAGACAGCTGCTAGATGGCTGCTGGTGCTCATTTGCCTGATTGAACACCTGTTAAAGGCTGATGGTGGTGACACTCAAACAAATATCAAACAAGATGGCGGAATAAACAAACCTATAAAGGCTGATACAGACAGCCACACACGTCCTTGTGTTTATTAATATAAGCCTTTATAACCAACCAAAGGGTGAAATAATGCACGTGCGTGCGTGCGTGAGTGCATGAGTGCGTGTGTGTGTGTGTGTGTGTGTGTGTGTGTGTGTGTGTGTGTGGTGCACACAGCAGTTACATCAACAGTGGATGATCCAAACACAAATCACTCTGACTAACCAATGACGGACGGACTAGTTGAACAGGTGACCGGATCCAGTGGGCGGGGCTTTGGATTTAAATAGGAGCGGCCATGTTTTTTCCCAGCATGCTGTTTGGTTTGGGATCCACTTCATGCTGTCTGTGAGCAGAGCTGTTTGTTCCAAGGTAAGAAGCGTTTGTTTGAGAAACACGGTTTTATCCTTGAGCACTGTTGTTGTTTAGACATTAAGATGATTTATAGGACTGTTTATTGTTTAAACAGATTATTTATAAGACTGTTGTTTATTGTGACACTAAATGGACAACAATGTCAGCAATGTTTGTCCTTTTTATAGAACTCGTTCTTTGGCCTTGGGCCTCGATCACACAAAAAAATAATTTGTCTTGTCTGTTTAATGGCCGCCCCAATGCATTTCCAATGGGAGGCACATGCTTTGACCAAACATTTGTGTTTGATTTTGGGGGGCAATCAAACACAGGCAGAGCCCAGAACATATGCTTATGTGTGACTGAGGCCTTGGGCCTTGATCGCAACAAAAGCATTGTCTTGTCTGTGAAAATGGCTGATCTACAAGCTCACAATGCATTGTGAATGTGATGTGACACATTGTGAGCTTTTAGATCTGCTATTTTCAAAAGGTTTTTTTCTGTTCAAAATGACCAAGTATGCAGATTGTCCCATTTGAAATGTTTAAGTACATTTTGATGCCAAAACCTTTTAACTTTGACTCAAGTTATATAATGTAGATTTTGAAGTTTAGATTTTTTTTTACCAATATCTTAAAGGGACAATTCACTTTAAAAAACTAACTTTTTGTCATTGTATTATCTACTCGGGTTTATGTGAACACTACAGACAGTTTTTAAGTTAAAATGCTAAAAAGCTAAAATGAATATTTAAATACTGAATCAAGCAACTTAAAAGCTGTCTGCAGTGTTCACATAAGCCTGAGTAGACGATAAAGTGAAATATCCTTTTAATATTATATGAATTTTACAATGTATGAAATCTGGATAAAGAGTAATGTTGTTTTTATTTATGTCTTGCAGGTTAATCATGTGACCTTGGTGTCATGTGTGACCTTGGATGGGGTCATCAGGAGATGGCTGGTATTGATAATAGAGTGTCTACTCGGCTGAGCTGAAACGTATAACGGTGTCAACGAACGCTCCCTGAGATTACGAGGCGTACGGTGCTCGGGACGTATTGTGCCATACAACCTACGCGGCTCTATTAATACCGGCTATCTTCAACTGAGCGACGGAAGCCCCCCCATGGTATGTACCTGGATTACATGTGGCTGTAGTAGAAACAAGGGCAGTGTCACCATTACATGTCAAGTTGACCATTCATTGTCATACATATGATTTTACATATGTTTGGGTGAAAAACCTTACTGAGGTTTTTATGTGTTTTTAGTATTTCAATGTGTCCATGATTTCATGGACACTTCCTACCCAGACTACAATTCCCATAATGCTTTGGTGCACTGCTCCTTGTGCATAGGGGAGGGCTGTCTTACTGAGACAACATGTAGTCTAGGGAGGAAGTGAGCCCATTGTCCATGACATCATGGAGCCCATGGACACTTTTGAAATACTACATATCTAAAAACGACGATTACCCACATAAAAAACCCAGGAAAGTGTTTCTTGTCTCCCAAACATCATTAAAATAAGCTCTGGTTGCAAAAGGGGTGAAGTCGCCGTTTAATGGGTTGAATCATTAAAGCTGCTATAAGCAATATGTCAAATGTAATTACTTAAAAAAAAATTGGTATTCAGACTGCCAGCAATGGGTAAAACAATATTGTCTCTGACACATCTTGGGGCCACAATCTGCATTCAAAGATGTTCCTAGCTTTGTCATTGGTCGATTTGCCTGTCTACTTCCTGATTGGTCAGTCATTTTGACCGGGTTCTTTTTTTTTCTCTGACCAATGACAAAGCTTCTAGGAATATCTTTGACTGCAGATTGTGGCCCCTAGATGTATCGCAGAGACTAAATCATGTGTGTTTTACTCATTGCTGAATGAAATAAAAATCATTAAAATTGACATTATTGCTTATAGGAGCTTTAATCACAATTTGTGACAATAATAAAGTAAGATATTGGTGACACAGCTTTCAGTGACTGTTATGACTTACAAAATGTCATCCTGTAGGCCGACAACTAAATAGATATATTTTTTTCTTGTCATTTCAGAACGTGAAGCTGACAAGGCGACGTCGGTATTGAAGTACAGTGCTGTTGCCACTCCTGGGTGCTGTTGGCAGTGAAGGTTAGTAATGAACCTTTTGATTCCTGATGCTTGTGTAAGTGGGCTACATGCTACATGCTACCATACCATAGGTTGTCATTCGCACCGTGTATCGTTTCACGTAATCTGTGTATAATGCCACTCTACATCACATGCCGCAATGTGATTTATGTATTGTTTAACATAATTTACGGGTAAAGCTGTCGCGTCACGTCACATCACATTATGTATGTTCTGTTGTAGTCTTTCTGTGCTGTTTTCTGTGTCGAGTTATTAGAATTTCTATTTCCTTTCTCTTTTAATAAAAAAAAGTATTTTTTTTATTTCTCCTTGCCCATTGCCCTAGTTCTTCACTAGTGGACTGTGTGTACAAAATGTGATTTGGCGTCATGCGACTTATTTCCGGTATCATTATGGTAGCATGTAGCCTGCTTAACACTGTTTACAGCCTTCTATGCTGTAGATCTGTCCAAACTAACAGGAAGAAAATTATGGCAGATTTTCTTCGTTGGTTAGTTTGTTTTGTTTAGTGCTGATATTGAAGGTAAGTGGGCGTAGTTTATTATCTTTTGATGTCGGGCAGAAACCTTGTATCTCCATAGTTCAACCTTTTGTAAATTAATTTCCTTACTTGGTCATGCTACAGTGTCACACACTAAAGTAGCAAATAGCTGATCTACAAGCTCACGATGCAAAGATCATCCATTATTGAATATAACCTATTAGTATCGAACATGCACGGTTTCTACCCTGACCTTTCATCTTCTCTTCTATTCTTTGCTTTAATAAAGTTATTGTTTTTTCTGGTCAGAGTTTTTAATTGCATTTTGCTTTATTTTTCATAAGTCATTTATTTCTTTCCTATCTATCACTAGTTCTTCACTAGTGTATGTGGTGCGTGTGTCGGGTCGTGTCTCTCATACAGTTTCTAATCATTTGATTGGAGCTGTATCGTTTCACGTCATTTGCGTTGTGTCATTTGCTGGTAAAGCGCCATCACGTCAGTTCACATCAGATATGAACACAGGTCGGTATGTGATGTGCATTTATGTGATATTTTTATGTGATTATTTCACAAATTGCGGATAGCTCGTTGCACGCCATGCACTCTGTTCATTGCTCTTGTGTTCTAATGTCATCCTCAGTGTTGTATGTATGTTGTGTTCATAGTGTTGCTGTATTGCTGACAAATACTGGGGTCCAAAGAATGCTTCTGCCATTGCATAATTTGCACCTCGTATAATTTGTCAATCGTCCACAAATGGCATAAATTGTAATGTATATTTAAATGTGGGCAATTATTTTGAAAACATGTAGATTTTAAAATAGAAATGTGGGACAACTGGCTAGAAAGACTGGCCACAAACCTAAGGCCAAGTGCTTGGGCGGAGACCAAGAATCTTTTTGTTTTGTTCATGTTCATAAAGCGCTCCAAGTGCTTTAAGTGAGAAGTCCAGCAGCAAACCTCTAGGTCATAAGAGCATTGTTTGTGCTATATTATCAGATCCAATTTGTGAGTATAAAGCTTCATCTAAGCCCACATCACATATGAACACAGGCCCGGTATGTGATGTGTGTTTATGTCTCGTATCATTTCACATTGGTGAGTAAGGCTTCATCACGTCATCCCCACATCACATGATGAATTTAGGGTTAGGGCTAGGGTTAGGTATTTGATGTGATGTATGTCTTTTATAATGTGCGAGTGAAGCTTCATCGTGTCAGTTCACATCACATTATGTGGTGTGTATTGATGTGATTTATTTATGCTGCCATTTGCAGCTAAAACTTAATTCATGCCGGTCAGTAGGCGAGGCATTGACGATGGGCCTATGACCCAAAGGTTTTCTGCTGCACTTTTCACTTTTAGCACTTTGCAGCTCTTTATGAGCACGGAAAAATAAAATATTTTCTTAGTTTATGTCTGAGGAGTTTTCCTTAGTCTTCTTCTCGATTTCAATTGTAAGACATAATCATGGCTATCATTTATAGTCCATTATGATTCAAATTATTATGAATGTGATTGCTTTTGGACCTGTAAATTACAACAAAACAAACTAAGGCACTGGTGTGCAGAGTTGGGGTCCGTTACTCATAAAAGTAAGGCACTACATATTACATATTACTTTTGAAAAAAGTAATGCCTTACATTACTTTATTACTCCCTGGAGAAAGTAACTAGTTACATTACTCGTTACATTACTTTTGCGTTACTCCATAAAATCGCCTGAGATGCATTGTCAAATAATTTGCACTGAACTGCCACACAACAATATAATATTTAGTTTGGGGTCTGTGAGGCCAAATCTCATCAAATGGTGGTCCATGGCTAAAATGCAGAATACATACTGGACCTTGATATGAAAATGGTTGAAAACCACTGTACCACGTGGTTCTAGGCAAATATTAACTTTCCCAACAATATATATTCAAATAAAATAATGAGACTGAGATAAATCAGTAGACTATAATTATGTTCACAGTGCTTTAGGATCCCTTTCTTTATGATGTGGAGTCCCCTGCTCCATTGCTCATTAAATGTAGTTTTTCATTTCGGCATATTTGGTTTATTTATCTCTACATTAACTAACTAGTGATTGTGAGAGCACACGTTCTACAACAAGCAAACAGACCCTCCCATTGGCAGTGTTGCCAGGTTTTAGAAGAGAAACAAGCAGCCATGTCTATGAAAACAGCCCAAAAGAAGCCTGACTGGGCTATCATAAAACAAGCCCAAAGTCGCTTGTAATAAGCGGACATGGCAACACCCCAACGCCTGCTCTGTCTCTGTGACAGTGGGGAGACTGGGAGCTTTCTGTGCAGCGGAAAAGTGCTACGGAGATTTTAATACAGAGACGACTTAAATGACAGTTATGACACAAGCACTGTAGGCTATATCACAAAAAAACGGACAATGATGTGTCCGGCCAGAGGTTGAGTTGGGAGGAGGAAAGGTGGGTCTAAAACCGGACGTCTGGCCACCCTACGAGTCCACGACAGTAACGAAAAATGCTGTGCTGCTGATGATCTGACACCGGTTTGACATGTTCTAGTCCGTACTGCGTTGCCAGCGCACCATTAGTGTTCATGTTCAACTCATCTCCGTTGTGTGCATTATTCTCTAAAGCAACACTGCTGAAAGCAGCCACATGACGCAAGTAGCGAGTAACGGCAGCGCTAAAGCGACCAGTAACTGTAGTGTGATTATCAATTTTGGAGGAGTAGTGTCGTTATATTACTCGCTACCGACCAAAGTAGTGTCGTTACAGTAACGATATTTTCCGTTACTCGTTACACCCAACTCTGCTGGTGTGGTACTACTGGTTTACCAGAATGGGGTTCAACTCCCTGCGGTGCCCTCAATTTGTTGTATTTACATGGTTCATTTTCTGCTCATTGTTGCCTTTTCAGAGATGATAACCCCCAGGTTCTTTACTGCGTTTGTACTCTCTACATTTGGGTTACAAGTCTATTTAGGGACAAGCCCGAAGGTACTCTTGGTTTTCTCTTCTCCTTCCACCAAAAATGGCAGTCCACGGTCACACTCGGCAGTCAGTTGGGGGTTGGGGGTCCATATTAGAAGTCCATGGAACTTTTTTTCAAATCCTCGTTTTTCAGTATGCCGTTTTTCATTTTGGAGGATTTGAAAAAATAGACTAATCATTCCAAGATCATGGACTATAGCCCATGGTCTCGGAATGATTTTCGTTCCATAGTGAGGCGGCATAGTTAACCTATCGTTCGTTTTTATGACGTAAGCGCCAAATTTGGCAGAAGTTTTGACAGATATATTGGTAACGAAACTGGATATTGGGCCATCCCAAATTCTTATTCTGGTGGGTGTGGCAGCCATTTTTCAAAATGGCCGCCAGCGGTTTTGTCAAATCTTCCTAAACGTCCCTCTAGCAGCTACAATATTTGCTGTAGAAGACTGAAATGTTGCATGAAGGTCATGTGCTTTCAGACCAATTGGCTAAAAGGGGTGGGGGAGATGCAATGGGAGTGGCCTATCATAAAATGTGCATAACTTCGAAGTAGACATACAAATTTTGTTTTCATTATTACATTGTTTTTCAAAAATGATGAAAAACGGCGTGCTATAGTATGCCGTACGATATAGGCTATAGCCCATGGTCCAAAATGATGACAAACGAGGATAACTTTTTTTTTCAAAAAACATGGGCTATAACCAATCGTTTTTTTCATTTTTGTCAAATCATCAAAAATGATGAAAAATGGCGCGCTATAGTATGCCGTACGATATAGGCTATAGCACAAAATGATGAGAAACGAGGCTAACTTTTTTTTCCAAAATTTAAAAAAACATGGGCTATAACCCATCGTTTTTGTAATTTCCTCATTTTTTTCAAATTTAAAAAAATGATGAAAAACGGCGCGCTATAGTATGCCGTACGATATGGGCTATAGCCCACGGTCCAAAATGATGAGAAACGAGGCTAACTTTTTTTTTCAAAATTTCAAAAAACATGGGCTATAACCCATCGTTTTTGTCATTTCGTCATTTTTTTCAAATCTTCAAAAATGATGAAAAACGGCGCGCTATAGTATGCCGTACGATATGGGCTATAGCCCACGGTCCAAAATGATGAGAAACAAGGCTAACTTTTTTTTTCAAATTTTCAAAAAACATGGGCTATAACCCATCGTTTTTGTCATTTCGTAATTTTTTTCAAATCTTCAAAAATGATGAAAAACGGCGCGCTATAGTATGCCGTACGATATGGGCTATAGCCCACGGTCCAAAATGATGAGAAACGAGGCTAACTTTATTTTTCAAAATTTCAAAAAACATGGGCTATAACCCATCGTTTTTGTCATTTCGTCATTTTTTTCAAATCCTCAAAAATGATGAAAAACGGCGCGCTATAGTATGCCGTACGATATGGGCTATAGCCCACGGTCCAAAATGATGAGAAACGAGGCTAACTTATTTTTTCAAAATTTCAAAAAACATGGGCTATAACCCATCGTTTTTGTCATTTCGTCATTTTTTTCAAATCTTCAAAAATGATGAAAAACGGCGCGCTATAGTATGCCGTACGATATGGGCTATAGCCCACGGTCCAAAATGATGAGAAACGAGGCTAACTTTTTTTTCCAAAATTTCAAAAAACATGGGCTATAACCCATCGTTTTTGTAATTTCCTCATTTTTTTCAAATTTTAAAAAATGATGAAAAACGGCGCGCTATAGTATGCCGTACGATATGGGCTATAGCCCACGGTCCAAAATGATGAGAAACGAGGCTAACTTTCTTTTTCAAAATTTCAAAAAACATGGGCTATAACCCATCGTTTTTGTCATTTCGTCATTTTTTTCAAATCTTCAAAAATGATGAAAAACGGCGCGCTATAGTATGCCGTACGATATGGGCTATAGCCCACGGTCCAAAATGATGAGAAACAAGGCTAACTTTTTTTTTCAAATTTTCAAAAAACATGGGCTATAACCCATCGTTTTTGTCATTTCATAATTTTTTTCAAATCTTCAAAAATGATGAAAAACGGCGCGCTATAGTATGCCGTACGATATGGGCTATAGCCCACGGTCCAAAATGATGAGAAACGAGGCTAACTTTTTTTTTCAAAATTTCAAAAAACATGGGCTATAACCCATCGTTTTTGTCATTTCGTCATTTTTTTCAAATCCTCAAAAATGATGAAAAACGGCGCGCTATAGTATGCCGTACGATATGGGCTATAGCCCACGGTCCAAAATGATGAGAAACGAGGCTAACTTTTTTTTTCAAAATTTCAAAAAACATGGGCTATAACCCATCGTTTTTGTCATTTCGTCATTTTTTTCAAATCTTCAAAAATGATGAAAAACGGCGCGCTATAGTATGCCGTACGATATGGGCTATAGCCCACGGTCCAAAATGATGAGAAACGAGGCTAACTTTTTTTTTCAAATTTTCAAAAAACATGGGCTATAACCCATCGTTTTTGTCATTTCGTCATTTTTTTCAAATCCTCAAAAATGATGAAAAACGGCGCGCTATAGTATGCCGTACGATATGGGCTATAGCCCACGGTCCAAAATGATGAGAAACGAGGCTAACTTTTTTTTTTCAAAATTTCAAAAAACATGGGCTATAACCCATCGTTTTTGTCATTTCGTCATTTTTTTCAAATCTTCAAAAATGATGAAAAACGGCGCGCTATAGTATGCCGTACGATATGGGCTATAGCCCACGGTCCAAAATGATGAGAAACAAGGCTAACTTTTTTTTTCAAATTTTCAAAAAACATGGGCTATAACCCATCGTTTTTGTCATTTCGTAATTTTTTTCAAATCTTCAAAAATGATGAAAAACGGCGCGCTATAGTATGCCGTACGATATGGGCTATAGCCCACGGTCCAAAATGATGAGAAACGAGGCTAACTTTATTTTTCAAAATTTCAAAAAACATGGGCTATAACCCATCGTTTTTGTCATTTCGTCATTTTTTTCAAATCCTCAAAAATGATGAAAAACGGCGCGCTATAGTATGCCGTACGATATGGGCTATAGCCCACGGTCCAAAATGATGAGAAACGAGGCTAACTTTTTTTTTCAAAATTTCAAAAAACATGGGCTATAACCCATCGTTTTTGTCATTTCGTCATTTTTTTCAAATCTTCAAAAATGATGAAAAACGGCGCGCTATAGTATGCCGTACGATATGGGCTATAGCCCACGGTCCAAAATGATGAGAAACGAGGCTAACTTTTTTTTTCAAAATTTCAAAAAACATGGGCTATAACCCATCGTTTTTGTCATTTCGTCATTTTTTTCAAATCTTCAAAAATGATGAAAAACGGCGCGCTATAGTATGCCGTACGATATGGGCTATAGCCCACGGTCCAAAATGATGAGAAACGAGGCTAACTTTTTTTTTCAAATTTTCAAAAAACATGGGCTATAACCCATCGTTTTTGTCATTTCGTAATTTTTTTCAAATCTTCAAAAATGATGAAAAACGGCGCGCTATAGTATGCCGTACGATATGGGCTATAGCCCACGGTCCAAAATGATGATAAACGAGGCTAACTTTATTTTTCAAAATTTCAAAAAACATGGGCTATAACCCATCGTTTTTGTCATTTCGTCATTTTTTTCAAATCCTCAAAAATGATGAAAAACGGCGCGCTATAGTATGCCGTACGATATGGGCTATAGCCCACGGTCCAAAATGATGAGAAACGAGGCTAACTTTTTTTTTCAAATTTTCAAAAAACATGGGCTATAACCCATCGTTTTTGTCATTTCGTCATTTTTTTCAAATCTTCAAAAATGATGAAAAACGGCGCGCTATAGTATGCCGTACGATATGGGCTATAGGCTAGCCCACGGTCCAAAATGATGAGAAACGAGGCTAACTTTTTTTTTCAAAATTTTCAAAAAACATGGGCTATAACCCATCGTTTTTGTCATTTCGTAATTTTTTTCAAATCTTCAAAAATGATGAAAAACGGCGCGCTATAGTATGCCGTACGATATGGGCTATAGCCCACGGTCCAAAATGATGAGAAACGAGGCTAACTTTATTTTTCAAAATTTCAAAAAACATGGGCTATAACCCATCGTTTTTGTCATTTCGTCATTTTTTTCAAATCCTCAAAAATGATGAAAAACGGCGCGCTATAGTATGCCGTACGATATGGGCTATAGCCCACGGTCCAAAATGATGAGAAACGAGGCTAACTTTTTTTTTTCAAAATTTCAAAAAACATGGGCTATAACCCATCGTTTTTGTCATTTCGTAATTTTTTTCAAATCTTCAAAAATGATGAAAAACGGCGCGCTATAGTATGCCGTACGATATGGGCTATAGCCCACGGTCCAAAATGATGAGAAACGAGGCTAACTTTTTTTTCCAAATTTTCAAAAAACATGGGCTATAACCCATCGTTTTTGTCATTTCGTAATTTTTTTCAAATCTTCAAAAATGATGAAAAACGGCGCGCTATAGTATGCCGTACGATATGGGCTATAGCCCACGGTCCAAAATGATGAGAAACGAGGCTAACTTTATTTTTCAAAATTTCAAAAAACATGGGCTATAACCCATCGTTTTTGTCATTTCGTCATTTTTTTCAAATCTTCAAAAATGATGAAAAACGGCGCGCTATAGTATGCCGTACGATATGGGCTATAGCCCACGGTCCAAAATGATGAGAAACGAGGCTAACTTTTTTTCCCAAATTTTCAAAAAACATGGGCTATAACCCATCGTTTTTGTCATTTCGTAATTTTTTTCAAATCTTCAAAAATGATGAAAAACGGCGCGCTATAGTATGCCGTACGATATGGGCTATAGCCCACGGTCCAAAATGATGAGAAACGAGGCTAACTTTATTTTTCAAATTTTCAAAAAACATGGGCTATAACCCATCGTTTTTGTCATTTCGTCATTTTTTTCAAATCCTCAAAAATGATGAAAAACGGCGCGCTATAGTATGCCGTACGATATGGGCTATAGCCCACGGTCCAAAATGATGAGAAACGAGGCTAACTTTTTTTTTCCAAAATTTCAAAAAACATGGGCTATAACCCATCGTTTTTGTCATTTCGTCATTTTTTTCAAATCTTCAAAAATGATGAAAAACGGCGCGCTATAGTATGCCGTACGATATGGGCTATAGCCCACGGTCCAAAATGATGAGAAACGAGGCTAACTTTTTTTTTCAAAATTTCAAAAAACATGGGCTATAACCCATCGTTTTTGTCATTTCGTCATTTTTTTCAAATCTTCAAAAATGATGAAAAACGGCGCGCTATAGTATGCCGTACGATATGGGCTATAGCCCACGGTCCAAAATGATGAGAAACGAGGCTAACTTTTTTTTCCAAATTTTCAAAAAACATGGGCTATAACCCATCGTTTTTGTCATTTCGTAATTTTTTTCAAATCTTCAAAAATGATGAAAAACGGCGCGCTATAGTATGCCGTACGATATGGACTATAGCCCACGGTCCAAAATGATGAGAAACGAGGCTAACTTTTTTTTTCAAAATTTCAAAAAACATGGGCTATAACCCATCGTTTTTGTCATTTCGTCATTTTTTTCAAATTCTCAAAAATGATGAAAAACGGCGCGCTATAGTATGCCGTACGATATGGGCTATAGCCCACGGTCCAAAATAATGAGAAACGAGGCTAACTTTTTTTTTCAAATTTTCAAAAAACATGGGCTATAACCCATCGTTTTTGTCATTTCGTAATTTTTTTCAAATCTTCAAAAATGATGAAAAACGGCGCGCTATAGTATGCCGTACGATATGGGCTATAACCCATCGTTTTTGTCATTTCGTCATTTTTTTCAAATCCTCAAAAATGATGAAAAACGGCGCGCTATAGTATGCCGTACGATATGGGCTATAGCCCACGGTCCAAAATGATGAGAAACGAGGCTAACTTTTTTTTTCAAATTTTCAAAAAACATGGGCTATAACCCATCGTTTTTGTCATTTCGTCATTTTTTTCAAATCTTCAAAAATGATGAAAAACGGCGCGCTATAGTATGCCGTACGATATGGGCTATAGGCTAGCCCACGGTCCAAAATGATGAGAAACGAGGCTAACTTTTTTTTTCAAAATTTTCAAAAAACATGGGCTATAACCCATCGTTTTTGTCATTTCGTAATTTTTTTCAAATCTTCAAAAATGATGAAAAACGGCGCGCTATAGTATGCCGTACGATATGGGCTATAGCCCACGGTCCAAAATGATGAGAAACGAGGCTAACTTTATTTTTCAAAATTTCAAAAAACATGGGCTATAACCCATCGTTTTTGTCATTTCGTCATTTTTTTCAAATCCTCAAAAATGATGAAAAACGGCGCGCTATAGTATGCCGTACGATATGGGCTATAGCCCACGGTCCAAAATGATGAGAAACGAGGCTAACTTTTTTTTTTCAAAATTTCAAAAAACATGGGCTATAACCCATCGTTTTTGTCATTTCGTAATTTTTTTCAAATCTTCAAAAATGATGAAAAACGGCGCGCTATAGTATGCCGTACGATATGGGCTATAGCCCACGGTCCAAAATGATGAGAAACGAGGCTAACTTTTTTTTCCAAATTTTCAAAAAACATGGGCTATAACCCATCGTTTTTGTCATTTCGTAATTTTTTTCAAATCTTCAAAAATGATGAAAAACGGCGCGCTATAGTATGCCGTACGATATGGGCTATAGCCCACGGTCCAAAATGATGAGAAACGAGGCTAACTTTATTTTTCAAAATTTCAAAAAACATGGGCTATAACCCATCGTTTTTGTCATTTCGTCATTTTTTTCAAATCTTCAAAAATGATGAAAAACGGCGCGCTATAGTATGCCGTACGATATGGGCTATAGCCCACGGTCCAAAATGATGAGAAACGAGGCTAACTTTTTTTCCCAAATTTTCAAAAAACATGGGCTATAACCCATCGTTTTTGTCATTTCGTAATTTTTTTCAAATCTTCAAAAATGATGAAAAACGGCGCGCTATAGTATGCCGTACGATATGGGCTATAGCCCACGGTCCAAAATGATGAGAAACGAGGCTAACTTTATTTTTCAAATTTTCAAAAAACATGGGCTATAACCCATCGTTTTTGTCATTTCGTCATTTTTTTCAAATCCTCAAAAATGATGAAAAACGGCGCGCTATAGTATGCCGTACGATATGGGCTATAGCCCACGGTCCAAAATGATGAGAAACGAGGCTAACTTTTTTTTTCCAAAATTTCAAAAAACATGGGCTATAACCCATCGTTTTTGTCATTTCGTCATTTTTTTCAAATCTTCAAAAATGATGAAAAACGGCGCGCTATAGTATGCCGTACGATATGGGCTATAGCCCACGGTCCAAAATGATGAGAAACGAGGCTAACTTTTTTTTTCAAAATTTCAAAAAACATGGGCTATAACCCATCGTTTTTGTCATTTCGTCATTTTTTTCAAATCTTCAAAAATGATGAAAAACGGCGCGCTATAGTATGCCGTACGATATGGGCTATAGCCCACGGTCCAAAATGATGAGAAACGAGGCTAACTTTTTTTTCCAAATTTTCAAAAAACATGGGCTATAACCCATCGTTTTTGTCATTTCGTAATTTTTTTCAAATCTTCAAAAATGATGAAAAACGGCGCGCTATAGTATGCCGTACGATATGGACTATAGCCCACGGTCCAAAATGATGAGAAACGAGGCTAACTTTTTTTTTCAAAATTTCAAAAAACATGGGCTATAACCCATCGTTTTTGTCATTTCGTCATTTTTTTCAAATTCTCAAAAATGATGAAAAACGGCGCGCTATAGTATGCCGTACGATATGGGCTATAGCCCACGGTCCAAAATAATGAGAAACGAGGCTAACTTTTTTTTTCAAATTTTCAAAAAACATGGGCTATAACCCATCGTTTTTGTCATTTCGTAATTTTTTTCAAATCTTCAAAAATGATGAAAAACGGCGCGCTATAGTATGCCGTACGATATGGGCTATAGCCCACGGTCCAAAATGATGAGAAACGAGGCTAACTTTTTTTTCCAAATTTTCAAAAAACATGGGCTATTTGAAAAAAATTACGACATGGGCCATCGTTTTTGTCATTTCGTAATTTTTTTCAAATCTTCAAAAATGATGAAAAACGGCGCGCTATAGTATGCCGTACGATATGGGCTATAGCCCACAGTCCAAAATGATGAGAAACGAGGCTAACTTTATTTTTCAAAATTTCAAAAAACATGGGCGATAACCCATCGTTTTTGTCATTTCGTAATTTTTTTCAAATCTTCAAAAATGATGAAAAACGGCGCGCTATAGTATGCCGTACGATATGGGCTATAGCCCACGGTCCAAAATGATGAGAAACGAGGCTAACTTTTTTTTTCAAATTTTCAAAAAACATGGGCTATAACCCATCGTTTTTGTCATTTCGTAATTTTTTTAAAATCTTCAAAAATGATGAAAAACGGCGCGCTATAGTATGCCGTACGATATGGGCTATAGCCCACGGTCCAAAATGATGAGAAACGAGGCTAACTTTATTTTTCAAAATTTCAAAAAACATGGGCTATAACCCATCGTTTTTGTCATTTCGTCATTTTTTTCAAATCCTCAAAAATGATGAAAAACGGCGCGCTATAGTATGCCGTACGATATGGGCTATAGCCCACGGTCCAAAATGATGAGAAACGAGGCTAACTTTTTTTTTCAAAATTTCAAAAAACATGGGCTATAACCCATCGTTTTTGTCATTTCGTCATTTTTTTCAAATCTTCAAAAATGATGAAAAACGGCGTGCTATAGTATGCCGTACGATATGGGCTATAGCCCACGGTCCAAAATGATGAGAAACGAGGCTAACTTTTTTTTTCAAAATTTCAAAAAACATGGGCTATAACCCATCGTTTTTGTCATTTCGTCATTTTTTTCAAATCTTCAAAAATGATGAAAAACGGCGCGCTATAGTATGCCGTACGATATGGGCTATAGCCCACGGTCCAAAATGATGAGAAACGAGGCTAACTTTTTTTTTCAAATTTTCAAAAAACATGGGCTATAACCCATCGTTTTTGTCATTTCGTCATTTTTTTCAAATCTTCAAAAATGATGAAAAACGGCGCGCTATAGTATGCCGTACGATATGGGCTATAGCCCACGGTCCAAAATGATGAGAAACGAGGCTAACTTTTTTTTTCAAATTTTCAAAAAACATGGGCTATAACCCATCGTTTTTGTCATTTCGTAATTTTTTTCAAATCTTCAAAAATGATGAAAAACGGCGCGCTATAGTATGCCGTACGATATGGGCTATAGCCCACGGTCCAAAATGATGAGAAACGAGGCTAACTTTATTTTTCAAAATTTCAAAAAACATGGGCTATAACCCATCGTTTTTGTCATTTCGTCATTTTTTTCAAATCTTCAAAAATGATGAAAAACGGCGCGCTATAGTATGCCGTACGATATGGGCTATAGCCCACGGTCCAAAATGATGAGAAACGAGGCTAACTTTTTTTTTCAAATTTTCAAAAAACATGGGCTATAACCCATCGTTTTTGTCATTTCGTAATTTTTTTCAAATCTTCAAAAATTATGAAAAACGGCGCGCTATAGTATGCCGTACGATATGGGCTATAGCCCACGGTCCAAAATGATGAGAAACGAGGCTAACTTTATTTTTCAAAATTTCAAAAAACATGGGATATAACCCATCGTTTTTGTCATTTCGTCATATTTTTCAAATCCTCAAAAATGATGAAAAACGGCGCGCTATAGTATGCCGTACGATATGGGCTATAGCCCACGGTCCAAAATGATGAGAAACGAGGCTAACTTTTTTTTTCAAAATTTCAAAAAACATGGGCTATAACCCATCGTTTTTGTCATTTCGTCATTTTTTTCAAATCCTCAAAAATGATGAAAAACGGCGCGCTATAGTATGCCGTACGATATGGGCTATAGCCCACGGTCCAAAATGATGAGAAACGAGGCTAACTTTTTTTTTTCAAAATTTAAAAAAACATGGGCTATAACCCATCGTTTTTGTCATTTCGTCATTTTTTTCAAATCTTCAAAAATGATGAAAAACGGCGCGCTATAGTATGCCGTACGATATGGGCTATAGCCCACGGTCCAAAATGATGAGAAACGAGGCTAACTTTTTTTTTCAAATTTTCAAAAAACATGGGCTATAACCCATCGTTTTTGTCATTTCGTAATTTTTTTCAAATCTTCAAAAATGATGAAAAACGGCGCGCTATAGTATGCCGTACGATATGGGCTATAGCCCACGGTCCAAAATGATGAGAAACGAGGCTAACTTTATTTTTCAAAATTTCAAAAAACATGGGCTATAACCCATCGTTTTTGTCATTTCGTCATTTTTTTCAAATTCTCAAAAATGATGAAAAACGGCGCGCTATAGTATGCCGTACGATATGCGCTATAGCCCACGGTCCAAAATGATGAGAAACGAGGCTAACTTTTTTTTTCAAATTTTCAAAAAACATGGGCTATAACCCATCGTTTTTGTCATTTCGTAATTTTTTTCAAATCTTCAAAAATGATGAAAAACGGCGCGCTATAGTATGCCGTACGATATGGGCTATAGCCCACGGTCCAAAATGATGAGAAACGAGGCTAACTTTTTTTTTCAAAATTTCAAAAAACATGGGCTATAACCCATCGTTTTTGTCATTTCGTCATTTTTTTCAAATCCTCAAAAATGATGAAAAACGGCGCGCTATAGTATGCCGTACGATATGGGCTATAGCCCACGGTCCAAAATGATGAGAAACGAGGCTAACTTTTTTTTCCAAAATTTCAAAAAACATGGGCTATAACCCATCATTTTTGTCATTTCGTCATTTTTTTCAAATCTTCTAAAATGATGAAAAACGGCGCGCTATAGTATGCCGTACGATATGGGCTATAGCCCACGGTCCAAAATGATGAGAAACGAGGCTAACTTTTTTTTTCAAATTTTCAAAAAACATGGGCTATAACCCATCGTTTTTGTCATTTCGTAATTTTTTTCAAATCTTCAAAAATGATGAAAAACGGCGCGCTATAGTATGCCGTACGATATGGGCTATAGCCCACGGTCCAAAATGATGAGAAACGAGGCTAACTTTTTTTTTCAAATTTTCAAAAAACATGGGCTATAACCCATCGTTTTTGTCATTTCGTAATTTTTTTCAAATCTTCAAAAATGATGAAAAACGGCGCGCTATAGTATGCCGTACGATATGGGCTATAGCCCACGGTCCAAAATGATGAGAAACGAGGCTAACTTTATTTTTCAAAATTTCAAAAAACATGGGCTATAACCCATCGTTTTTGTCATTTCGTCATTTTTTTCAATTTCTCAAAAATGATGAAAAACGGCGCGCTATAGTATGCCGTACGATATGGGCTATAGCCCACGGTCCAAAATGATGAGAAACGAGGCTAACTTTTTTTTTAAATTTTCAAAAAACATGGGCTATAACCCATCGTTTTTGTAATTTCGTAATTTTTTTCAAATCTTCAAAAATGATGAAAAACGGCGCGCTATAGTATGCCGTACGATATGGGCTATAGCCCACGGTCCAAAATGATGAGAAACGAGGCTAACTTTTTTTTTCAAAATTTCAAAAAACATGGGCTATAACCCATCGTTTTTGTCATTTCGTAATTTTTTTCAAATCTTCAAAAATTATGAAAAACGGCGCGCTATAGTATGCCGTACGATATGGGCTATAGCCCACGGTCCAAAATGATGAGAAACGAGGCTAACTTTTTTTTTCAAAATTTCAAAAAACATGGGCGATAACCCATCGTTTTTGTCATTTCGTCATTTTTTTCAAATCCTCAAAAATGATGAAAAACGGCGCGCTATAGTATGCCGTACGATATGGGCTATAGCCCACGGTCCAAAATGATGAGAAACGAGGCTAACTTTTTTTTTCAAATTTTCAAAAAACATGGGCTATAACCCATCGTTTTTGTCATTTCGTAATTTTTTTTAAATCTTCAAAAATGATGAAAAACGGCGCGCTATAGTATGCCGTACGATATGGGCTATAGCCCACGGTCCAAAATGATGAGAAACGAGGCTAACTTTTTTTTTCAAAATTTCAAAAAACATGGGCTATAACCCATCGTTTTTGTCATTTTGTCATTTTTTTCAAATCTTCAAAAATGATGAAAAACGGCACGCTATAGTATGCCGTACGATATGGGCTATAGCCCACGGTCCAAAATGATGAGAAACGAGGCTAACTTTTTTTTTCAAATTTTCAAAAAACATGGGCTATAACCCATCGTTTTTGTCATTTCGTAATTTTTTTCAAATCTTCAAAAATGATGAAAAACGGCGCGCTATAGTATGCCGTACGATATGGGCTATAGCCCACGGTCCAAAATGATGAGAAACGAGGCTAACTTTATTTTTCAAAATTTCAAAAAACATGGGCTATAACCCATCGTTTTTGTCATTTCGTCATTTTTTTCAAATCCTCAAAAATGATGAAAAACGGCGCGCTATAGTATGCCGTACGATATGGGCTATAGCCCACGGTCCAAAATGATGAGAAACGAGGCTAACTTGATTTTTCAAAATTTCAAAAAACATGGGCTATAACCCATCGTTTTTGTCATTTCGTAATTTTTTTCAAATCTTCAAAAATGATGAAAAACGGCGCGCTATAGTATGCCGTACGATATGGGCTATAGCCAACGGTCCAAAATGATGAGAAACGAGGCTAACTTTTTTTTTCAAATTTTCAAAAAACATGGGCTATAACCCATCGTTTTTGTCATTTCGTAATTTTTTTCAAATCTTCAAAAATGATGAAAAACGGCGCGCTATAGTATGCCGTACGATATGGGCTATAGCCCACGGTCCAAAATGATGAGAAACGAGGCTAACTTTATTTTTCAAAATTTCAAAAAACATGGGCTATAACCCATCGTTTTTGTCATTTCGTAATTTTTTTCAAATCTTCAAAAATGATGAAAAACGGCGCGCTATAGTATGCCGTACGATATGGGCTATAGCCCACGGTCCAAAATTATGAGAAACGAGGCTAACTTTATTTTTCAAAATTTCAAAAAACATGGGCTATAACCCATCGTTTTTGTCATTTCGTCATTTTTTTCAAATCCTCAAAAATGATGAAAAACGGCGCGCTATAGTATGCCGTACGATATGGGCTATAGCCCACGGTCCAAAATGATGAGAAACGAGGCTAACTTTATTTTTCAAAATTTCAAAAAACATGGGCTATAACCCATCGTTTTTGTCATTTCGTAATTTTTTTCAAATCTTCAAAAATGATGAAAAACGGCGCGCTATAGTATGCCGTACGATATGGGCTATAGCCAACGGTCCAAAATGATGAGAAACGAGGCTAACTTTTTTTTTCAAATTTTCAAAAAACATGGGCTATAACCCATCGTTTTTGTCATTTCGTAATTTTTTTCAAATCTTCAAAAATGATGAAAAACGGCGCGCTATAGTATGCCGTACGATATGGGCTATAGCCCACGGTCCAAAATGATGAGAAACGAGGCTAACTTTATTTTTCAAAATTTCAAAAAACATGGGCTATAACCCATCGTTTTTGTCATTTCGTCATTTTTTTCAAATCCTCAAAAATGATGAAAAACGGCGCGCTATAGTATGCCGTACGATATGGGCTATAGCCCACGGTCCAAAATGATGAGAAACGAGGCTAACTTTTTTTTTCAAATTTTCAAAAAACATGGGCTATAACCCATCGTTTTTGTCATTTCGTCATTTTTTTCAAATCTTCTAAAATGATGAAAAACGGCGCGCTATAGTATGCCGTACGATATGGGCTATAGCCCACGGTCCAAAATGATGAGAAACGAGGCTAACTTTATTTTTCAAATTTTCAAAAAACATGGGCTATAACCCATCGTTTTTGTCATTTCGTAATTTTTTTCAAATCTTCAAAAATGATGAAAAACGGCGCGCTATAGTATGCCGTACGATATGGGCTATAGCCCACGGTCCAAAATGATGAGAAACGAGGCTAACTTTTTTTTTCAAATTTTCAAAAAACATGGGCTATAACCCATCGTTTTTGTCATTTCGTCATTTTTTTCAAATCTTCTAAAATGATGAAAAACGGCGCGCTATAGTATGCCGTACGATATGGGCTATAGCCCACGGTCCAAAATGATGAGAAACGAGGCTAACTTTATTTTTCAAATTTTCAAAAAACATGGGCTATAACCCATCGTTTTTGTCATTTCGTAATTTTTTTCAAATCTTCAAAAATGATGAAAAACGGCGCGCTATAGTATGCCGTACGATATGGGCTATAGCCCACAGTCCAAAATGATGAGAAACGAGGCTAACTTTATTTTTCAAAATTTCAAAAAACATGGGCTATAACCCATCGTTTTTGTCATTTCGTCATTTTTTTCAAATCCTCAAAAATGATGAAAAACGGCGCGCTATAGTATGCCGTACGATATGGGCTATAGCCCACGGTCCAAAATGATGAGAAACGAGGCTAACTTTTTTTTTCAAAATTTCAAAAAACATGGGCTATAACCCATCGTTTTTGTCATTTCGTCATTTTTTTCAAATCTTCTAAAATGATGAAAAACGGCGCGCTATAGTATGCCGTACGATATGGGCTATAGCCCACGGTCCAAAATGATGAGAAACGAGGCTAACTTTATTTTTCAAATTTTCAAAAAACATGGGCTATAACCCATCGTTTTTGTCATTTCGTAATTTTTTCAAATCTTCAAAAATGATGAAAAACGGCGCGCTATAGTATGCCGTACGATATGGGCTATAGCCCACGGTCCAAAATGATGAGAAACGAGGCTAACTTTTTTTTTCAAAATTTCAAAAAACATGGGCTATAACCCATCGTTTTTGTCATTTCGTCATTTTTTTCAAATCTTCAAAAATGATGAAAAACGGCGCGCTATAGTATGCTGTACGATATGGGCTATAGACAACGGTCCAAAATGATGAGAAACGAGGCTAACTTTTTTTTTCAAATTTTCAAAAAACATGGGCTATAACCCATCGTTTTTATCATTTCGTAATTTTTTTCAAATCTTCAAAAATGATGAAAAACGGCGCGCTATAGTATGCCGTACGATATGGGCTATAGCCAAGGTCCAAAATGATGAGAAACGAGGCTAACTTTTTTTTTCAAAATTTCAAAAAACATGGGCTATAACCCATCGTTTTTGTCATTTCGTCATTTTTTTCAAATCTTCAAAAATGATGAAAAACGGCGCGCTATAGTATGCCGTACGATATGGGCTATAGCCCACGGTCCAAAATGATGAGAAACGAGGCTAACTTTATTTTTCAAAATTTCAAAAAACATGGGCTATAACCCATCGTTTTTGTCATTTCGTCATTTTTTTCAAATCCTCAAAAATGATGAAAAACGGCGCGCTATAGTATGCCGTACGATATGGGCTATAGCGAACGGTCCAAAATAATGAGAAACGAGGCTAACTTTTTTTTTCAAAATTTCAAAAAACATGGGCTATAACCCATCGTTTTTGTCATTTCGTCATTTTTTTCAAATCTTCAAAAATGATGAAAAACGGCGCGCTATAGTATGCCGTACGATATGGGCTATAGCCAACGGTCCAAAATGATGAGAAACGAGGCTAACTTTTTTTTTCAAATTTTCAAAAAACATGGGCTATAACCCATCGTTTTTGTCATTTCGTAATTTTTTTCAAATCTTCAAAAATGATGAAAAACGGCGCGCTATAGTATGCCGTACGATATGGGCTATAGCCCACGGTCCAAAATGATGAGAAACGAGGCTAACTTTATTTTTCAAAATTTCAAAAAACATGGGCTATAACCCATCGTTTTTGTCATTTCGTCATTTTTTTCAAATCCTCAAAAATGATGAAAAACGGCGCGCTATAGTATGCCGTACGATATGGGCTATAGCCCACGGTCCAAAATGATGAGAAACGAGGCTAACTTTTTTTTTCAAAATTTCAAAAAACATGGGCTATAACCCATCGTTTTTGTCATTTCGTCATTTTTTTCAAATCTTCAAAAATGATGAAAAACGGCGCGCTATAGTATGCCGTACGATATGGGCTATAGCCCACGGTCCAAAATAATGAGAAACGAGGCTAACTTTTTTTTTCAAAATTTCAAAAAACATGGGCTATAACCCATCGTTTTTGTCATTTCGTCATTTTTTTCAAATCTTCAAAAATGATGAAAAACGGCGCGCTATAGTATGCCGTACGATATGGGCTATAGCCAACGGTCCAAAATGATGAGAAACGAGGCTAACTTTTTTTTTCAAATTTTCAAAAAACATGGGCTATAACCCATCGTTTTTGTCATTTCGTAATTTTTTTCAAATCTTCAAAAATGATGAAAAACGGCGCGCTATAGTATGCCGTACGATATGGGCTATAGCCCACAGTCCAAAATGATGAGAAACGAGGCTAACTTTATTTTTCAAAATTTCAAAAAACATGGGCTATAACCCATCGTTTTTGTCATTTCGTCATTTTTTTCAAATCCTCAAAAATGATGAAAAACGGCGCGCTATAGTATGCCGTACGATATGGGCTATAGCCCACGGTCCAAAATGATGAGAAACGAGGCTAACTTTTTTTTTCAAATTTTCAAAAAACATGGGCTATAACCCATCGTTTTTGTCATTTCGTAATTTTTTTCAAATCTTCAAAAATGATGAAAAACGGCGCGCTATAGTATGCCGTACGATATGGGCTATAGCCCACGGTCCAAAATGATGAGAAACGAGGCTAATTTTTTTTTTCAAAATTTCAAAAAACATGGGCTATAACCCATCGTTTTTGTCATTTCGTAATTTTTTTCAAATCTTCAAAAATGATGAAAAACGGCGCGCTATAGTATGCCGTACGATATGGGCTATAGCCCACGGTCCAAAATGATGAGAAACAAGGCTAACTTTTTTTTTCAAAATTTCAAAAAACATGGGCTATAACCCATCGTTTTTGTCATTTCGTCATTTTTTTCAAATCCTCAAAAATGATGAAAAACGCCGCGCTATAGTATGCCGTACGATATGGGCTATAGCCCACGGTCCAAAATGATGAGAAACGAGGCTAACTTTTTTTTTCAAATTTTCAAAAAACATGGGCTATAACCCATCGTTTTTGTCATTTCGTAATTTTTTTCAAATCTTCAAAAATGATGAAAAACGGCGCGCTATAGTATGCCGTACGATATGGGCTATAGCCCACGGTCCAAAATGATGAGAAACGAGGCTAATTTTTTTTTTCAAAATTTCAAAAAACATGGGCTATAACCCATCGTTTTTGTCATTTCGTAATTTTTTTCAAATCTTCAAAAATGATGAAAAACGGCGCGCTATAGTATGCCGTACGATATGGGCTATAGCCCACGGTCCAAAATGATGAGAAACAAGGCTAACTTTTTTTTTCAAAATTTCAAAAAACATGGGCTATAACCCATCGTTTTTGTCATTTCGTCATTTTTTTCAAATCTTCAAAAATGATGAAAAACGGCGCGCTATAGTATGCCGTACGATATGGGCTATAGCCCACGGTCCAAAATGATGAGAAACGAGGCTAACTTTATTTTTCAAAATTTCAAAAAACATGGGCTATAACCCATCGTTTTTGTCATTTCGTCATTTTTTTCAAATCCTCAAAAATGATGAAAAACGGCGCGCTATAGTATGCCGTACGATATGGGCTATAGCCCACGGTCCAAAATGATGAGAAACGAGGCTAACTTTTTTTTTCAAATTTTCAAAAAACATGGGCTATAACCCATCGTTTTTGTCATTTCGTAATTTTTTTCAAATCTTCAAAAATGATGAAAAACGGCGCGCTATAGTATGCCGTACGATATGGGCTATAGCCCACGGTCCAAAATGATGAGAAACGAGGCTAACTTTTTTTTTCAAAATTTCAAAAAACATGTGCTATAACCCATCGTTTTTGTCATTTCGTCATTTTTTTCAAATCTTCAAAAATGATGAAAAACGGCGCGCTATAGTATGCCGTACGATATGGGCTATAGCCCACGGTCCAAAATGATGAGAAACGAGGCTAACTTCTTTTTTCAAATTTTCAAAAAACATGGGCTATAACCCATCGTTTTTGTCATTTCGTCATTTTTTTCAAATCTTCAAAAATGATGAAAAACGGCGCGCTATAGTATGCCGTACGATATGGGCTATAGCCCACGGTCCAAAATTATGAGAAACGAGGCTAACTTTTTTTTTCAAATTTTCAAAAAACATGGGCTATAACCCATCGTTTTTGTCATTTCGTAATTTTTTTCAAATCTTCAAAAATGATGAAAAACGGCGCGCTATAGTATGCCGTACGATATGGGCTATAGCCCACGGTCCAAAATGATGAGAAACGAGGCTAACTTTATTTTTCAAAATTTCAAAAAACATGGGCTATAACCCATCGTTTTTGTCATTTCGTCATTTTTTTCAAATCTTCAAAAATGATGAAAAACGGCGCGCTATAGTATGCCGTACGATATGGGCTATAGCCCACGGTCCAAAATGATGAGAAACGAGGCTAACTTTTTTTTTCAAAATTTCAAAAAACATGGGCTATAACCCATCGTTTTTATCATTTCGTAATTTTTTTCAAATCTTCAAAAATGATGAAAAACGGCGCGCTATAGTATGCCGTACGATATGGGCTATAGCCAAGGTCCAAAATGATGAGAAACGAGGCTAACTTTTTTTTTCAAAATTTCAAAAAACATGGGCTATAACCCATCGTTTTTGTCATTTCGTCATTTTTTTCAAATCTTCAAAAATGATGAAAAACGGCGCGCTATAGTATGCCGTACGATATGGGCTATAGCCCACGGTCCAAAATGATGAGAAACGAGGCTAACTTTATTTTTCAAAATTTCAAAAAACATGGGCTATAACCCATCGTTTTTGTCATTTCGTCATTTTTTTCAAATCCTCAAAAATGATGAAAAACGGCGCGCTATAGTATGCCGTACGATATGGGCTATAGCGAACGGTCCAAAATAATGAGAAACGAGGCTAACTTTTTTTTTCAAAATTTCAAAAAACATGGGCTATAACCCATCGTTTTTGTCATTTCGTCATTTTTTTCAAATCTTCAAAAATGATGAAAAACGGCGCGCTATAGTATGCCGTACGATATGGGCTATAGCCAACGGTCCAAAATGATGAGAAACGAGGCTAACTTTTTTTTTCAAATTTTCAAAAAACATGGGCTATAACCCATCGTTTTTGTCATTTCGTAATTTTTTTCAAATCTTCAAAAATGATGAAAAACGGCGCGCTATAGTATGCCGTACGATATGGGCTATAGCCCACGGTCCAAAATGATGAGAAACGAGGCTAACTTTATTTTTCAAAATTTCAAAAAACATGGGCTATAACCCATCGTTTTTGTCATTTCGTCATTTTTTTCAAATCCTCAAAAATGATGAAAAACGGCGCGCTATAGTATGCCGTACGATATGGGCTATAGCCCACGGTCCAAAATGATGAGAAACGAGGCTAACTTTTTTTTTCAAAATTTCAAAAAACATGGGCTATAACCCATCGTTTTTGTCATTTCGTCATTTTTTTCAAATCTTCAAAAATGATGAAAAACGGCGCGCTATAGTATGCCGTACGATATGGGCTATAGCCCACGGTCCAAAATAATGAGAAACGAGGCTAACTTTTTTTTTCAAAATTTCAAAAAACATGGGCTATAACCCATCGTTTTTGTCATTTCGTCATTTTTTTCAAATCTTCAAAAATGATGAAAAACGGCGCGCTATAGTATGCCGTACGATATGGGCTATAGCCAACGGTCCAAAATGATGAGAAACGAGGCTAACTTTTTTTTTCAAATTTTCAAAAAACATGGGCTATAACCCATCGTTTTTGTCATTTCGTAATTTTTTTCAAATCTTCAAAAATGATGAAAAACGGCGCGCTATAGTATGCCGTACGATATGGGCTATAGCCCACAGTCCAAAATGATGAGAAACGAGGCTAACTTTATTTTTCAAAATTTCAAAAAACATGGGCTATAACCCATCGTTTTTGTCATTTCGTCATTTTTTTCAAATCCTCAAAAATGATGAAAAACGGCGCGCTATAGTATGCCGTACGATATGGGCTATAGCCCACGGTCCAAAATGATGAGAAACGAGGCTAACTTTTTTTTTCAAATTTTCAAAAAACATGGGCTATAACCCATCGTTTTTGTCATTTCGTAATTTTTTTCAAATCTTCAAAAATGATGAAAAACGGCGCGCTATAGTATGCCGTACGATATGGGCTATAGCCCACGGTCCAAAATGATGAGAAACGAGGCTAATTTTTTTTTTCAAAATTTCAAAAAACATGGGCTATAACCCATCGTTTTTGTCATTTCGTAATTTTTTTCAAATCTTCAAAAATGATGAAAAACGGCGCGCTATAGTATGCCGTACGATATGGGCTATAGCCCACGGTCCAAAATGATGAGAAACAAGGCTAACTTTTTTTTTCAAAATTTCAAAAAACATGGGCTATAACCCATCGTTTTTGTCATTTCGTCATTTTTTTCAAATCCTCAAAAATGATGAAAAACGCCGCGCTATAGTATGCCGTACGATATGGGCTATAGCCCACGGTCCAAAATGATGAGAAACGAGGCTAACTTTTTTTTTCAAATTTTCAAAAAACATGGGCTATAACCCATCGTTTTTGTCATTTCGTAATTTTTTTCAAATCTTCAAAAATGATGAAAAACGGCGCGCTATAGTATGCCGTACGATATGGGCTATAGCCCACGGTCCAAAATGATGAGAAACGAGGCTAATTTTTTTTTTCAAAATTTCAAAAAACATGGGCTATAACCCATCGTTTTTGTCATTTCGTAATTTTTTTCAAATCTTCAAAAATGATGAAAAACGGCGCGCTATAGTATGCCGTACGATATGGGCTATAGCCCACGGTCCAAAATGATGAGAAACAAGGCTAACTTTTTTTTTCAAAATTTCAAAAAACATGGGCTATAACCCATCGTTTTTGTCATTTCGTCATTTTTTTCAAATCTTCAAAAATGATGAAAAACGGCGCGCTATAGTATGCCGTACGATATGGGCTATAGCCCACGGTCCAAAATGATGAGAAACGAGGCTAACTTTATTTTTCAAAATTTCAAAAAACATGGGCTATAACCCATCGTTTTTGTCATTTCGTCATTTTTTTCAAATCCTCAAAAATGATGAAAAACGGCGCGCTATAGTATGCCGTACGATATGGGCTATAGCCCACGGTCCAAAATGATGAGAAACGAGGCTAACTTTTTTTTTCAAATTTTCAAAAAACATGGGCTATAACCCATCGTTTTTGTCATTTCGTAATTTTTTTCAAATCTTCAAAAATGATGAAAAACGGCGCGCTATAGTATGCCGTACGATATGGGCTATAGCCCACGGTCCAAAATGATGAGAAACGAGGCTAACTTTTTTTTTCAAAATTTCAAAAAACATGTGCTATAACCCATCGTTTTTGTCATTTCGTCATTTTTTTCAAATCTTCAAAAATGATGAAAAACGGCGCGCTATAGTATGCCGTACGATATGGGCTATAGCCCACGGTCCAAAATGATGAGAAACGAGGCTAACTTCTTTTTTCAAATTTTCAAAAAACATGGGCTATAACCCATCGTTTTTGTCATTTCGTCATTTTTTTCAAATCTTCAAAAATGATGAAAAACGGCGCGCTATAGTATGCCGTACGATATGGGCTATAGCCCACGGTCCAAAATTATGAGAAACGAGGCTAACTTTTTTTTTCAAATTTTCAAAAAACATGGGCTATAACCCATCGTTTTTGTCATTTCGTAATTTTTTTCAAATCTTCAAAAATGATGAAAAACGGCGCGCTATAGTATGCCGTACGATATGGGCTATAGCCCACGGTCCAAAATGATGAGAAACGAGGCTAACTTTATTTTTCAAAATTTCAAAAAACATGGGCTATAACCCATCGTTTTTGTCATTTCGTCATTTTTTTCAAATCTTCAAAAATGATGAAAAACGGCGCGCTATAGTATGCCGTACGATATGGGCTATAGCCCACGGTCCAAAATGATGAGAAACGAGGCTAACTTTTTTTTTCAAATTTTCAAAAAACATGGGCTATAACCCATCGTTTTTGTCATTTCGTAATTTTTTTCAAATCTTCAAAAATTATGAAAAACGGCGCGCTATAGTATGCCGTACGATATGGGCTATAGCCCACGGTCCAAAATGATGAGAAACGAGGCTAACTTTATTTTTCAAAATTTCAAAAAACATGGGCTATAACCCATCGTTTTTGTCATTTCGTAATTTTTTTCAAATCTTCAAAAATGATGAAAAACGGCGCGCTATAGTATGCCGTACGATATGGGCTATAGCCCACGGTCCAAAATGATGAGAAACGAGGCTAACTTTATTTTTCAAAATTTCAAAAAACATGGGCTATAACCCATCGTTTTTGTCATTTCGTCATTTTTTTCAAATCCTCAAAAATGATGAAAAACGGCGCGCTATAGTATGCCGTACGATATGGGCTATAGCGAACGGTCCAAAATAATGAGAAACGAGGCTAACTTTTTTTTTCAAAATTTCAAAAAACATGGGCTATAACCCATCGTTTTTGTCATTTCGTCATTTTTTTCAAATCTTCAAAAATGATGAAAAACGGCGCGCTATAGTATGCCGTACGATATGGGCTATAGCCAACGGTCCAAAATGATGAGAAACGAGGCTAACTTTTTTTTTCAAATTTTCAAAAAACATGGGCTATAACCCATCGTTTTTGTCATTTCGTAATTTTTTTCAAATCTTCAAAAATGATGAAAAACGGCGCGCTATAGTATGCCGTACGATATGGGCTATAGCCCACGGTCCAAAATGATGAGAAACGAGGCTAACTTTATTTTTCAAAATTTCAAAAAACATGGGCTATAACCCATCGTTTTTGTCATTTCGTCATTTTTTTCAAATCCTCAAAAATGATGAAAAACGGCGCGCTATAGTATGCCGTACGATATGGGCTATAGCCCACGGTCCAAAATGATGAGAAACGAGGCTAACTTTTTTTTTCAAAATTTCAAAAAACATGGGCTATAACCCATCGTTTTTGTCATTTCGTCATTTTTTTCAAATCTTCAAAAATGATGAAAAACGGCGCGCTATAGTATGCCGTACGATATGGGCTATAGCCCACGGTCCAAAATAATGAGAAACGAGGCTAACTTTTTTTTTCAAAATTTCAAAAAACATGGGCTATAACCCATCGTTTTTGTCATTTCGTCATTTTTTTCAAATCTTCAAAAATGATGAAAAACGGCGCGCTATAGTATGCCGTACGATATGGGCTATAGCCAACGGTCCAAAATGATGAGAAACGAGGCTAACTTTTTTTTTCAAATTTTCAAAAAACATGGGCTATAACCCATCGTTTTTGTCATTTCGTAATTTTTTTCAAATCTTCAAAAATGATGAAAAACGGCGCGCTATAGTATGCCGTACGATATGGGCTATAGCCCACAGTCCAAAATGATGAGAAACGAGGCTAACTTTATTTTTCAAAATTTCAAAAAACATGGGCTATAACCCATCGTTTTTGTCATTTCGTAATTTTTTTCAAATCTTCAAAAATGATGAAAAACGGCGCGCTATAGTATGCCGTACGATATGGGCTATAGCCCACGGTCCAAAATGATGAGAAACGAGGCTAACTTTATTTTTCAAAATTTCAAAAAACATGGGCTATAACCCATCGTTTTTGTCATTTCGTCATTTTTTTCAAATCCTCAAAAATGATGAAAAACGGCGCGCTATAGTATGCCGTACGATATGGGCTATAGCGAACGGTCCAAAATAATGAGAAACGAGGCTAACTTTTTTTTTCAAAATTTCAAAAAACATGGGCTATAACCCATCGTTTTTGTCATTTCGTCATTTTTTTCAAATCTTCAAAAATGATGAAAAACGGCGCGCTATAGTATGCCGTACGATATGGGCTATAGCCAACGGTCCAAAATGATGAGAAACGAGGCTAACTTTTTTTTTCAAATTTTCAAAAAACATGGGCTATAACCCATCGTTTTTGTCATTTCGTAATTTTTTTCAAATCTTCAAAAATGATGAAAAACGGCGCGCTATAGTATGCCGTACGATATGGGCTATAGCCCACGGTCCAAAATGATGAGAAACGAGGCTAACTTTATTTTTCAAAATTTCAAAAAACATGGGCTATAACCCATCGTTTTTGTCATTTCGTCATTTTTTTCAAATCCTCAAAAATGATGAAAAACGGCGCGCTATAGTATGCCGTACGATATGGGCTATAGCCCACGGTCCAAAATGATGAGAAACGAGGCTAACTTTTTTTTTCAAAATTTCAAAAAACATGGGCTATAACCCATCGTTTTTGTCATTTCGTCATTTTTTTCAAATCTTCAAAAATGATGAAAAACGGCGCGCTATAGTATGCCGTACGATATGGGCTATAGCCCACGGTCCAAAATAATGAGAAACGAGGCTAACTTTTTTTTTCAAAATTTCAAAAAACATGGGCTATAACCCATCGTTTTTGTCATTTCGTCATTTTTTTCAAATCTTCAAAAATGATGAAAAACGGCGCGCTATAGTATGCCGTACGATATGGGCTATAGCCAACGGTCCAAAATGATGAGAAACGAGGCTAACTTTTTTTTTCAAATTTTCAAAAAACATGGGCTATAACCCATCGTTTTTGTCATTTCGTAATTTTTTTCAAATCTTCAAAAATGATGAAAAACGGCGCGCTATAGTATGCCGTACGATATGGGCTATAGCCCACAGTCCAAAATGATGAGAAACGAGGCTAACTTTATTTTTCAAAATTTCAAAAAACATGGGCTATAACCCATCGTTTTTGTCATTTCGTCATTTTTTTCAAATCCTCAAAAATGATGAAAAACGGCGCGCTATAGTATGCCGTACGATATGGGCTATAGCCCACGGTCCAAAATGATGAGAAACGAGGCTAACTTTTTTTTTCAAATTTTCAAAAAACATGGGCTATAACCCATCGTTTTTGTCATTTCGTAATTTTTTTCAAATCTTCAAAAATGATGAAAAACGGCGCGCTATAGTATGCCGTACGATATGGGCTATAGCCCACGGTCCAAAATGATGAGAAACGAGGCTAATTTTTTTTTTCAAAATTTCAAAAAACATGGGCTATAACCCATCGTTTTTGTCATTTCGTAATTTTTTTCAAATCTTCAAAAATGATGAAAAACGGCGCGCTATAGTATGCCGTACGATATGGGCTATAGCCCACGGTCCAAAATGATGAGAAACAAGGCTAACTTTTTTTTTCAAAATTTCAAAAAACATGGGCTATAACCCATCGTTTTTGTCATTTCGTCATTTTTTTCAAATCCTCAAAAATGATGAAAAACGCCGCGCTATAGTATGCCGTACGATATGGGCTATAGCCCACGGTCCAAAATGATGAGAAACAAGGCTAACTTTTTTTTTCAAATTTTCAAAAAACATGGGCTATAACCCATCGTTTTTGTCATTTCGTAATTTTTTTCAAATCTTCAAAAATGATGAAAAACGGCGCGCTATAGTATGCCGTACGATATGGGCTATAGCCCACGGTCCAAAATGATGAGAAACGAGGCTAATTTTTTTTTTCAAAATTTCAAAAAACATGGGCTATAACCCATCGTTTTTGTCATTTCGTAATTTTTTTCAAATCTTCAAAAATGATGAAAAACGGCGCGCTATAGTATGCCGTACGATATGGGCTATAGCCCACGGTCCAAAATGATGAGAAACAAGGCTAACTTTTTTTTTCAAAATTTCAAAAAACATGGGCTATAACCCATCGTTTTTGTCATTTCGTCATTTTTTTCAAATCTTCAAAAATGATGAAAAACGGCGCGCTATAGTATGCCGTACGATATGGGCTATAGCCCACGGTCCAAAATGATGAGAAACGAGGCTAACTTTATTTTTCAAAATTTCAAAAAACATGGGCTATAACCCATCGTTTTTGTCATTTCGTCATTTTTTTCAAATCCTCAAAAATGATGAAAAACGGCGCGCTATAGTATGCCGTACGATATGGGCTATAGCCCACGGTCCAAAATGATGAGAAACGAGGCTAACTTTTTTTTTCAAATTTTCAAAAAACATGGGCTATAACCCATCGTTTTTGTCATTTCGTAATTTTTTTCAAATCTTCAAAAATGATGAAAAACGGCGCGCTATAGTATGCCGTACGATATGGGCTATAGCCCACGGTCCAAAATGATGAGAAACGAGGCTAACTTTTTTTTTCAAAATTTCAAAAAACATGTGCTATAACCCATCGTTTTTGTCATTTCGTCATTTTTTTCAAATCTTCAAAAATGATGAAAAACGGCGCGCTATAGTATGCCGTACGATATGGGCTATAGCCCACGGTCCAAAATGATGAGAAACGAGGCTAACTTCTTTTTTCAAATTTTCAAAAAACATGGGCTATAACCCATCGTTTTTGTCATTTCGTCATTTTTTTCAAATCTTCAAAAATGATGAAAAACGGCGCGCTATAGTATGCCGTACGATATGGGCTATAGCCCACGGTCCAAAATTATGAGAAACGAGGCTAACTTTTTTTTTCAAATTTTCAAAAAACATGGGCTATAACCCATCGTTTTTGTCATTTCGTAATTTTTTTCAAATCTTCAAAAATGATGAAAAACGGCGCGCTATAGTATGCCGTACGATATGGGCTATAGCCCACGGTCCAAAATGATGAGAAACGAGGCTAACTTTATTTTTCAAAATTTCAAAAAACATGGGCTATAACCCATCGTTTTTGTCATTTCGTCATTTTTTTCAAATCTTCAAAAATGATGAAAAACGGCGCGCTATAGTATGCCGTACGATATGGGCTATAGCCCACGGTCCAAAATGATGAGAAACGAGGCTAACTTTTTTTTTCAAATTTTCAAAAAACATGGGCTATAACCCATCGTTTTTGTCATTTCGTAATTTTTTTCAAATCTTCAAAAATTATGAAAAACGGCGCGCTATAGTATGCCGTACGATATGGGCTATAGCCCACGGTCCAAAATGATGAGAAACGAGGCTAACTTTATTTTTCAAAATTTCAAAAAACATGGGCTATAACCCATCGTTTTTGTCATTTCGTAATTTTTTTCAAATCTTCAAAAATGATGAAAAACGGCGCGCTATAGTATGCCGTACGATATGGGCTATAGCCCACAGTCCAAAATGATGAGAAACGAGGCTAACTTTATTTTTCAAAATTTCAAAAAACATGGGCTATAACCCATCGTTTTTGTCATTTCGTCATTTTTTTCAAATCCTCAAAAATGATGAAAAACGGCGCGCTATAGTATGCCGTACGATATGGGCTATAGCCCACGGTCCAAAATGATGAGAAACGAGGCTAACTTTTTTTTTCAAATTTTCAAAAAACATGGGCTATAACCCATCGTTTTTGTCATTTCGTAATTTTTTTCAAATCTTCAAAAATGATGAAAAACGGCGCGCTATAGTATGCCGTACGATATGGGCTATAGCCCACGGTCCAAAATGATGAGAAACGAGGCTAATTTTTTTTTCAAAATTTCAAAAAACATGGGCTATAACCCATCGTTTTTGTCATTTCGTAATTTTTTTCAAATCTTCAAAAATGATGAAAAACGGCGCGCTATAGTATGCCGTACGATATGGGCTATAGCCCACGGTCCAAAATGATGAGAAACAAGGCTAACTTTTTTTTTCAAAATTTCAAAAAACATGGGCTATAACCCATCGTTTTTGTCATTTCGTCATTTTTTTCAAATCCTCAAAAATGATGAAAAACGGCGCGCTATAGTATGCCGTACGATATGGGCTATAGCCCACGGTCCAAAATGATGAGAAACGAGGCTAACTTTTTTTTTCAAATTTTCAAAAAACATGGGCTATAACCCATCGTTTTTGTCATTTCGTAATTTTTTTCAAATCTTCAAAAATGATGAAAAACGGCGCGCTATAGTATGCCGTACGATATGGGCTATAGCCCACGGTCCAAAATGATGAGAAACGAGGCTAATTTTTTTTTTCAAAATTTCAAAAAACATGGGCTATAACCCATCGTTTTTGTCATTTCGTAATTTTTTTCAAATCTTCAAAAATGATGAAAAACGGCGCGCTATAGTATGCCGTACGATATGGGCTATAGCCCACGGTCCAAAATGATGAGAAACAAGGCTAACTTTTTTTTTCAAAATTTCAAAAAACATGGGCTATAACCCATCGTTTTTGTCATTTCGTCATTTTTTTCAAATCTTCAAAAATGATGAAAAACGGCGCGCTATAGTATGCCGTACGATATGGGCTATAGCCCACGGTCCAAAATGATGAGAAACGAGGCTAACTTTATTTTTCAAAATTTCAAAAAACATGGGCTATAACCCATCGTTTTTGTCATTTCGTCATTTTTTTCAAATCCTCAAAAATGATGAAAAACGGCGCGCTATAGTATGCCGTACGATATGGGCTATAGCCCACGGTCCAAAATGATGAGAAACGAGGCTAACTTTTTTTTTCAAATTTTCAAAAAACATGGGCTATAACCCATCGTTTTTGTCATTTCGTAATTTTTTTCAAATCTTCAAAAATGATGAAAAACGGCGCGCTATAGTATGCCGTACGATATGGGCTATAGCCCACGGTCCAAAATGATGAGAAACGAGGCTAACTTTTTTTTTCAAAATTTCAAAAAACATGTGCTATAACCCATCGTTTTTGTCATTTCGTCATTTTTTTCAAATCTTCAAAAATGATGAAAAACGGCGCGCTATAGTATGCCGTACGATATGGGCTATAGCCCACGGTCCAAAATGATGAGAAACGAGGCTAACTTCTTTTTTCAAATTTTCAAAAAACATGGGCTATAACCCATCGTTTTTGTCATTTCGTCATTTTTTTCAAATCTTCAAAAATGATGAAAAACGGCGCGCTATAGTATGCCGTACGATATGGGCTATAGCCCACGGTCCAAAATGATGAGAAACGAGGCTAACTTTTTTTTTCAAATTTTCAAAAAACATGGGCTATAACCCATCGTTTTTGTCATTTCGTAATTTTTTTCAAATCTTCAAAAATGATGAAAAACGGCGCGCTATAGTATGCCGTACGATATGGGCTATAGCCCACGGTCCAAAATGATGAGAAACGAGGCTAACTTTATTTTTCAAAATTTCAAAAAACATGGGCTATAACCCATCGTTTTTGTCATTTCGTCATTTTTTTCAAATCTTCAAAAATGATGAAAAACGGCGCGCTATAGTATGCCGTACGATATGGGCTATAGCCCACGGTCCAAAATGATGAGAAACGAGGCTAACTTTTTTTTTCAAATTTTCAAAAAACATGGGCTATAACCCATCGTTTTTGTCATTTCGTAATTTTTTTCAAATCTTCAAAAATTATGAAAAACGGCGCGCTATAGTATGCCGTACGATATGGGCTATAGCCCACGGTCCAAAATGATGAGAAACGAGGCTAACTTTATTTTTCAAAATTTCAAAAAACATGGGCTATAACCCATCGTTTTTGTCATTTCGTCATTTTTTTCAAATCCTCAAAAATGATGAAAAACGGCGCGCTATAGTATGCCGTACGATATGGGCTATAGCCCACGGTCCAAAATGATGAGAAACGAGGCTAACTTTTTTTTTCAAATTTTCAAAAAACATGGGCTATAACCCATCGTTTTTGTCATTTCGTAATTTTTTTCAAATCTTCAAAAATGATGAAAAACGGCGCGCTATAGTATGCCGTACGATATGGGCTATAGCCCACGGTCCAAAATGATGAGAAACGAGGCTAACTTTATTTTTCAAAATTTCAAAAAACATGGGATATAACCCATCGTTTTTGTCATTTCGTCATATTTTTCAAATCCTCAAAAATGATGAAAAACGGCGCGCTATAGTATGCCGTACGATATGGGCTATAGCCCACGGTCCAAAATGATGAGAAACGAGGCTAACTTTTTTTTTCAAAATTTCAAAAAACATGGGCTATAACCCATCGTTTTTGTCATTTCGGCATTTTTTTCAAATCTTCAAAAATGACAAAAACGGCGCGCTATAGTATGCCGTACGATATGGGCTATAGCCCACGGTCCAAAATGATGAGAAACGAGGCTAACTTTATTTTTCAAAATTTCAAAAAACATGGGCTATAACCCATCGTTTTTGTCATTTCGTCATTTTTTTCAAATCCTCAAAAATGATGAAAAACGGCGCACTATAGTATGCCGTACGATATGGGCTATAGCCCACGGTCCAAAATGATGAGAAACGAGGCTAACTTTTTTTTTCAAAATTTCAAAAAACATGGGCTATAACCCATCGTTTTTGTCATTTCGCCATTTTTTTCAAATCTTCAAAAATGATGAAAAACGGCGCGCTATAGTATGCCGTACGATATGGGCTATAGCCCACGGTCCAAAATGATGAGAAACCACGCTAACTTTTTTTTTCAAATTTTCAAAAAACATGGGCTATAACCCATCGTTTTTGTCATTTCGTAATTTTTTTCAAATCTTCAAAAATGATGAAAAACGGCGCGCTATAGTATGCCGTACGATATGGGCTATAGCCCACGGTCCAAAATGATGAGAAACGAGGCTAACTTTATTTTTCAAAATTTCAAAAAACATGGGCTATAACCCATCGTTTTTGTCATTTCGTCATTTTTTTCAAATCCTCAAAAATGATGAAAAACGGCGCGCTATAGTATGCCGTACGATATGGGCTATAGCCCACGGTCCAAAATGATGAGAAACGAGGCTAACTTTTTTTTTTCAAAATTTCAAAAAACATGGGCTATAACCCATCGTTTTTGTCATTTCGTCATTTTTTTCAAATCTTCAAAAATGATGAAAAACGGCGCGCTATAGTATGCCGTACAATATGGGCTATAGCCCACGGTCCAAAATGATGAGAAACGAGGCTAACTTTTTTTTTCAAATTTTCAAAAAACATGGGCTATAACCCATCGTTTTTGTCATTTCGTAATTTTTTTCAAATCTTCAAAAATGATGAAAAACGGCGCGCTATAGTATGCCGTACGATATGGGCTATAGCCCACGGTCCAAAATGATGAGAAACGAGGCTAACTTTATTTTTCAAAATTTCAAAAAACATGGGCGATAACCCATCGTTTTTGTCATTTCGTCATTTTTTTCAAATCCTCAAAAATGATGAAAAACGGCGCGCTATAGTATGCCGTACGATATGGGCTATAGCCCACGGTCCAAAATGATGAGAAACGAGGCTAACTTTTTTTTCCAAATTTTCAAAAAACATGGGCTATAACCCATCGTTTTTGTCATTTCGTAATTTTTTTCAAATCTTCAAAAATGATGAAAAACGGCGCGCTATAGTATGCCGTACGATATGGGCTATAGCCCACGGTCCAAAATGATGAGAAACGAGGCTAACTTTTTTTTTCAAAATTTCAAAAAACATGGGCTATAACCCATCGTTTTTGTCATTTCGTCATTTTTTTCAAATCTTCAAAAATGATGAAAAACGGCGAGCTATAGTATGCCGTACGATATGGGCTATAGCCCACGGTCCAAAATGATGAGAAACGAGGCTAACTTTTTTTTTCAAAATTTCAAAAAACATGGGCTATAACCCATCGTTTTTGTCATTTCGTAATTTTTTTAAAATCTTCAAAAATGATGAAAAACGGTGCGCTATAGTATGCCGTACGATATGGGCTATAGCCCACGGTCCAAAATGATGAGAAACGAGGCTAACTTTATTTTTCAAAATTTCAAAAAACATGGGCGATAACCCATCGTTTTTGTCATTTCGTCATTTTTTTCAAATCCTCAAAAATGATGAAAAACGGCGCGCTATAGTATGCCGTACGATATGGGCTATAGCCCACGGTCCAAAATGATGAGAAACGAGGCTAACTTTTTTTTCCAAAATTTCAAAAAACATGGGCTATAACCCATCATTTTTGTCATTTCGTCATTTTTTTCAAATCTTCTAAAATGATGAAAAACGGCGCGCTATAGTATGCCGTACGATATGGGCTATAGCCCACGGTCCAAAATGATGAGAAACGAGGCTAACTTTTTTTTTCAAATTTTCAAAAAACATGGGCTATAACCCATCGTTTTTGTCATTTCGTAATTTTTTTCAAATCTTCAAAAATGATGAAAAACGGCGCGCTATAGTATGCCGTACGATATGGGCTATAGCCCACGGTCCAAAATGATGAGAAACGAGGCTAACTTTATTTTTCAAAATTTCAAAAAACATGGGCGATAACCCATCGTTTTTGTCATTTCGTCATTTTTTTCAAATCCTCAAAAATGATGAAAAACGGCGCGCTATAGTATGCCGTACGATATGGGCTATAGCCCACGGTCCAAAATGATGAGAAACGAGGCTAACTTTTTTTTCCAAATTTTCAAAAAACATGGGCTATAACCCATCGTTTTTGTCATTTCGTAATTTTTTTCAAATCTTCAAAAATGATGAAAAACGGCGCGCTATAGTATGCCGTACGATATGGGCTATAGCCCACGGTCCAAAATGATGAGAAACGAGGCTAACTTTTTTTTTCAAAATTTCAAAAAACATGGGCTATAACCCATCGTTTTTGTCATTTCGTCATTTTTTTCAAATCTTCAAAAATGATGAAAAACGGCGAGCTATAGTATGCCGTACGATATGGGCTATAGCCCACGGTCCAAAATGATGAGAAACGAGGCTAACTTTTTTTTTCAAAATTTCAAAAAACATGGGCTATAACCCATCGTTTTTGTCATTTCGTAATTTTTTAAAAATCTTCAAAAATGATGAAAAACGGCGCGCTATAGTATGCCGTACGATATGGGCTATAGCCCACGGTCCAAAATGATGAGAAACGAGGCTAACTTTATTTTTCAAAATTTCAAAAAACATGGGCGATAACCCATCGTTTTTGTCATTTCGTCATTTTTTTCAAATCCTCAAAAATGATGAAAAACGGCGCGCTATAGTATGCCGTACGATATGGGCTATAGCCCACGGTCCAAAATGATGAGAAACGAGGCTAACTTTTTTTTCCAAAATTTCAAAAAACATGGGCTATAACCCATCATTTTTGTCATTTCGTCATTTTTTTCAAATCTTCTAAAATGATGAAAAACGGCGCGCTATAGTATGCCGTACGATATGGGCTATAGCCCACGGTCCAAAATGATGAGAAACGAGGCTAACTTTTTTTTTCAAATTTTCAAAAAACATGGGCTATAACCCATCGTTTTTGTCATTTCGTAATTTTTTTCAAATCTTCAAAAATGATGAAAAACGGCGCGCTATAGTATGCCGTACGATATGGGCTATAGCCCACGGTCCAAAATGATGAGAAACGAGGCTAACTTTTTTTTTCAAATTTTCAAAAAACATGGGCTATAACCCATCGTTTTTGTCATTTCGTAATTTTTTTCAAATCTTCAAAAATGTAGAAAAACGGAGCGCTATAGTATGCCGTACGATATGGGCTATAGCCCACGGTCCAAAATGATGAGAAACGAGGCTAACTTTATTTTTCAAAATTTCAAAAAACATGGGCTATAACCCATCGTTTTTGTCATTTCGTCATTTTTTTCAATTTCTCAAAAATGATGAAAAACGGCGCGCTATAGTATGCCGTACGATATGGGCTATAGCCCACGGTCCAAAATGATGAGAAACGAGGCTAACTTTTTTTTTCAAATTTTCAAAAAACATGGGCTATAACCCATCGTTTTTGTCATTTCGTAATTTTTTTCAAATCTTCAAAAATGATGAAAAACGGCGCGCTATAGTATGCCGTACGATATGGGCTATAGCCCACGGTCCAAAATGATGAGAAACGAGGCTAACTTTTTTTTTCAAAATTTCAAAAAACATGGGCTATAACCCATCGTTTTTGTCATTTCGTCATTTTTTTCAAATCTTCAAAAATGATGAAAAACGGCGAGCTATAGTATGCCGTACGATATGGGCTATAGCCCACGGTCCAAAATGATGAGAAACGAGGCTAACTTTTTTTTTCAAAATTTCAAAAAACATGGGCTATAACCCATCGTTTTTGTCATTTCGTAATTTTTTAAAAATCTTCAAAAATGATGAAAAACGGCGCGCTATAGTATGCCGTACGATATGGGCTATAGCCCACGGTCCAAAATGATGAGAAACGAGGCTAACTTTATTTTTCAAAATTTCAAAAAACATGGGCGATAACCCATCGTTTTTGTCATTTCGTCATTTTTTTCAAATCCTCAAAAATGATGAAAAACGGCGCGCTATAGTATGCCGTACGATATGGGCTATAGCCCACGGTCCAAAATGATGAGAAACGAGGCTAACTTTTTTTTCCAAAATTTCAAAAAACATGGGCTATAACCCATCATTTTTGTCATTTCGTCATTTTTTTCAAATCTTCTAAAATGATGAAAAACGGCGCGCTATAGTATGCCGTACGATATGGGCTATAGCCCACGGTCCAAAATGATGAGAAACGAGGCTAACTTTTTTTTTCAAATTTTCAAAAAACATGGGCTATAACCCATCGTTTTTGTCATTTCGTAATTTTTTTCAAATCTTCAAAAATGATGAAAAACGGCGCGCTATAGTATGCCGTACGATATGGGCTATAGCCCACGGTCCAAAATGATGAGAAACGAGGCTAACTTTTTTTTTCAAATTTTCAAAAAACATGGGCTATAACCCATCGTTTTTGTCATTTCGTAATTTTTTTCAAATCTTCAAAAATGTAGAAAAACGGCGCGCTATAGTATGCCGTACGATATGGGCTATAGCCCACGGTCCAAAATGATGAGAAACGAGGCTAACTTTATTATTCAAAATTTCAAAAAACATGGGCTATAACCCATCGTTTTTGTCATTTCGTCATTTTTTTCAATTTCTCAAAAATGATGAAAAACGGCGCGCTATAGTATGCCGTACGATATGGGCTATAGCCCACGGTCCAAAATAATGAGAAACGAGGCTAACTTTATTTTTCAAAATTTCAAAAAACATGGGCTATAACCCATCGTTTTTGTCATTTCGTAATTTTTTTCAAATCTTCAAAAATGATGAAAAACGGCGCGCTATAGTATGCCGTACGATATGGGCTATAGCCAACGGTCCAAAATGATGAGAAACGAGGCTAACTTTTTTTTTCAAATTTTCAAAAAACATGGGCTATAACCCATCGTTTTTGTCATTTCGTAATTTTTTTCAAATCTTCAAAAATGATGAAAAACGGCGCGCTATAGTATGCCGTACGATATGGGCTATAGCCCACGGTCCAAAATGATGAGAAACGAGGCTAACTTTATTTTTCAAAATTTCAAAAAACATGGGCTATAACCCATCGTTTTTGTCATTTCGTCATTTTTTTCAAATCCTCAAAAATGATGAAAAACGGCGCGCTATAGTATGCCGTACGATATGGGCTATAGCCCACGGTCCAAAATGATGAGAAACGAGGCTAACTTTTTTTTTCAAAATTTCAAAAAACATGGGCTATAACCCATCGTTTTTGTCATTTCGTCATTTTTTTCAAATCCTCAAAAATGATGAAAAACGGCGCGCTATAGTATGCCGTACGATATGGGCTATAGCCCACGGTCCAAAATGATGAGAAACGAGGCTAACTTTATTTTTCAAATTTTCAAAAAACATGGGCTATAACCCATCGTTTTTGTCATTTCGTAATTTTTTTCAAATCTTCAAAAATGATGAAAAACGGCGCGCTATAGTATGCCGTACGATATGGGCTATAGCCCACGGTCCAAAATGATGAGAAACGAGGCTAACTTTATTTTTCAAATTTTCAAAAAACATGGGCTATAACCCATCGTTTTTGTCATTTCGTAATTTTTTTCAAATCTTCAAAAATGATGAAAAACGGCGCGCTATAGTATGCCGTACGATATGGGCTATAGCCCACGGTCCAAAATGATGAGAAACGAGGCTAACTTTTTTTTTCAAATTTTCAAAAAACATGGGCTATAACCCATCGTTTTTGTCATTTCGTCATTTTTTTCAAATCTTCAAAAATGATGAAAAACGGCGCGCTATAGTATGCTGTACGATATGGGCTATAGACAACGGTCCAAAATGATGAGAAACGAGGCTAACTTTTTTTTTCAAAATTTCAAAAAACATGGGCGATAACCCATCGTTTTTGTCATTTCGTCATTTTTTTCAAATCCTCAAAAATGATGAAAAACGGCGCGCTATAGTATGCCGTACGATATGGGCTATAGCCCACGGTCCAAAATGATGAGAAACGAGGCTAACTTTTTTTTCCAAAATTTCAAAAAACATGGGCTATAACCCATCGTTTTTGTCATTTCGTCATTTTTTTCAAATCTTCAAAAATGATGAAAAACGGCGCGCTATAGTATGCTGTACGATATGGGCTATAGACAACGGTCCAAAATGATGAGAAACGAGGCTAACTTTTTTTTTCAAAATTTCAAAAAACATGGGCGATAACCCATCGTTTTTGTCATTTCGTCATTTTTTTCAGATCCTCAAAAATGATGAAAAACGGCGCGCTATAGTATGCCGTACGATATGGGCTATAGCCCACGGTCCAAAATGATGAGAAACGAGGCTAACTTTTTTTTCCAAAATTTCAAAAAACATGGGCTATAACCCATCGTTTTTGTCATTTCGTAATTTTTTTCAAATCTTCAAAAATGATGAAAAACGGCGCGCTATAGTATGCCGTACGATATGGGCTATAGCCCACGGTCCAAAATGATGAGAAACGAGGCTAACTTTTTTTTTCAAATTTTCAAAAAACATGGGCTATAACCCATCGTTTTTGTCATTTCGTAATTTTTTTCAAATCTTCAAAAATGTAGAAAAACGGCGCGCTATAGTATGCCGTACGATATGGGCTATAGCCCACGGTCCAAAATGATGAGAAACGAGGCTAACTTTTTTTTTCAAAATTTCAAAAAACATGGGCTATAACCCATCGTTTTTGTCATTTCGTCATTTTTTTCAAATCTTCTAAAATGATGAAAAACGGCGCGCTATAGTATGCCGTACGATATGGGCTATAGCCCACGGTCCAAAATGATGAGAAACGAGGCTAACTTTTTTTTTCAAATTTTCAAAAAACATGGGCTATAACCCATCGTTTTTGTCATTTCGTAATTTTTTTCAAATCTTCAAAAATGATGAAAAACGGCGCGCTATAGTATGCCGTACGATATGGGCTATAGCCCACGGTCCAAAATGATGAGAAACGAGGCTAACTTTATTTTTCAAAATTTCAAAAAACATGGGCTATAACCCATCGTTTTTGTCATTTCGTCATTTTTTTCAAATCCTCAAAAATGATGAAAAACGGCGCGCTATAGTATGCCGTACGATATGGGCTATAGCCCACGGTCCAAAATGATGAGAAACGAGGCTAACTTTTTTTTCCAAAATTTCAAAAAACATGGGCTATAACCCATCGTTTTTGTCATTTCGTAATTTTTTTCAAATCTTCAAAAATGATGAAAAACGGCGCGCTATAGTATGCCGTACGATATGGGCTATAGCCCACGGTCCAAAATGATGAGAAACGAGGCTAACTTTTTTTTTCAAATTTTCAAAAAACATGGGCTATAACCCATCGTTTTTGTCATTTCGTAATTTTTTTCAAATCTTCAAAAATGTAGAAAAACGGCGCGCTATAGTATGCCGTACGATATGGGCTATAGCCCACGGTCCAAAATGATGAGAAACGAGGCTAACTTTTTTTTTCAAAATTTCAAAAAACATGGGCTATAACCCATCGTTTTTGTCATTTCGTCATTTTTTTCAAATCTTCTAAAATGATGAAAAACGGCGCGCTATAGTATGCCGTACGATATGGGCTATAGCCCACGGTCCAAAATGATGAGAAACGAGGCTAACTTTTTTTTTCAAATTTTCAAAAAACATGGGCTATAACCCATCGTTTTTGTCATTTCGTAATTTTTTTCAAATCTTCAAAAATGATGAAAAACGGCGCGCTATAGTATGCCGTACGATATGGGCTATAGCCCACGGTCCAAAATGATGAGAAACGAGGCTAACTTTATTTTTCAAAATTTCAAAAAACATGGGCTATAACCCATCGTTTTTGTCATTTCGTCATTTTTTTCAAATCCTCAAAAATGATGAAAAACGGCGCGCTATAGTATGCCGTACGATATGGGCTATAGCCCACGGTCCAAAATGATGAGAAACGAGGCTAACTTTTTTTTTCAAAATTTCAAAAAACATGGGCTATAACCCATCGTTTTTGTCATTTCGTCATTTTTTTCAAATCTTCTAAAATGATGAAAAACGGCGCGCTATAGTATGCCGTACGATATGGGCTATAGCCCACGGTCCAAAATGATGAGAAACGAGGCTAACTTTATTTTTCAAATTTTCAAAAAACATGGGCTATAACCCATCGTTTTTGTCATTTCGTAATTTTTTTCAAATCTTCAAAAATGATGAAAAACGGCGCGCTATAGTATGCCGTACGATATGGGCTATAGCCCACGGTCCAAAATGATGAGAAACGAGGCTAACTTTTTTTTTCAAAATTTCAAAAAACATGGGCTATAACCCATCGTTTTTGTCATTTCGTCATTTTTTTCAAATCTTCAAAAATGATGAAAAACGGCGCGCTATAGTATGCTGTACGATATGGGCTATAGACAACGGTCCAAAATGATGAGAAACGAGGCTAACTTTTTTTTTCAAAATTTCAAAAAACATGGGCGATAACCCATCGTTTTTGTCATTTCGTCATTTTTTTCAAATCCTCAAAAATGATGAAAAACGGCGCGCTATAGTATGCCGTACGATATGGGCTATAGCCCACGGTCCAAAATGATGAGAAACGAGGCTAACTTTTTTTTCCAAAATTTCAAAAAACATGGGCTATAACCCATCGTTTTTGTCATTTCGTCATTTTTTTCAAATCTTCAAAAATGATGAAAAACGGCGCGCTATAGTATGCTGTACGATATGGGCTATAGACAACGGTCCAAAATGATGAGAAACGAGGCTAACTTTTTTTTTCAAAATTTCAAAAAACATGGGCGATAACCCATCGTTTTTGTCATTTCGTCATTTTTTTCAAATCCTCAAAAATGATGAAAAACGGCGCGCTATAGTATGCCGTACGATATGGGCTATAGCCCACGGTCCAAAATGATGAGAAACGAGGCTAACTTTTTTTTCCAAAATTTCAAAAAACATGGGCTATAACCCATCGTTTTTGTCATTTCGTAATTTTTTTCAAATCTTCAAAAATGATGAAAAACGGCGCGCTATAGTATGCCGTACGATATGGGCTATAGCCCACGGTCCAAAATGATGAGAAACGAGGCTAACTTTTTTTTTCAAATTTTCAAAAAACATGGGCTATAACCCATCGTTTTTGTCATTTCGTAATTTTTTTCAAATCTTCAAAAATGTAGAAAAACGGCGCGCTATAGTATGCCGTACGATATGGGCTATAGCCCACGGTCCAAAATGATGAGAAACGAGGCTAACTTTATTTTTCAAAATTTCAAAAAACATGGGCTATAACCCATCGTTTTTGTCATTTCGTCATTTTTTTCAATTTCTCAAAAATGATGAAAAACGGCGCGCTATAGTATGCCGTACGATATGGGCTATAGCCCACGGTCCAAAATGATGAGAAACGAGGCTAACTTTTTTTTTCAAATTTTCAAAAAACATGGGCTATAACCCATCGTTTTTGTCATTTCGTAATTTTTTTCAAATCTTCAAAAATGATGAAAAACGGCGCGCTATAGTATGCCGTACGATATGGGCTATAGCCCACGGTCCAAAATGATGAGAAACGAGGCTAACTTTTTTTTTCAAAATTTCAAAAAACATGGGCTATAACCCATCGTTTTTGTCATTTCGTCATTTTTTTTAAATCTTCAAAAATGATGAAAAACGCCGCGCTATAGTATGCCGTACGATATGGGCTATAGCCCACGGTCAGAAATGATGAGAAACGAGGCTAACTTTTTTTTTCAAATTTTCAAAAAACATGGGCTATAACCCATCGTTTTTGTCATTTCGTAATTTTTTTCAAATCTTCAAAAATTATGAAAAACGGCGCGCTATAGTATGCCGTACGATATGGGCTATAGCCCACGGTCCAAAATGATGAGAAACGAGGCTAACTTTTTTTTTCAAAATTTCAAAAAACATGGGCGATAACCCATCGTTTTTGTCATTTCGTCATTTTTTTCAAATCCTCAAAAATGATGAAAAACGGCGCGCTATAGTATGCCGTACGATATGGGCTATAGCCCACGGTCCAAAATGATGAGAAACGAGGCTAACTTTTTTTTTCAAATTTTCAAAAAACATGGGCTATAACCCATCGTTTTTGTCATTTCGTAATTTTTTTAAATCTTCAAAAATGATGAAAAACGGCGCGCTATAGTATGCCGTACGATATGGGCTATAGCCCACGGTCCAAAATGATGAGAAACGAGGCTAACTTTTTTTTTCAAAATTTCAAAAAACATGGGCTATAACCCATCGTTTTTGTCATTTTGTCATTTTTTTCAAATCTTCAAAAATGATGAAAAACGGCACGCTATAGTATGCCGTACGATATGGGCTATAGCCCACGGTCCAAAATGATGAGAAACGAGGCTAACTTTTTTTTTCAAATTTTCAAAAAACATGGGCTATAACCCATCGTTTTTGTCATTTCGTAATTTTTTTCAAATCTTCAAAAATGATGAAAAACGGCGCGCTATAGTATGCCGTACGATATGGGCTATAGCCCACGGTCCAAAATGATGAGAAACGAGGCTAACTTTATTTTTCAAAATTTCAAAAAACATGGGCTATAACCCATCGTTTTTGTCATTTCGTCATTTTTTTCAAATCCTCAAAAATGATGAAAAACGGCGCGCTATAGTATGCCGTACGATATGGGCTATAGCCCACGGTCCAAAATAATGAGAAACGAGGCTAACTTTATTTTTCAAAATTTCAAAAAACATGGGCTATAACCCATCGTTTTTGTCATTTCGTAATTTTTTTCAAATCTTCAAAAATGATGAAAAACGGCGCGCTATAGTATGCCGTACGATATGGGCTATAGCCCACGGTCCAAAATGATGAGAAACGAGGCTAACTTTATTTTTCAAATTTTCAAAAAACATGGGCTATAACCCATCGTTTTTGTCATTTCGTAATTTTTTTCAAATCTTCAAAAATGATGAAAAACGGCGCGCTATAGTATGCCGTACGATATGGGCTATAGCCCACGGTCCAAAATGATGAGAAACGAGGCTAACTTTTTTTTTCAAAATTTCAAAAAACATGGGCTATAACCCATCGTTTTTGTCATTTCGTCATTTTTTTCAAATCTTCAAAAATGATGAAAAACGGCGCGCTATAGTATGCTGTACGATATGGGCTATAGACAACGGTCCAAAATGATGAGAAACGAGGCTAACTTTTTTTTTCAAAATTTCAAAAAACATGGGCGATAACCCATCGTTTTTGTCATTTCGTCATTTTTTTCAAATCCTCAAAAATGATGAAAAACGGCGCGCTATAGTATGCCGTACGATATGGGCTATAGCCCACGGTCCAAAATGATGAGAAACGAGGCTAACTTTTTTTTCCAAAATTTCAAAAAACATGGGCTATAACCCATCGTTTTTGTCATTTCGTCATTTTTTTCAAATCTTCAAAAATGATGAAAAACGGCGCGCTATAGTATGCTGTACGATATGGGCTATAGACAACGGTCCAAAATGATGAGAAACGAGGCTAACTTTTTTTTTCAAAATTTCAAAAAACATGGGCGATAACCCATCGTTTTTGTCATTTCGTCATTTTTTTCAAATCCTCAAAAATGATGAAAAACGGCGCGCTATAGTATGCCGTACGATATGGGCTATAGCCCACGGTCCAAAATGATGAGAAACGAGGCTAACTTTTTTTTCCAAAATTTCAAAAAACATGGGCTATAACCCATCGTTTTTGTCATTTCGTAATTTTTTTCAAATCTTCAAAAATGATGAAAAACGGCGCGCTATAGTATGCCGTACGATATGGGCTATAGCCCACGGTCCAAAATGATGAGAAACGAGGCTAACTTTTTTTTTCAAATTTTCAAAAAACATGGGCTATAACCCATCGTTTTTGTCATTTCGTAATTTTTTTCAAATCTTCAAAAATGTAGAAAAACGGCGCGCTATAGTATGCCGTACGATATGGGCTATAGCCCACGGTCCAAAATGATGAGAAACGAGGCTAACTTTATTTTTCAAAATTTCAAAAAACATGGGCTATAACCCATCGTTTTTGTCATTTCGTCATTTTTTTCAATTTCTCAAAAATGATGAAAAACGGCGCGCTATAGTATGCCGTACGATATGGGCTATAGCCCACGGTCCAAAATGATGAGAAACGAGGCTAACTTTTTTTTTCAAATTTTCAAAAAACATGGGCTATAACCCATCGTTTTTGTCATTTCGTAATTTTTTTCAAATCTTCAAAAATGATGAAAAACGGCGCGCTATAGTATGCCGTACGATATGGGCTATAGCCCACGGTCCAAAATGATGAGAAACGAGGCTAACTTTTTTTTTCAAAATTTCAAAAAACATGGGCTATAACCCATCGTTTTTGTCATTTCGTCATTTTTTTTAAATCTTCAAAAATGATGAAAAACGCCGCGCTATAGTATGCCGTACGATATGGGCTATAGCCCACGGTCAGAAATGATGAGAAACGAGGCTAACTTTTTTTTTCAAATTTTCAAAAAACATGGGCTATAACCCATCGTTTTTGTCATTTCGTAATTTTTTTCAAATCTTCAAAAATTATGAAAAACGGCGCGCTATAGTATGCCGTACGATATGGGCTATAGCCCACGGTCCAAAATGATGAGAAACGAGGCTAACTTTTTTTTTCAAAATTTCAAAAAACATGGGCGATAACCCATCGTTTTTGTCATTTCGTCATTTTTTTCAAATCCTCAAAAATGATGAAAAACGGCGCGCTATAGTATGCCGTACGATATGGGCTATAGCCCACGGTCCAAAATGATGAGAAACGAGGCTAACTTTTTTTTTCAAATTTTCAAAAAACATGGGCTATAACCCATCGTTTTTGTCATTTCGTAATTTTTTTTAAATCTTCAAAAATGATGAAAAACGGCGCGCTATAGTATGCCGTACGATATGGGCTATAGCCCACGGTCCAAAATGATGAGAAACGAGGCTAACTTTTTTTTTCAAAATTTCAAAAAACATGGGCTATAACCCATCGTTTTTGTCATTTTGTCATTTTTTTCAAATCTTCAAAAATGATGAAAAACGGCACGCTATAGTATGCCGTACGATATGGGCTATAGCCCACGGTCCAAAATGATGAGAAACGAGGCTAACTTTTTTTTTCAAATTTTCAAAAAACATGGGCTATAACCCATCGTTTTTGTCATTTCGTAATTTTTTTCAAATCTTCAAAAATGATGAAAAACGGCGCGCTATAGTATGCCGTACGATATGGGCTATAGCCCACGGTCCAAAATGATGAGAAACGAGGCTAACTTTATTTTTCAAAATTTCAAAAAACATGGGCTATAACCCATCGTTTTTGTCATTTCGTCATTTTTTTCAAATCCTCAAAAATGATGAAAAACGGCGCGCTATAGTATGCCGTACGATATGGGCTATAGCCCACGGTCCAAAATAATGAGAAACGAGGCTAACTTTATTTTTCAAAATTTCAAAAAACATGGGCTATAACCCATCGTTTTTGTCATTTCGTAATTTTTTTCAAATCTTCAAAAATGATGAAAAACGGCGCGCTATAGTATGCCGTACGATATGGGCTATAGCCAACGGTCCAAAATGATGAGAAACGAGGCTAACTTTTTTTTTCAAAATTTCAAAAAACATGGGCGATAACCCATCGTTTTTGTCATTTCGTCATTTTTTTCAAATCCTCAAAAATGATGAAAAACGGCGCGCTATAGTATGCCGTACGATATGGGCTATAGCCCACGGTCCAAAATGATGAGAAACGAGGCTAACTTTTTTTTCCAAAATTTCAAAAAACATGGGCTATAACCCATCGTTTTTGTCATTTCGTAATTTTTTTCAAATCTTCAAAAATGATGAAAAACGGCGCGCTATAGTATGCCGTACGATATGGGCTATAGCCCACGGTCCAAAATGATGAGAAACGAGGCTAACTTTTTTTTTCAAATTTTCAAAAAACATGGGCTATAACCCATCGTTTTTGTCATTTCGTAATTTTTTTCAAATCTTCAAAAATGTAGAAAAACGGCGCGCTATAGTATGCCGTACGATATGGGCTATAGCCCACGGTCCAAAATGATGAGAAACGAGGCTAACTTTATTTTTCAAAATTTCAAAAAACATGGGCTATAACCCATCGTTTTTGTCATTTCGTCATTTTTTTCAATTTCTCAAAAATGATGAAAAACGGCGCGCTATAGTATGCCGTACGATATGGGCTATAGCCCACGGTCCAAAATGATGAGAAACGAGGCTAACTTTTTTTTTCAAATTTTCAAAAAACATGGGCTATAACCCATCGTTTTTGTCATTTCGTCATTTTTTTCAAATCTTCAAAAATGATGAAAAACGGCGCGCTATAGTATGCCGTACGATATGGGCTATAGCCCACGGTCCAAAATGATGAGAAACGAGGCTAACTTTTTTTTTCAAAATTTCAAAAAACATGGGCTATAACCCATCGTTTTTGTCATTTCGTCATTTTTTTCAAATCTTCAAAAATGATGAAAAACGCCGCGCTATAGTATGCCGTACGATATGGGCTATAGCCCACGGTCAGAAATGATGAGAAACGAGGCTAACTTTTTTTTTCAAATTTTCAAAAAACATGGGCTATAACCCATCGTTTTTGTCATTTCGTAATTTTTTTCAAATCTTCAAAAATTATGAAAAACGGCGCGCTATAGTATGCCGTACGATATGGGCTATAGCCCACGGTCCAAAATGATGAGAAACGAGGCTAACTTTTTTTTTCAAAATTTCAAAAAACATGGGCGATAACCCATCGTTTTTGTCATTTCGTCATTTTTTTCAAATCCTCAAAAATGATGAAAAACGGCGCGCTATAGTATGCCGTACGATATGGGCTATAGCCCACGGTCCAAAATGATGAGAAACGAGGCTAACTTTTTTTTTCAAATTTTCAAAAAACATGGGCTATAACCCATCGTTTTTGTCATTTCGTAATTTTTTTTAAATCTTCAAAAATGATGAAAAACGGCGCGCTATAGTATGCCGTACGATATGGGCTATAGCCCACGGTCCAAAATGATGAGAAACGAGGCTAACTTTTTTTTTCAAAATTTCAAAAAACATGGGCTATAACCCATCGTTTTTGTCATTTTGTCATTTTTTTCAAATCTTCAAAAATGATGAAAAACGGCACGCTATAGTATGCCGTACGATATGGGCTATAGCCCACGGTCCAAAATGATGAGAAACGAGGCTAACTTTTTTTTTCAAATTTTCAAAAAACATGGGCTATAACCCATCGTTTTTGTCATTTCGTAATTTTTTTCAAATCTTCAAAAATGATGAAAAACGGCGCGCTATAGTATGCCGTACGATATGGGCTATAGCCCACGGTCCAAAATGATGAGAAACGAGGCTAACTTTATTTTTCAAAATTTCAAAAAACATGGGCTATAACCCATCGTTTTTGTCATTTCGTCATTTTTTTCAAATCCTCAAAAATGATGAAAAACGGCGCGCTATAGTATGCCGTACGATATGGGCTATAGCCCACGGTCCAAAATAATGAGAAACGAGGCTAACTTTATTTTTCAAAATTTCAAAAAACATGGGCTATAACCCATCGTTTTTGTCATTTCGTAATTTTTTTCAAATCTTCAAAAATGATGAAAAACGGCGCGCTATAGTATGCCGTACGATATGGGCTATAGCCAACGGTCCAAAATGATGAGAAACGAGGCTAACTTTTTTTTTCAAATTTTCAAAAAACATGGGCTATAACCCATCGTTTTTGTCATTTCGTAATTTTTTTCAAATCTTCAAAAATGATGAAAAACGGCGCGCTATAGTATGCCGTACGATATGGGCTATAGCCCACGGTCCAAAATGATGAGAAACGAGGCTAACTTTATTTTTCAAAATTTCAAAAAACATGGGCTATAACCCATCGTTTTTGTCATTTCGTCATTTTTTTCAAATCCTCAAAAATGATGAAAAACGGCGCGCTATAGTATGCCGTACGATATGGGCTATAGCCCACGGTCCAAAATGATGAGAAACGAGGCTAACTTTTTTTTTCAAAATTTCAAAAAACATGGGCTATAACCCATCGTTTTTGTCATTTCGTCATTTTTTTCAAATCTTCTAAAATGATGAAAAACGGCGCGCTATAGTATGCCGTACGATATGGGCTATAGCCCACGGTCCAAAATGATGAGAAACGAGGCTAACTTTATTTTTCAAATTTTCAAAAAACATGGGCTATAACCCATCGTTTTTGTCATTTCGTAATTTTTTTCAAATCTTCAAAAATGATGAAAAACGGCGCGCTATAGTATGCCGTACGATATGGGCTATAGCCCACGGTCCAAAATGATGAGAAACGAGGCTAACTTTATTTTTCAAAATTTCAAAAAACATGGGCTATAACCCATCGTTTTTGTCATTTCGTCATTTTTTTCAAATCCTCAAAAATGATGAAAAACGGCGCGCTATAGTATGCCGTACGATATGGGCTATAGCCCACGGTCCAAAATGATGAGAAACGAGGCTAACTTTTTTTTTCAAAATTTCAAAAAACATGGGCTATAACCCATCGTTTTTGTCATTTCGTCATTTTTTTCAAATCTTCTAAAATGATGAAAAACGGCGCGCTATAGTATGCCGTACGATATGGGCTATAGCCCACGGTCCAAAATGATGAGAAACGAGGCTAACTTTATTTTTCAAATTTTCAAAAAACATGGGCTATAACCCATCGTTTTTGTCATTTCGTAATTTTTTTCAAATCTTCAAAAATGATGAAAAACGGCGCGCTATAGTATGCCGTACGATATGGGCTATAGCCCACGGTCCAAAATGATGAGAAACGAGGCTAACTTTTTTTTTCAAAATTTCAAAAAACATGGGCTATAACCCATCGTTTTTGTCATTTCGTCATTTTTTTCAAATCTTCAAAAATGATGAAAAACGGCGCGCTATAGTATGCTGTACGATATGGGCTATAGACAACGGTCCAAAATGATGAGAAACGAGGCTAACTTTTTTTTTCAAATTTTCAAAAAACATGGGCTATAACCCATCGTTTTTGTCATTTCGTAATTTTTTTCAAATCTTCAAAAATGATGAAAAACGGCGCGCTATAGTATGCCGTACGATATGGGCTATAGCCAAGGTCCAAAATGATGAGAAACGAGGCTAACTTTTTTTTTCAAAATTTCAAAAAACATGGGCTATAACCCATCGTTTTTGTCATTTCGTCATTTTTTTCAAATCTTCAAAAATGATGAAAAACGGCGCGCTATAGTATGCCGTACGATATGGGCTATAGCCCACGGTCCAAAATGATGAGAAACGAGGCTAACTTTATTTTTCAAAATTTCAAAAAACATGGGCTATAACCCATCGTTTTTGTCATTTCGTCATTTTTTTCAAATCCTCAAAAATGATGAAAAACGGCGCGCTATAGTATGCCGTACGATATGGGCTATAGCCCACGGTCCAAAATAATGAGAAACGAGGCTAACTTTTTTTTTCAAAATTTCAAAAAACATGGGCTATAACCCATCGTTTTTGTCATTTCGTAATTTTTTTCAAATCTTCAAAAATGATGAAAAACGGCGCGCTATAGTATGCCGTACGATATGGGCTATAGCCAACGGTCCAAAATGATGAGAAACGAGGCTAACTTTTTTTTTCAAATTTTCAAAAAACATGGGCTATAACCCATCGTTTTTGTCATTTCGTAATTTTTTTCAAATCTTCAAAAATGATGAAAAACGGCGCGCTATAGTATGCCGTACGATATGGGCTATAGCCCACGGTCCAAAATGATGAGAAACGAGGCTAACTTTATTTTTCAAAATTTCAAAAAACATGGGCTATAACCCATCGTTTTTGTCATTTCGTCATTTTTTTCAAATCCTCAAAAATGATGAAAAACGGCGCGCTATAGTATGCCGTACGATATGGGCTATAGCCCACGGTCCAAAATGATGAGAAACGAGGCTAACTTTTTTTTTCAAAATTTCAAAAAACATGGGCTATAACCCATCGTTTTTGTCATTTCGTCATTTTTTTCAAATCTTCAAAAATGATGAAAAAAGGCGCGCTATAGTATGCCGTACGATATGGGCTATAGCCCACGGTCCAAAATGATGAGAAACGAGGCTAACTTTTTTTTTCAAAATTTCAAAAAACATGGGCTATAACCCATCGTTTTTGTCATTTCGTCATTTTTTTCAAATCTTCAAAAATGATGAAAAACGGCGCGCTATAGTATGCCGTACGATATGGGCTATAGCCAACGGTCCAAAATGATGAGAAACGAGGCTAACTTTTTTTTTCAAATTTTCAAAAAACATGGGCTATAACCCATCGTTTTTGTCATTTCGTAATTTTTTTCAAATCTTCAAAAATGATGAAAAACGGCGCGCTATAGTATGCCGTACGATATGGGCTATAGCCCACGGTCCAAAATGATGAGAAACGAGGCTAACTTTATTTTTCAAAATTTCAAAAAACATGGGCTATAACCCATCGTTTTTGTCATTTCGTCATTTTTTTCAAATCCTCAAAAATGATGAAAAACGGCGCGCTATAGTATGCCGTACGATATGGGCTATAGCCCACGGTCCAAAATAATGAGAAACGAGGCTAACTTTTTTTTTCAAAATTTCAAAAAACATGGGCTATAACCCATCGTTTTTGTCATTTCGTCATTTTTTTCAAATCTTCAAAAATGATGAAAAACGGCGCGCTATAGTATGCCGTACGATATGGGCTATAGCCAACGGTCCAAAATGATGAGAAACGAGGCTAACTTTTTTTTTCAAATTTTCAAAAAACATGGGCTATAACCCATCGTTTTTGTCATTTCGTAATTTTTTTCAAATCTTCAAAAATGATGAAAAACGGCGCGCTATAGTATGCCGTACGATATGGGCTATAGCCCACGGTCCAAAATGATGAGAAACGAGGCTAACTTTATTTTTCAAAATTTCAAAAAACATGGGCTATAACCCATCGTTTTTGTCATTTCGTCATTTTTTTCAAATCCTCAAAAATGATGAAAAACGGCGCGCTATAGTATGCCGTACGATATGGGCTATAGCCCACGGTCCAAAATGATGAGAAACGAGGCTAACTTTTTTTTTCAAAATTTCAAAAAACATGGGCTATAACCCATCGTTTTTGTCATTTCGTCATTTTTTTCAAATCTTCAAAAATGATGAAAAAAGGCGCGCTATAGTATGCCGTACGATATGGGCTATAGCCCACGGTCCAAAATGATGAGAAACGAGGCTAACTTTTTTTTTCAAAATTTCAAAAAACATGGGCTATAACCCATCGTTTTTGTCATTTCGTCATTTTTTTCAAATCTTCAAAAATGATGAAAAACGGCGCGCTATAGTATGCCGTACGATATGGGCTATAGCCAACGGTCCAAAATGATGAGAAACGAGGCTAACTTTTTTTTTCAAATTTTCAAAAAACATGGGCTATAACCCATCGTTTTTGTCATTTCGTAATTTTTTTCAAATCTTCAAAAATGATGAAAAACGGCGCGCTATAGTATGCCGTACGATATGGGCTATAGCCCACGGTCCAAAATGATGAGAAACGAGGCTAACTTTATTTTTCAAAATTTCAAAAAACATGGGCTATAACCCATCGTTTTTGTCATTTCGTCATTTTTTTCAAATCCTCAAAAATGATGAAAAACGGCGCGCTATAGTATGCCGTACGATATGGGCTATAGCCCACGGTCCAAAATGATGAGAAACGAGGCTAACTTTTTTTTTCAAATTTTCAAAAAACATGGGCTATAACCCATCGTTTTTGTCATTTCGTAATTTTTTTCAAATCTTCAAAGATGATGAAAAACGGCGCGCTATAGTATGCCGTACGATATGGGCTATAGCCCACGGTCCAAAATGATGAGAAACGAGGCTAACTTTTTTTTTCAAATTTTCAAAAAACATGGGCTATAACCCATCGTTTTTGTCATTTCGTAATTTTTTTCAAATCTTCAAAAATGATGAAAAACGGCGCGCTATAGTATGCCGTACGATATGGGCTATAGCCCACGGTCCAAAATGATGAGAAACAAGGCTAACTTTTTTTTTCAAAATTTCAAAAAACATGGGCTATAACCCATCGTTTTTGTCATTTCGTCATTTTTTTCAAATCCTCAAAAATGATGAAAAACGGCGCGCTATAGTATGCCGTACGATATGGGCTATAGCCCACGGTCCAAAATGATGAGAAACGAGGCTAACTTTTTTTTTCAAATTTTCAAAAAACATGGGCTATAACCCATCGTTTTTGTCATTTCGTCATTTTTTTCAAATCCTCAAAAATGATGAAAAACGGCGCGCTATAGTATGCCGTACGATATGGGCTATAGCCCACGGTCCAAAATGATGAGAAACGAGGCTAACTTTTTTTTTCAAAATTTCAAAAAACATGGGCTATAACCCATCGTTTTTGTCATTTCGTCATTTTTTTCAAATCTTCTAAAATGATGAAAAACGGCGCGCTATAGTATGCCGTACGATATGGGCTATAGCCCACGGTCCAAAATGATGAGAAACGAGGCTAACTTTATTTTTCAAATTTTCAAAAAACATGGGCTATAACCCATCGTTTTTGTCATTTCGTAATTTTTTTCAAATCTTCAAAAATGATGAAAAACGGCGCGCTATAGTATGCCGTACGATATGGGCTATAGCCCACGGTCCAAAATGATGAGAAACGAGGAACGAGGCTAACTTTTTTTTTCAAAATTTCAAAAAACATGGGCTATAACCCATCGTTTTTGTCATTTCGTCATTTTTTTCAAATCTTCAAAAATGATGAAAAACGGCGCGCTATAGTATGCTGTACGATATGGGCTATAGACAACGGTCCAAAATGATGAGAAACGAGGCTAACTTTTTTTTTCAAATTTTCAAAAAACATGGGCTATAACCCATCGTTTTTGTCATTTCGTAATTTTTTTCAAATCTTCAAAAATGATGAAAAACGGCGCGCTATAGTATGCCGTACGATATGGGCTATAGCCAAGGTCCAAAATGATGAGAAACGAGGCTAACTTTTTTTTTCAAAATTTCAAAAAACATGGGCTATAACCCATCGTTTTTGTCATTTCGTCATTTTTTTCAAATCTTCAAAAATGATGAAAAACGGCGCGCTATAGTATGCCGTACGATATGGGCTATAGCCCACGGTCCAAAATGATGAGAAACGAGGCTAACTTTATTTTTCAAAATTTCAAAAAACATGGGCTATAACCCATCGTTTTTGTCATTTCGTCATTTTTTTCAAATCCTCAAAAATGATGAAAAACGGCGCGCTATAGTATGCCGTACGATATGGGCTATAGCCCACGGTCCAAAATAATGAGAAACGAGGCTAACTTTTTTTTTCAAAATTTCAAAAAACATGGGCTATAACCCATCGTTTTTGTCATTTCGTCATTTTTTTCAAATCTTCAAAAATGATGAAAAACGGCGCGCTATAGTATGCCGTACGATATGGGCTATAGCCAACGGTCCAAAATGATGAGAAACGAGGCTAACTTTTTTTTTCAAATTTTCAAAAAACATGGGCTATAACCCATCGTTTTTGTCATTTCGTAATTTTTTTCAAATCTTCAAAAATGATGAAAAACGGCGCGCTATAGTATGCCGTACGATATGGTATATAGCCCACGGTCCAAAATGATGAGAAACGAGGCTAACTTTATTTTTCAAAATTTCAAAAAACATGGGCTATAACCCATCGTTTTTGTCATTTCGTCATTTTTTTCAAATCCTCAAAAATGATGAAAAACGGCGCGCTATAGTATGCCGTACGATATGGGCTATAGCCCACGGTCCAAAATGATGAGAAACGAGGCTAACTTTTTTTTTCAAAATTTCAAAAAACATGGGCTATAACCCATCGTTTTTGTCATTTCGTCATTTTTTTCAAATCTTCAAAAATGATGAAAAACGGCGCGCTATAGTATGCCGTACGATATGGGCTATAGCCCACGGTCCAAAATGATGAGAAACGAGGCTAACTTTTTTTTTCAAAATTTCAAAAAACATGGGCTATAACCCATCGTTTTTGTCATTTCGTCATTTTTTTCAAATCTTCAAAAATGATGAAAAACGGCGCGCTATAGTATGCCGTACGATATGGGCTATAGCCAAGGTCCAAAATGATGAGAAACGAGGCTAACTTTTTTTTTCAAAATTTCAAAAAACATGGGCTATAACCCATCGTTTTTGTCATTTCGTCATTTTTTTCAAATCTTCAAAAATGATGAAAAACGGCGCGCTATAGTATGCCGTACGATATGGGCTATAGCCAACGGTCCAAAATGATGAGAAACGAGGCTAACTTTTTTTTTCAAATTTTCAAAAAACATGGGCTATAACCCATCGTTTTTGTCATTTCGTAATTTTTTTCAAATCTTCAAAAATGATGAAAAACGGCGCGCTATAGTATGCCGTACGATATGGGCTATAGCCCACGGTCCAAAATGATGAGAAACGAGGCTAACTTTATTTTTCAAAATTTCAAAAAACATGGGCTATAACCCATCGTTTTTGTCATTTCGTCATTTTTTTCAAATCCTCAAAAATGATGAAAAACGGCGCGCTATAGTATGCCGTACGATATGGGCTATAGCCCACGGTCCAAAATGATGAGAAACGAGGCTAACTTTTTTTTTCAAAATTTCAAAAAACATGGGCTATAACCCATCGTTTTTGTCATTTCGTCATTTTTTTCAAATCTTCAAAAATGATGAAAAACGGCGCGCTATAGTATGCCGTACGATATGGGCTATAGCCCACGGTCCAAAATGATGAGAAACGAGGCTAACTTTTTTTTTCAAAATTTCAAAAAACATGGGCTATAACCCATCGTTTTTGTCATTTCGTCATTTTTTTCAAATCTTCAAAAATGATGAAAAACGGCGCGCTATAGTATGCCGTACGATATGGGCTATAGCCAAGGTCCAAAATGATGAGAAACGAGGCTAACTTTTTTTTTCAAAATTTCAAAAAACATGGGCTATAACCCATCGTTTTTGTCATTTCGTCATTTTTTTCAAATCTTCAAAAATGATGAAAAACGGCGCGCTATAGTATGCCGTACGATATGGGCTATAGCCCACGGTCCAAAATGATGAGAAACGAGACTAACTTTATTTTTCAAAATTTCAAAAAACATGGGCTATAACCCATCGTTTTTGTCATTTCGTCATTTTTTTCAAATCCTCAAAAATGATGAAAAACGGCGCGCTATAGTATGCCGTACGATATGGGCTATAGCCCACGGTCCAAAATAATGAGAAACGAGGCTAACTTTTTTTTTCAAAATTTCAAAAAACATGGGCTATAACCCATCGTTTTTGTCATTTCGTCATTTTTTTCAAATCTTCAAAAATGATGAAAAACGGCGCGCTATAGTATGCCGTACGATATGGGCTATAGCCAACGGTCCAAAATGATGAGAAACGAGGCTAACTTTTTTTTTCAAATTTTCAAAAAACATGGGCTATAACCCATCGTTTTTGTCATTTCGTAATTTTTTTCAAATCTTCAAAAATTATGAAAAACGGCGCGCTATAGTATGCCGTACGATATGGGCTATAGCCCACGGTCCAAAATGATGAGAAACGAGGCTAACTTTATTTTTCAAAATTTCAAAAAACATGGGCTATAACCCATCGTTTTTGTCATTTCGTCATTTTTTTCAAATCCTCAAAAATGATGAAAAACGGCGCGCTATAGTATGCCGTACGATATGGGCTATAGCCCACGGTCCAAAATGATGAGAAACGAGGCTAACTTTTTTTTTCAAAATTTCAAAAAACATGGGCTATAACCCATCGTTTTTGTCATTTCGTCATTTTTTTCAAATCTTCAAAAATGATGAAAAACGGCGCGCTATAGTATGCCGTACGATATGGGCTATAGCCCACGGTCCAAAATGATGAGAAACGAGGCTAACTTTTTTTTTCAAAATTTCAAAAAACATGGGCTATAACCCATCGTTTTTGTCATTTCGTCATTTTTTTCAAATCTTCAAAAATGATGAAAAACGGCGCGCTATAGTATGCCGTACGATATGGGCTATAGCCAACGGTCCAAAATGATGAGAAACGAGGCTAACTTTTTTTTTCAAATTTTCAAAAAACATGGGCTATAACCCATCGTTTTTGTCATTTCGTAATTTTTTTCAAATCTTCAAAAATGATGAAAAACGGCGCGCTATAGTATGCCGTACGATATGGGCTATAGCCCACGGTCCAAAATGATGAGAAACGAGGCTAACTTTATTTTTCAAATTTTCAAAAAACATGGGCTATAACCCATCGTTTTTGTCATTTCGTCATTTTTTTCAAATCCTCAAAAATGATGAAAAACGGCGCGCTATAGTATGCCGTACGATATGGGCTATAGCCCACGGTCCAAAATGATGAGAAACGAGGCTAACTTTTTTTTTCAAATTTTCAAAAAACATGGGCTATAACCCATCGTTTTTGTCATTTCGTAATTTTTTTCAAATCTTCAAAAATGATGAAAAACGGCGCGCTATAGTATGCCGTACGATATGGGCTATAGCCCACGGTCCAAAATGATGAGAAACGAGGCTAACTTTTTTTTTCAAATTTTCAAAAAACATGGGCTATAACCCATCGTTTTTGTCATTTCGTAATTTTTTTCAAATCTTCAAAAATGATGAAAAACGGCGCGCTATAGTATGCCGTACGATATGGGCTATAGCCCACGGTCCAAAATGATGAGAAACAAGGCTAACTTTTTTTTTCAAAATTTCAAAAAACATGGGCTATAACCCATCGTTTTTGTCATTTCGTCATTTTTTTCAAATCCTCAAAAATGATGAAAAACGGCGCGCTATAGTATGCCGTACGATATGGGCTATAGCCCACGGTCCAAAATGATGAGAAACGAGGCTAACTTTATTTTTCAAAATTTCAAAAAACATGGGCTATAACCCATCGTTTTTGTCATTTCGTCATTTTTTTCAAATCCTCAAAAATGATGAAAAACGGCGCGCTATAGTATGCCGTACGATATGGGCTATAGCCCACGGTCCAAAATGATGAGAAACGAGGCTAACTTTTTTTTTCAAAATTTCAAAAAACATGGGCTATAACCCATCGTTTTTGTCATTTCGTCATTTTTTTCAAATCTTCTAAAATGATGAAAAACGGCGCGCTATAGTATGCCGTACGATATGGGCTATAGCCCACGGTCCAAAATGATGAGAAACGAGGCTAACTTTTTTTTTCAAAATTTCAAAAAACATGGGCTATAACCCATCGTTTTTGTCATTTCGTCATTTTTTTCAAATCTTCAAAAATGATGAAAAACGGCGCGCTATAGTATGCTGTACGATATGGGCTATAGACAACGGTCCAAAATGATGAGAAACGAGGCTAACTTTTTTTTTCAAATTTTCAAAAAACATGGGCTATAACCCATCGTTTTTGTCATTTCGTAATTTTTTTCAAATCTTCAAAGATGATGAAAAACGGCGCGCTATAGTATGCCGTACGATATGGGCTATAGCCCACGGTCCAAAATGATGAGAAACGAGGCTAACTTTTTTTTTCAAATTTTCAAAAAACATGGGCTATAACCCATCGTTTTTGTCATTTCGTAATTTTTTTCAAATCTTCAAAAATGATGAAAAACGGCGCGCTATAGTATGCCGTACGATATGGGCTATAGCCCACGGTCCAAAATGATGAGAAACAAGGCTAACTTTTTTTTTCAAAATTTCAAAAAACATGGGCTATAACCCATCGTTTTTGTCATTTCGTCATTTTTTTCAAATCCTCAAAAATGATGAAAAACGGCGCGCTATAGTATGCCGTACGATATGGGCTATAGCCCACGGTCCAAAATGATGAGAAACGAGGCTAACTTTTTTTTTCAAATTTTCAAAAAACATGGGCTATAACCCATCGTTTTTGTCATTTCGTCATTTTTTTCAAATCCTCAAAAATGATGAAAAACGGCGCGCTATAGTATGCCGTACGATATGGGCTATAGCCCACGGTCCAAAATGATGAGAAACGAGGCTAACTTTTTTTTTCAAAATTTCAAAAAACATGGGCTATAACCCATCGTTTTTGTCATTTCGTCATTTTTTTCAAATCTTCTAAAATGATGAAAAACGGCGCGCTATAGTATGCCGTACGATATGGGCTATAGCCCACGGTCCAAAATGATGAGAAACGAGGCTAACTTTATTTTTCAAATTTTCAAAAAACATGGGCTATAACCCATCGTTTTTGTCATTTCGTAATTTTTTTCAAATCTTCAAAAATGATGAAAAACGGCGCGCTATAGTATGCCGTACGATATGGGCTATAGCCCACGGTCCAAAATGATGAGAAACGAGGAACGAGGCTAACTTTTTTTTTCAAAATTTCAAAAAACATGGGCTATAACCCATCGTTTTTGTCATTTCGTCATTTTTTTCAAATCTTCAAAAATGATGAAAAACGGCGCGCTATAGTATGCTGTACGATATGGGCTATAGACAACGGTCCAAAATGATGAGAAACGAGGCTAACTTTTTTTTTCAAATTTTCAAAAAACATGGGCTATAACCCATCGTTTTTGTCATTTCGTAATTTTTTTCAAATCTTCAAAAATGATGAAAAACGGCGCGCTATAGTATGCCGTACGATATGGGCTATAGCCAAGGTCCAAAATGATGAGAAACGAGGCTAACTTTTTTTTTCAAAATTTCAAAAAACATGGGCTATAACCCATCGTTTTTGTCATTTCGTCATTTTTTTCAAATCTTCAAAAATGATGAAAAACGGCGCGCTATAGTATGCCGTACGATATGGGCTATAGCCCACGGTCCAAAATGATGAGAAACGAGGCTAACTTTATTTTTCAAAATTTCAAAAAACATGGGCTATAACCCATCGTTTTTGTCATTTCGTCATTTTTTTCAAATCCTCAAAAATGATGAAAAACGGCGCGCTATAGTATGCCGTACGATATGGGCTATAGCCCACGGTCCAAAATAATGAGAAACGAGGCTAACCTTTTTTTTCAAAATTTCAAAAAACATGGGCTATAACCCATCGTTTTTGTCATTTCGTCATTTTTTTCAAATCTTCAAAAATGATGAAAAACGGCGCGCTATAGTATGCCGTACGATATGGGCTATAGCCAACGGTCCAAAATGATGAGAAACGAGGCTAACTTTTTTTTTCAAATTTTCAAAAAACATGGGCTATAACCCATCGTTTTTGTCATTTCGTAATTTTTTTCAAATCTTCAAAAATGATGAAAAACGGCGCGCTATAGTATGCCGTACGATATGGGCTATAGCCCACGGTCCAAAATGATGAGAAACGAGGCTAACTTTATTTTTCAAAATTTCAAAAAACATGGGCTATAACCCATCGTTTTTGTCATTTCGTCATTTTTTTCAAATCCTCAAAAATGATGAAAAACGGCGCGCTATAGTATGCCGTACGATATGGGCTATAGCCCACGGTCCAAAATGATGAGAAACGAGGCTAACTTTTTTTTTCAAAATTTCAAAAAACATGGGCTATAACCCATCGTTTTTGTCATTTCGTCATTTTTTTCAAATCTTCAAAAATGATGAAAAACGGCGCGCTATAGTATGCCGTACGATATGGGCTATAGCCCACGGTCCAAAATGATGAGAAACGAGGCTAACTTTTTTTTTCAAAATTTCAAAAAACATGGGCTATAACCCATCGTTTTTGTCATTTCGTCATTTTTTTCAAATCTTCAAAAATGATGAAAAACGGCGCGCTATAGTATGCCGTACGATATGGGCTATAGCCAACGGTCCAAAATGATGAGAAACGAGGCTAACTTTTTTTTCAAATTTTCAAAAAACATGGGCTATAACCCATCGTTTTTGTCATTTCGTAATTTTTTTCAAATCTTCAAAAATGATGAAAAACGGCGCGCTATAGTATGCCGTACGATATGGGCTATAGCCCACGGTCCAAAATGATGAGAAACGAGGCTAACTTTATTTTTCAAAATTTCAAAAAACATGGGCTATAACCCATCGTTTTTGTCATTTCGTCATTTTTTTCAAATCCTCAAAAATGATGAAAAACGGCGCGCTATAGTATGCCGTACGATATGGGCTATAGCCCACGGTCCAAAATGATGAGAAACGAGGCTAACTTTTTTTTTCAAATTTTCAAAAAACATGGGCTATAACCCATCGTTTTTGTCATTTCGTAATTTTTTTCAAATCTTCAAAAATGATGAAAAACGGCGCGCTATAGTATGCCGTACGATATGGGCTATAGCCCACGGTCCAAAATGATGAGAAACGAGGCTAACTTTTTTTTTCAAATTTTCAAAAAACATGGGCTATAACCCATCGTTTTTGTCATTTCGTAATTTTTTTCAAATCTTCAAAAATGATGAAAAACGGCGCGCTATAGTATGCCGTACGATATGGGCTATAGCCCACGGTCCAAAATGATGAGAAACAAGGCTAACTTTTTTTTTCAAAATTTCAAAAAACATGGGCTATAACCCATCGTTTTTGTCATTTCGTCATTTTTTTCAAATCCTCAAAAATGATGAAAAACGGCGCGCTATAGTATGCCGTACGATATGGGCTATAGCCCACGGTCCAAAATGATGAGAAACGAGGCTAACTTTTTTTTTCAAATTTTCAAAAAACATGGGCTATAACCCATCGTTTTTGTCATTTCGTAATTTTTTTCAAATCTTCAAAAATGATGAAAAACGGCGCGCTATAGTATGCCGTACGATATGGGCTATAGCCCACGGTCCAAAATGATGAGAAACGAGGCTAACTTTATTTTTCAAAATTTCAAAAAACATGGGCTATAACCCATCGTTTTTGTCATTTCGTCATTTTTTTCAAATCCTCAAAAATGATGAAAAACGGCGCGCTATAGTATGCCGTACGATATGGGCTATAGCCCACGGTCCAAAATGATGAGAAACGAGGCTAACTTTTTTTTTCAAAATTTCAAAAAACATGGGCTATAACCCATCGTTTTTGTCATTTCGTCATTTTTTTCAAATCTTCTAAAATGATGAAAAACGGCGCGCTATAGTATGCCGTACGATATGGGCTATAGCCCACGGTCCAAAATGATGAGAAACGAGGCTAACTTTATTTTTCAAATTTTCAAAAAACATGGGCTATAACCCATCGTTTTTGTCATTTCGTAATTTTTTTCAAATCTTCAAAAATGATGAAAAACGGCGCGCTATAGTATGCCGTACGATATGGGCTATAGCCCACGGTCCAAAATGATGAGAAACGAGGCTAACTTTTTTTTCCAAAATTTCAAAAAACATGGGCTATAACCCATCGTTTTTGTCATTTCGTCATTTTTTTCAAATCTTCAAAAATGATGAAAAACGGCGCGCTATAGTATGCTGTACGATATGGGCTATAGACAACGGTCCAAAATGATGAGAAACGAGGCTAACTTTTTTTTTCAAATTTTCAAAAAACATGGGCTATAACCCATCGTTTTTGTCATTTCGTCATTTTTTTCAAATCTTCAAAAATGATGAAAAACGGCGCGCTATAGTATGCTGTACGATATGGGCTATAGACAACGGTCCAAAATGATGAGAAACGAGGCTAACTTTTTTTTTCAAATTTTCAAAAAACATGGGCTATAACCCATCGTTTTTGTCATTTCGTAATTTTTTTCAAATCTTCAAAAATGATGAAAAACGGCGCGCTATAGTATGCCGTACGATATGGGCTATAGCCAAGGTCCAAAATGATGAGAAACGAGGCTAACTTTTTTTTTCAAAATTTCAAAAAACATGGGCTATAACCCATCGTTTTTGTCATTTCGTCATTTTTTTCAAATCTTCAAAAATGATGAAAAACGGCGCGCTATAGTATGCCGTACGATATGGGCTATAGCCCACGGTCCAAAATGATGAGAAACGAGGCTAACTTTATTTTTCAAAATTTCAAAAAACATGGGCTATAACCCATCGTTTTTGTCATTTCGTCATTTTTTTCAAATCCTCAAAAATGATGAAAAACGGCGCGCTATAGTATGCCGTACGATATGGGCTATAGCCCACGGTCCAAAATAATGAGAAACGAGGCTAACTTTTTTTTTCAAAATTTCAAAAAACATGGGCTATAACCCATCGTTTTTGTCATTTCGTCATTTTTTTCAAATCTTCAAAAATGATGAAAAACGGCGCGCTATAGTATGCCGTACGATATGGGCTATAGCCAACGGTCCAAAATGATGAGAAACGAGGCTAACTTTTTTTTTCAAATTTTCAAAAAACATGGGCTATAACCCATCGTTTTTGTCATTTCGTCATTTTTTTCAAATCTTCAAAAATGATGAAAAACGGCGCGCTATAGTATGCTGTACGATATGGGCTATAGACAACGGTCCAAAATGATGAGAAACGAGGCTAACTTTTTTTTTCAAATTTTCAAAAAACATGGGCTATAACCCATCGTTTTTGTCATTTCGTAATTTTTTTAAAATCTTCAAAAATGATGAAAAACGGCGCGCTATAGTATGCCGTACGATATGGGCTATAGCCAAGGTCCAAAATGATGAGAAACGAGGCTAACTTTTTTTTTCAAAATTTCAAAAAACATGGGCTATAACCCATCGTTTTTGTCATTTCGTCATTTTTTTCAAATCTTCAAAAATGATGAAAAACGGCGCGCTATAGTATGCCGTACGATATGGGCTATAGCCCACGGTCCAAAATGATGAGAAACGAGGCTAACTTTATTTTTCAAAATTTCAAAAAACATGGGCTATAACCCATCGTTTTTGTCATTTCGTCATTTTTTTCAAATCCTCAAAAATGATGAAAAACGGCGCGCTATAGTATGCCGTACGATATGGGCTATAGCCCACGGTCCAAAATAATGAGAAACGAGGCTAACTTTTTTTTTCAAAATTTCAAAAAACATGGGCTATAACCCATCGTTTTTGTCATTTCGTCATTTTTTTCAAATCTTCAAAAATGATGAAAAACGGCGCGCTATAGTATGCCGTACGATATGGGCTATAGCCAACGGTCCAAAATGATGAGAAACGAGGCTAACTTTTTTTTTCAAATTTTCAAAAAACATGGGCTATAACCCATCGTTTTTGTCATTTCGTAATTTTTTTCAAATCTTCAAAAATGATGAAAAACGGCGCGCTATAGTATGCCGTACGATATGGGCTATAGCCCACGGTCCAAAATGATGAGAAACGAGGCTAACTTTATTTTTCAAAATTTCAAAAAACATGGGCTATAACCCATCGTTTTTGTCATTTCGTCATTTTTTTCAAATCCTCAAAAATGATGAAAAACGGCGCGCTATAGTATGCCGTACGATATGGGCTATAGCCCACGGTCCAAAATGATGAGAAACGAGGCTAACTTTTTTTTTCAAAATTTCAAAAAACATGGGCTATAACCCATCGTTTTTGTCATTTCGTCATTTTTTTCAAATCTTCAAAAATGATGAAAAACGGCGCGCTATAGTATGCCGTACGATATGGGCTATAGCCCACGGTCCAAAATGATGAGAAACGAGGCTAACTTTTTTTTTCAAAATTTCAAAAAACATGGGCTATAACCCATCGTTTTTGTCATTTCGTCATTTTTTTCAAATCTTCAAAAATGATGAAAAACGGCGCGCTATAGTATGCCGTACGATATGGGCTATAGCCAACGGTCCAAAATGATGAGAAACGAGGCTAACTTTTTTTTTCAAATTTTCAAAAAACATGGGCTATAACCCATCGTTTTTGTCATTTCGTAATTTTTTTCAAATCTTCAAAAATGATGAAAAACGGCGCGCTATAGTATGCCGTACGATATGGGCTATAGCCCACGGTCCAAAATGATGAGAAACGAGGCTAACTTTATTTTTCAAAATTTCAAAAAACATGGTCTATAACCCATCGTTTTTGTCATTTCGTCATTTTTTTCAAATCCTCAAAAATGATGAAAAACGGCGCGCTATAGTATGCCGTACGATATGGGCTATAGCCCACGGTCCAAAATGATGAGAAACGAGGCTAACTTTTTTTTTCAAATTTTCAAAAAACATGGGCTATAACCCATCGTTTTTGTCATTTCGTAATTTTTTTCAAATCTTCAAAAATGATGAAAAACGGCGCGCTATAGTATGCCGTACGATATGGGCTATAGCCCACGGTCCAAAATGATGAGAAACGAGGCTAACTTTTTTTTTCAAATTTTCAAAAAACATGGGCTATAACCCATCGTTTTTGTCATTTCGTAATTTTTTTCAAATCTTCAAAAATGATGAAAAACGGCGCGCTATAGTATGCCGTACGATATGGGCTATAGCCCACGGTCCAAAATGATGAGAAACAAGGCTAACTTTTTTTTTCAAAATTTCAAAAAACATGGGCTATAACCCATCGTTTTTGTCATTTCGTCATTTTTTTCAAATCCTCAAAAATGATGAAAAACGGCGCGCTATAGTATGCCGTACGATATGGGCTATAGCCCACGGTCCAAAATGATGAGAAACGAGGCTAACTTTTTTTTTCAAATTTTCAAAAAACATGGGCTATAACCCATCGTTTTTGTCATTTCGTAATTTTTTTCAAATCTTCAAAAATGATGAAAAACGGCGCGCTATAGTATGCCGTACGATATGGGCTATAGCCCACGGTCCAAAATGATGAGAAACGAGGCTAACTTTATTTTTCAAAATTTCAAAAAACATGGGCTATAACCCATCGTTTTTGTCATTTCGTCATTTTTTTCAAATCCTCAAAAATGATGAAAAACGGCGCGCTATAGTATGCCGTACGATATGGGCTATAGCCCACGGTCCAAAATGATGAGAAACGAGGCTAACTTTTTTTTTCAAAATTTCAAAAAACATGGGCTATAACCCATCGTTTTTGTCATTTCGTCATTTTTTTCAAATCTTCTAAAATGATGAAAAACGGCGCGCTATAGTATGCCGTACGATATGGGCTATAGCCCACGGTCCAAAATGATGAGAAACGAGGCTAACTTTATTTTTCAAATTTTCAAAAAACATGGGCTATAACCCATCGTTTTTGTCATTTCGTAATTTTTTTCAAATCTTCAAAAATGATGAAAAACGGCGCGCTATAGTATGCCGTACGATATGGGCTATAGCCCACGGTCCAAAATGATGAGAAACGAGGCTAACTTTTTTTTTCAAAATTTCAAAAAACATGGGCTATAACCCATCGTTTTTGTCATTTCGTCATTTTTTTCAAATCTTCAAAAATGATGAAAAACGGCGCGCTATAGTATGCTGTACGATATGGGCTATAGACAACGGTCCAAAATGATGAGAAACGAGGCTAACTTTTTTTTTCAAATTTTCAAAAAACATGGGCTATAACCCATCGTTTTTGTCATTTCGTCATTTTTTTCAAATCTTCAAAAATGATGAAAAACGGCGCGCTATAGTATGCTGTACGATATGGGCTATAGACAACGGTCCAAAATGATGAGAAACGAGGCTAACTTTTTTTTTCAAATTTTCAAAAAACATGGGCTATAACCCATCGTTTTTGTCATTTCGTAATTTTTTTCAAATCTTCAAAAATGATGAAAAACGGCGCGCTATAGTATGCCGTACGATATGGGCTATAGCCAAGGTCCAAAATGATGAGAAACGAGGCTAACTTTTTTTTTCAAAATTTCAAAAAACATGGGCTATAACCCATCGTTTTTGTCATTTCGTCATTTTTTTCAAATCTTCAAAAATGATGAAAAACGGAGCGCTATAGTATGCCGTACGATATGGGCTATAGCCCACGGTCCAAAATGATGAGAAACGAGGCTAACTTTATTTTTCAAAATTTCAAAAAACATGGGCTATAACCCATCGTTTTTGTCATTTCGTCATTTTTTTCAAATCCTCAAAAATGATGAAAAACGGCGCGCTATAGTATGCCGTACGATATGGGCTATAGCCCACGGTCCAAAATAATGAGAAACGAGGCTAACTTTTTTTTTCAAAATTTCAAAAAACATGGGCTATAACCCATCGTTTTTGTCATTTCGTCATTTTTTTCAAATCTTCAAAAATGATGAAAAACGGCGCGCTATAGTATGCCGTACGATATGGGCTATAGCCAACGGTCCAAAATGATGAGAAACGAGGCTAACTTTTTTTTTCAAATTTTCAAAAAACATGGGCTATAACCCATCGTTTTTGTCATTTCGTAATTTTTTTCAAATCTTCAAAAATGATGAAAAACGGCGCGCTATAGTATGCCGTACGATATGGGCTATAGCCCACGGTCCAAAATGATGAGAAACGAGGCTAACTTTATTTTTCAAAATTTCAAAAAACATGGGCTATAACCCATCGTTTTTGTCATTTCGTAATTTTTTTCAAATCCTCAAAAATGATGAAAAACGGCGCGCTATAGTATGCCGTACGATATGGGCTATAGCCCACGGTCCAAAATGATGAGAAACGAGGCTAACTTTTTTTTTCAAAATTTCAAAAAACATGGGCTATAACCCATCGTTTTTGTCATTTCGTCATTTTTTTCAAATCTTCAAAAATGATGAAAAACGGCGCGCTATAGTATGCCGTACGATATGGGCTATAGCCCACGGTCCAAAATGATGAGAAACGAGGCTAACTTTTTTTTTCAAAATTTCAAAAAACATGGGCTATAACCCATCGTTTTTGTCATTTCGTCATTTTTTTCAAATCTTCAAAAATGATGAAAAACGGCGCGCTATAGTATGCCGTACGATATGGGCTATAGCCAACGGTCCAAAATGATGAGAAACGAGGCTAACTTTTTTTTTCAAATTTTCAAAAAACATGGGCTATAACCCATCGTTTTTGTCATTTCGTAATTTTTTTCAAATCTTCAAAAATGATGAAAAACGGCGCGCTATAGTATGCCGTACGATATGGGCTATAGCCCACGGTCCAAAATGATGAGAAACGAGGCTAACTTTATTTTTCAAAATTTCAAAAAACATGGGCTATAACCCATCGTTTTTGTCATTTCGTCATTTTTTTCAAATCCTCAAAAATGATGAAAAACGGCGCGCTATAGTATGCCGTACGATATGGGCTATAGCCCACGGTCCAAAATGATGAGAAACGAGGCTAACTTTTTTTTTCAAATTTTCAAAAAACATGGGCTATAACCCATCGTTTTTGTCATTTCGTAATTTTTTTCAAATCTTCAAAAATGATGAAAAACGGCGCGCTATAGTATGCCGTACGATATGGGCTATAGCCCACGGTCCAAAATGATGAGAAACGAGGCTAACTTTTTTTTTCAAATTTTCAAAAAACATGGGCTATAACCCATCGTTTTTGTCATTTCGTAATTTTTTTCAAATCTTCAAAAATGATGAAAAACGGCGCGCTATAGTATGCCGTACGATATGGGCTATAGCCCACGGTCCAAAATGATGAGAAACAAGGCTAACTTTTTTTTCCAAAATTTCAAAAAACATGGGCTATAACCCATCGTTTTTGTCATTTCGTCATTTTTTTCAAATCCTCAAAAATGATGAAAAACGGCGCGCTATAGTATGCCGTACGATATGGGCTATAGCCCACGGTCCAAAATGATGAGAAACGAGGCTAACTTTTTTTTTCAAATTTTCAAAAAACATGGGCTATAACCCATCGTTTTTGTCATTTCGTAATTTTTTTCAAATCTTCAAAAATGATGAAAAACGGCGCGCTATAGTATGCCGTACGATATGGGCTATAGCCCACGGTCCAAAATGATGAGAAACGAGGCTAATTTTTTTTTTCAAAATTTCAAAAAACATGGGCTATAACCCATCGTTTTTGTCATTTCGTAATTTTTTTCAAATCTTCAAAAATGATGAAAAACGGCGCGCTATAGTATGCCGTACGATATGGGCTATAGCCCACGGTCCAAAATGATGAGAAACAAGGCTAACTTTTTTTTTCAAAATTTCAAAAAACATGGGCTATAACCCATCGTTTTTGTCATTTCGTCATTTTTTTCAAATCTTCAAAAATGATGAAAAACGGCGCGCTATAGTATGCCGTACGATATGGGCTATAGCCCACGGTCCAAAATGATGAGAAACGAGGCTAACTTTATTTTTCAAAATTTCAAAAAACATGGGCTATAACCCATCGTTTTTGTCATTTCGTCATTTTTTTCAAATCCTCAAAAATGATGAAAAACGGCGCGCTATAGTATGCCGTACGATATGGGCTATAGCCCACGGTCCAAAATGATGAGAAACGAGGCTAACTTTTTTTTTCAAATTTTCAAAAAACATGGGCTATAACCCATCGTTTTTGTCATTTCGTAATTTTTTTCAAATCTTCAAAAATGATGAAAAACGGCACGCTATAGTATGCCGTACGATATGGGCTATAGCCCACGGTCCAAAATGATGAGAAACGAGGCTAACTTTTTTTTTCAAAATTTCAAAAAACATGTGCTATAACCCATCGTTTTTGTCATTTCGTCATTTTTTTCAAATCTTCAAAAATGATGAAAAACGGCGCGCTATAGTATGCCGTACGATATGGGCTATAGCCCACGGTCCAAAATGATGAGAAACGAGGCTAACTTTTTTTTTCAAATTTTCAAAAAACATGGGCTATAACCCATCGTTTTTGTCATTTCGTAATTTTTTTCAAATCTTCAAAAATGATGAAAAACGGCGCGCTATAGTATGCCGTACGATATGGGCTATAGCCAAGGTCCAAAATGATGAGAAACGAGGCTAACTTTTTTTTTCAAAATTTCAAAAAACATGGGCTATAACCCATCGTTTTTGTCATTTCGTCATTTTTTTCAAATCTTCAAAAATGATGAAAAACGGCGCGCTATAGTATGCCGTACGATATGGGCTATAGCCCACGGTCCAAAATGATGAGAAACGAGGCTAACTTTATTTTTCAAAATTTCAAAAAACATGGGCTATAACCCATCGTTTTTGTCATTTCGTCATTTTTTTCAAATCCTCAAAAATGATGAAAAACGGCGCGCTATAGTATGCCGTACGATATGGGCTATAGCCCACGGTCCAAAATAATGAGAAACGAGGCTAACTTTTTTTTTCAAAATTTCAAAAAACATGGGCTATAACCCATCGTTTTTGTCATTTCGTCATTTTTTTCAAATCTTCAAAAATGATGAAAAACGGCGCGCTATAGTATGCCGTACGATATGGGCTATAGCCAACGGTCCAAAATGATGAGAAACGAGGCTAACTTTTTTTTTCAAATTTTCAAAAAACATGGGCTATAACCCATCGTTTTTGTCATTTCGTAATTTTTTTCAAATCTTCAAAAATGATGAAAAACGGCGCGCTATAGTATGCCGTACGATATGGGCTATAGCCCACGGTCCAAAATGATGAGAAACGAGGCTAACTTTATTTTTCAAAATTTCAAAAAACATGGGCTATAACCCATCGTTTTTGTCATTTCGTCATTTTTTTCAAATCCTCAAAAATGATGAAAAACGGCGCGCTATAGTATGCCGTACGATATGGGCTATAGCCCACGGTCCAAAATGATGAGAAACGAGGCTAACTTTTTTTTTCAAAATTTCAAAAAACATGGGCTATAACCCATCGTTTTTGTCATTTCGTCATTTTTTTCAAATCTTCAAAAATGATGAAAAACAGCGCGCTATAGTATGCCGTACGATATGGGCTATAGCCCACGGTCCAAAATGATGAGAAACGAGGCTAACTTTTTTTTTCAAAATTTCAAAAAACATGGGCTATAACCCATCGTTTTTGTCATTTCGTCATTTTTTTCAAATCTTCAAAAATGATGAAAAACGGCGCGCTATAGTATGCCGTACGATATGGGCTATAGCCAACGGTCCAAAATGATGAGAAACGAGGCTAACTTTTTTTTTCAAATTTTCAAAAAACATGGGCTATAACCCATCGTTTTTGTCATTTCGTAATTTTTTTCAAATCTTCAAAAATGATGAAAAACGGCGCGCTATAGTATGCCGTACGATATGGGCTATAGCCCACGGTCCAAAATGATGAGAAACGAGGCTAACTTTATTTTTCAAAATTTCAAAAAACATGGTCTATAACCCATCGTTTTTGTCATTTCGTCATTTTTTTCAAATCCTCAAAAATGATGAAAAACGGCGCGCTATAGTATGCCGTACGATATGGGCTATAGCCCACGGTCCAAAATGATGAGAAACGAGGCTAACTTTTTTTTTCAAATTTTCAAAAAACATGGGCTATAACCCATCGTTTTTGTCATTTCGTAATTTTTTTCAAATCTTCAAAAATGATGAAAAACGGCGCGCTATAGTATGCCGTACGATATGGGCTATAGCCCACGGTCCAAAATGATGAGAAACGAGGCTAACTTTTTTTTTCAAATTTTCAAAAAACATGGGCTATAACCCATCGTTTTTGTCATTTCGTAATTTTTTTCAAATCTTCAAAAATGATGAAAAACGGCGCGCTATAGTATGCCGTACGATATGGGCTATAGCCCACGGTCCAAAATGATGAGAAACAAGGCTAACTTTTTTTTTCAAAATTTCAAAAAACATGGGCTATAACCCATCGTTTTTGTCATTTCGTCATTTTTTTCAAATCCTCAAAAATGATGAAAAACGGCGCGCTATAGTATGCCGTACGATATGGGCTATAGCCCACGGTCCAAAATGATGAGAAACGAGGCTAACTTTTTTTTTCAAATTTTCAAAAAACATGGGCTATAACCCATCGTTTTTGTCATTTCGTAATTTTTTTCAAATCTTCAAAAATGATGAAAAACGGCGCGCTATAGTATGCCGTACGATATGGGCTATAGCCCACGGTCCAAAATGATGAGAAACGAGGCTAACTTTATTTTTCAAAATTTCAAAAAACATGGGCTATAACCCATCGTTTTTGTCATTTCGTCATTTTTTTCAAATCCTCAAAAATGATGAAAAACGGCGCGCTATAGTATGCCGTACGATATGGGCTATAGCCCACGGTCCAAAATGATGAGAAACGAGGCTAACTTTTTTTTTCAAAATTTCAAAAAACATGGGCTATAACCCATCGTTTTTGTCATTTCGTCATTTTTTTCAAATCTTCTAAAATGATGAAAAACGGCGCGCTATAGTATGCCGTACGATATGGGCTATAGCCCACGGTCCAAAATGATGAGAAACGAGGCTAACTTTATTTTTCAAATTTTCAAAAAACATGGGCTATAACCCATCGTTTTTGTCATTTCGTAATTTTTTTCAAATCTTCAAAAATGATGAAAAACGGCGCGCTATAGTATGCCGTACGATATGGGCTATAGCCCACGGTCCAAAATGATGAGAAACGAGGCTAACTTTTTTTTTCAAAATTTCAAAAAACATGGGCTATAACCCATCGTTTTTGTCATTTCGTCATTTTTTTCAAATCTTCAAAAATGATGAAAAACGGCGCGCTATAGTATGCTGTACGATATGGGCTATAGACAACGGTCCAAAATGATGAGAAACGAGGCTAACTTTTTTTTTCAAATTTTCAAAAAACATGGGCTATAACCCATCGTTTTTGTCATTTCGTCATTTTTTTCAAATCTTCAAAAATGATGAAAAACGGCGCGCTATAGTATGCTGTACGATATGGGCTATAGACAACGGTCCAAAATGATGAGAAACGAGGCTAACTTTTTTTTTCAAATTTTCAAAAAACATGGGCTATAACCCATCGTTTTTGTCATTTCGTAATTTTTTTCAAATCTTCAAAAATGATGAAAAACGGCGCGCTATAGTATGCCGTACGATATGGGCTATAGCCAAGGTCCAAAATGATGAGAAACGAGGCTAACTTTTTTTTTCAAAATTTCAAAAAACATGGGCTATAACCCATCGTTTTTGTCATTTCGTCATTTTTTTCAAATCTTCAAAAATGATGAAAAACGGAGCGCTATAGTATGCCGTACGATATGGGCTATAGCCCACGGTCCAAAATGATGAGAAACGAGGCTAACTTTATTTTTCAAAATTTCAAAAAACATGGGCTATAACCCATCGTTTTTGTCATTTCGTCATTTTTTTCAAATCTTCAAAAATGATGAAAAACGGCGCGCTATAGTATGCCGTACGATATGGGCTATAGCCCACGGTCCAAAATGATGAGAAACGAGGCTAACTTTATTTTTCAAAATTTCAAAAAACATGGGCTATAACCCATCGTTTTTGTCATTTCGTCATTTTTTTCAAATCCTCAAAAATGATGAAAAACGGCGCGCTATAGTATGCCGTACGATATGGGCTATAGCCCACGGTCCAAAATGATGAGAAACGAGGCTAACTTTTTTTTTCAAATTTTCAAAAAACATGGGCTATAACCCATCGTTTTTGTCATTTCGTAATTTTTTTCAAATCTTCAAAAATGATGAAAAACGGCGCGCTATAGTATGCCGTACGATATGGGCTATAGCCCACGGTCCAAAATGATGAGAAACGAGGCTAACTTTTTTTTTCAAAATTTCAAAAAACATGTGCTATAACCCATCGTTTTTGTCATTTCGTCATTTTTTTCAAATCTTCAAAAATGATGAAAAACGGCGCGCTATAGTATGCCGTACGATATGGGCTATAGCCCACGGTCCAAAATGATGAGAAACGAGGCTAACTTTTTTTTTCAAATTTTCAAAAAACATGGGCTATAACCCATCGTTTTTGTCATTTCGTAATTTTTTTCAAATCTTCAAAAATGATGAAAAACGGCGCGCTATAGTATGCCGTACGATATGGGCTATAGCCCACGGTCCAAAATGATGAGAAACGAGACTAACTTTTTTTTTCAAAATTTCAAAAAACATGGGCTATAACCCATCGTTTTTGTCATTTCGTCATTTTTTTCAAATCTTCAAAAATGATGAAAAACGGCGCGCTATAGTATGCCGTACGATATGGGCTATAGCCCACGGTCCAAAATGATGAGAAACGAGGCTAACTTTTTTTTTCAAATTTTCAAAAAACATGGGCTATAACCCATCGTTTTTGTCATTTCGTAAAATTTTTCAAATCTTCAAAAATGATGAAAAACGGCGCGCTATAGTATGCCGTACGATATGGGCTATAGCCCACGGTCCAAAATGATGAGAAACGAGGCTAACTTTATTTTTCAAAATTTCAAAAAACATGGGCTATAACCCATCGTTTTTGTCATTTCGTCATTTTTTTCAAATCCTCAAAAATGATGAAAAACGGCGCGCTATAGTATGCCGTACGATATGGGCTATAGCCCACGGTCCAAAATGATGAGAAACGAGGCTAACTTTTTTTTTCAAAATTTCAAAAAACATGGGCTATAACCCATCGTTTTTGTCATTTCCTCATTTTTTTCAAATCTTCTAAAATGATGAAAAACGGCGCGCTATAGTATGCCGTACGATATGGGCTATAGCCCAAAAACATGGGCTATAACCCATCGTTTTTGTCATTTCGTCATTTTTTTTAAATCTTCAAAAATGATGAAAAACGGCACGCTTTACTGGGTGTCGACTTTTATTGCATATTATGTAAAACCAAAGTCTTTGATCAACCAGTCTGTCTCAAACTCCTTTGTTATACAAATAGGAATTCGGCTTCTTCTCACCCTGAGAAGACCACACCCACGTAGGTGACCACAGCTGATCACCAAAAATAGCCTATGTAACCTATTTAAATTGCACAGGGCAGAAGAACACAAGAACATTGTATAATTATGGAATCCCATATTCCTCACAAGGCACTTAAAACAAATTTGCACAGTGTTGCCAGATGTACATAATTCCAAAAATGCCCTAATGTACGATAATTTTGCCATATCACCAAAAACTGGCTTTTCAAAATAAGTTAGGAAATCAGTAAATTTGACCCTAGATCTGTACTTGGAGCCATTAAAAACACTGTTAGCGTCTTTCAGTCCAGTTTGAGCCTTTAAAAAAACACTGATTGTGCAGGAAGTACACATATTGTATAGGTAGTTGGGACTCGGGAATGCCCTTCCTATGTTTGTCATGAAATGCATCTCTCACAGTCAGGACTGTAGACTCCCACTCCCCATCTTCTGCCGCAGTCTGAAATCTCACCTCTTCTTCAGACTCCACTTCAACTTGTTAGATGTACAGTATGGTGTTTTCCTGCCCAGAGATGCAAAATGTGTTATATAAACAGATGCTAAGTTTGAGTTTTACTCACTGTAATTGCTTTGTAGCACTTCATCAATTTCTTGGCACTCTGTTCACTTACCCTGCTGAATTGGCTGACTAGAATTCATGCCTTTTCTTCGATTTTGTAGTTTGCAATCACTCTGGGTAAGAGCATTTGCTGAATTCCAAAATGAAGAAACATGGCTTGGATGTTGGAGGAGGTGCATGGGTAAAATGAGAATAGATGACATAACGGTATGTAATTGGTAAATATAACAAGTGTTCATATATTTTCATATCAACAGTCAACATGACAAAACACAAATAAAGAAAAGAAAGAAAATCCATCACCTCCATTATGAAAGCGATCCATTTGAAAATATGACTGTCTCTTTGAATCAAATCTCTAGCTTTCAAATCATTATAACAATTACCACTCCCAACCGTATGTTACAATTCCCTTAACTACACAGTTAACACATGAATGACTATCTGTCTTTATGTAACCCAGCATCCCCAAAGGGCTTAATATACTACTCATTCATTCAACTCAACCTAATTCACTACAGCCTACAGTGAAATGGAATGACATGCCATATAGTGTACAGTAGATGCACTTTAACATTTATCACAACATACTGTAACCGCGTATACCATTTGGTGGAAGCATTTTACTCTAAGTGCCTTGCAGTATCTTGAGTGCATGCATTTTCGGCATTAGTGGCCCCAACGGGAATGGAACCCATAACCCTGTTTGCTAGTGCCATGCTCTATTCATCTTACTACATGAGACTGTCACCATACTCGATATATCAGCTGATGTTTTGCACCAGATATAGAACATACCATTTCTGTCACTGATTGCAAACCTGAAGCATTTTCACCTTCTCTGAGCACACATTACCAGGCCAATATTTCCACCTCAGTGAGCAACACTGACAGCCTGCATGGAAAAATGAACAATGGCTGAAACCAGAGCATTTGTTTAGAAAAGCATGCACTTTCTTGCTCAATAATAGTCAATGTCTCACTGTTATAATATTTGTTTCCCAAACTGTTCTACTTTTGTGACTGAGGAGCAACATCATTACAACAATGCAGTCACAGTGCAGTCGAAAATCATGTTCATTAAGTGAAAAGATTTTAACATCAGCTTATTGTCTCCGCCAGGCCGAAGGCATGGCCAAGACAATTTTTTGCACCCTGTCCGACCGAGCGTCCGTCTGTTCGTGTATGTCTGTCCGTCAGTGTACAATACATGTATGCATGTGTATCCGTGTGTCCATCCGTCTGTGATCAGCTAATCTCTGGAACTGTTGGCTGGATCCAGGGCTGGACGGGCCACAGGTCGTACCGGGCATATTCCTGGTGGGCCGCGACCGTAGGGGGCCACCATGACAAATATTACACAAATTTTGTCCAAATATTACACAAATTCGGTATACATTATCTCTATAGTCATGTGATCATGGTGAGTTCAAACCCCACTCAAGTCTTTACTTTCAATCCAATTTCAGAAGAATAAAATAAACAAAAAAGAAGTGTGAATTGTCTGGAGCCAGTGGCTCAGTGTGTTAGAACGCTGCCACATGATCGGGAGATGGTGAGTTCAAACCACACTCAAGTTTTTACTTTCAAGACCGATTTACAGAAGAACAAAACAAACAAAAAAGCAGTGTGAATTGTCTGGAACCAGTGGCTCAGTGTGTCAGAACCAGGGGGGCAGTCAGACAGATATTTTGTGAAGCCACTGAGGAAATCGGGATTTCCTGAAAGTTCATATAATGGCCTGTTGTGGTGCTGTCATTGGACCCAGAAAAACCCATAGCCCCATAGAAGTCCATGTATTTGGGCTCAACTTCACCTAGACTGTATTACCTTAATAAACATGGTCATGAATACTTTATGCTTCCAGTCACTAGTTTAAAGTCTCATTTCTAATGTCATAATATTCTTTTTGGAAAATTATGGTCCCATTTATTAAAAGAATGACCATAAAGTCGCGTATGTTCTGAGGGGCGTGGCTACCGTTACAGTCTATGATCGGGATTCCCCTCCCACTCGAGTCAAAATAAAAACCAACGGAGAAGAAGGGGGGAAGTCCCGCCTCGTTGTCTGGGCCAGCCAATGGCCAGCTGGGCCAAAACGGATCTAGAAAGATGGCGACTTACAATACAAGGACTGACAGGCTTCATTTTACGTTCATGTTAGACCCGGAGAACGCTTTGTCCATATTTTTTACAGTCTATGGTTAGAACGCTGCCACATGATCGGGAGATGGTGGGTTCAAAACCCACTCAAGTTCAAACAAAAAAATAAAGGGGCCAATCCCACCCCAGTCTTTACTGTGACACTTTGCATTCCACACTAACATCCGCTCAGTCTGATTAGTGGCTGTGCTTGTGATCCACAGGTCCAGGGTTCAAATCCCACATTAGCCATGTGGCTCTGTGACACTTTGCTTTGCACACTGACTTTCAGAAGGACAACTTTAAAGCAGCACAGAAATTCCCCATGATTGTGTGCCTCAGTGGCCCAATGGGTAAGTCAAATGTTATCCGTAGTATACCTAGTAGAAGTGTGCCGGTTCAAACCCGGTTTAAATCACAGACAGTGGATAATTGATATCCATAGATCACCGACACTGTCCATATCCATATCCTAGTAGAAGTATGCCGGCCACATACTCCTAGTAGGATGCTGAGTAGGTAGGAGTGTGTGCAGTTAAGAGCCCCGGTGGATAAATCACATAATATCCATAGAATACTTAATGGGATGACAGGAGGAGAGTAGTTGAGGGGGGGTCAGGCAGGAGGAGAGTAGGTGAGGGGACCCCAGGCAGGAGGAGAGTAGGTGAGGTGGCCCCAGGCAGGAGGAGAGTAGGCGAGGGGGGGTCAGGCAGGAAGAGAGTAGGCGAGGGGGTGTCAGGCAGGAGGAGAGTAGGCGAGGTGGCCCCAGGCAGGAGGATAGTAGGCGAGGGGAAGTCAGGCAGGAGGAGAGTAGGTGAGGGGACCCCAGGCAGGAGGAGAGTAGGCGAGGGGGCCCCAGGCAGGAGGAGAGAAGGCGAGGGGCCCCAGGCAGGAGGAGAGTAGGCGAGGGGGCGCCAGGCAGGAGGAGAGTAGGCGAGGGGGCCCCAGGCAGGAGGAGAGTAAAAAATCACTTTCACCTAGAAACTTTGAAATGTTTTGTAGTTTCAAACATTTCAAAGTAAAAAGTTCCAGCATGTGTCTCCACAGTAAGCTGAATAATAAAAAGTGTGAATGAAGTTTCTAGGTGAAAGTGATTTTTTGAGTGCCAAAATCTGCCATTGAGCCCCATGTTAAAAGTCTCAAATTTATATTTCTAAAACTATGTCACCTTTCAAAGATTCCTTTTCAGGCAATCATGTCCACCGTAAGATGAACCTAAGTAGGCTAGAATGGGGTTGCTACAGTAGGTGTAAGTATGTAGGCTTCTCTGTTGTTAGCAAAACATGCTAATGTTTCTCATCCTCCGCAACACCCATTCTCATACACCGCTATACTTTTAAGTATGTTGCGGTAGAGAGAACGTCATCATTTTGGACCATATCGTACGGCATGCCGTTTTTCATCATTTTTGAGGATTTGAAAAAAATGAAAAATTGAAAAAAACGATGGATCGTTTTTTGAATTTTTGAATTTTTTTTAATCCTCGTTTTTTTTTCCTCGACATGTTAAAAGTCTCAAATTTGAAAGCACTATATTTCTAAAACTATCACACCTTTCAAAGATTCCTTTTCAGGCAAACATGTCCACCGTAAGATGAACCTAAGTAGGCTAGAATGGGGTTGGTATAGGTTTAAGTATGTAGGACTAGTAGCATGCCAAAGTTTGTGCTATTGCCATAGAGAATGCATTGGGCGTTTAAGTTAAATAACTCAGAAACTATAAAACATTTCAAAGTAAAAAAGTTCCAGCATGTAAGCTGAATTATAAAAAGTGTGAATGGAGTTTCTAGGTGAAAGTGCCAAAATCTGCCATTGAACCCCATGTTAAAAGACACCTTTCAAAGATTCCTTTTCAGGCAAACATGACAACAAAACAAACTAAGGCACTGGTGTGGTACTCTGGTTTACCAGAACAGGGTTCAAGTCCCTGCAGTGCTCTGCTCAATTTGTTCTTGTATTTTCTGCTCATTGTGTTGCCTTTTCATTGATGATAGCCCCCAGGTTCTCTACTGTGTTTGTACTCCCTCCCCTTAGGTTACCATGTCTATTTCTTATTTATGATGGTGGGGATAGTATTCCTCAGATTATATGGTGAGCTAACGGGATGCAGATATTGTTCAGCTACACATGCTGTGTTCATAATTTATCATCACTTTACCCAAATACAGCCCAATGTGTTGATATTATCGCCCATGGTAAAGAATTATAAGAAAATTGGATTTGAGAAAAAGACGAAAATAGCTCAGAGACCATGGACTATAGCCTTTCGCTTTTCCGTTATTTCTATAGCCTTTCGCTTTTCCGTTATTTCCAAATCGTGAAAAACGATAGCATGCCCTGAAGTGTGAATGGAGTTTGTAGGTGAAAGTGACTTTTTGACGTCCCATAGACGTCGAAAATCTTTAGCCCATATCGTATGGCATACTGTAGCATGCCGTTTTTCATCATTTTTGAGGATTTGAAAAAAAAAAAAAAATTAAAAAACGATGGGTTATAGCCCATGTTTTTTGAAATTTTGGAGAAAAAAAAAGTTATCCTCGTTTCTCATCATTTTGGACCATGGGCTATAGCCCATATCGTACGGCATACTATAGCACGCCGTTTTTCATCATTTTTGAGGATTTGAAAAAAATGAAAAAAACGATGGGTTATTCCGTTTCCGCAATTTCCGCAATTACCATTTCCGCAATTTCCGCAATTTCCGCAATTCCGCAATTTGACAAAAACGATGCGTTATAGCCCATGTTTTTTGAAATTTTGAAAAAAAAAAGTTAGCCTCGTTTCTCATCATTTTGGACCGTGGGCTATAGCCCATATCGTACGGCATACTATAGCACGCTGTTTTTCATAATTTTCTAAACTAAATGGAAACTAAATGGAAACTAATTTGGAAACTAAATGGAAACTAATTTGGAAACTAAATGGAAACTAATTTGGAAACTAAATGGAAACTAAATGGAAACTAATTTGGAAACTAAATGGAAACTAAATGGAAACTAATATGGAAACTAAATGGAAACTAATTTGGAAACTAAATGGAAACTAAATGGAAACTAATTTGGAAATTAAATGGAAACTAAATGGAAACTAAATGGAAACTAAATGGAAACTAATTTGGAAACTAAATGGAAACTAATTTGGAAACTAAATGGAAACTAAATGGAAACTAATTTGGAAACTAAATGGAAACTAATTTGGAAACTAAATGGAAACTAAATTGGAAACTAAATGGAAACTAAATGGAAACTAAATGGAAACTAAATGGAAACTAATTTGGAAACTAAATGGAAACTAAATGGAAACTAACTTGCAAGAAAAACTTGCGAAAAAAGCTTGCGAAAAAAACTTGTCTGTGACTGTAAGGGGAGCTGTGTGTGTCTGTGACTGTAGAGGGGAGCTGTGTGTGTCTGTGACTGTAGAGGGTAGCTGTGTGTGTGTGTGTGTGTGTGTGTGTGTGTGTGTGTGTGTGTGTGTGTGTGTGTGTGTGTGTGTGTGTGTGTGTGACTGTAGAGGTGAGCTGTGTGTGTCTGTGACTGTAGAGGGGAGCTGTGTGTGTCTGTGACTGTAGAGGGGAGCTGTGTGTGTGTCTGTGACTGTAGAGGGGAGCTGTGTGTATGTGTCTGTAGAGGCGAGCTGTGTGTGTCTGTGACTGTAGAGGCAAGCTGTGTGTGTCTGTGACTGTAGAGGGGAGCTGTGTGTGTCTGTGACTTTAGAGGGGAGCTGTGTGTGTCTGTGACTGTAGAGGGGAGCTGTGTGTGTCTGTGACTGTAGAGGGGAGCTGTGTGTGTCTGTGACTGTAGAGGGGAGCTGTGTGTGTGTGTGTGTGTGTGTGTGTGTGTGTGTGTGTGTGTGTGTGTGTCTGTGACTGTAGAGGGGAGCTGTGTGTGTCTGTGACTGTGGAGGGGAGCTGTGTGTGTGTGTCTGTGACTGTAGAGGGGAGCTGTGTGTGTGTCTGTAGAGGCGAGCTGTGTGTGTCTGTGACTGTAGAGGCGAGTTGTGTGTGTCTGTGACTGTAGAGGGGAGCTGTGTGTGTCTGTGACTGTAGATGGAGCTGTGTGTGAAAAACTTGCAAGAAAAACTTGTGAAAAAAACTTGCGAAAAAAACTTGCGAAAGAAAACTTGTCTGTGACTGTAGAGGAGGGCTGTGTGTGTCTGTGACTGTAGAGGGGAGCTGTGTGTGTGTCTGTGACTGTAGAGGTGAGCTGTGTGTGTCTGTGACTTTAGAGGGGAGCTGTGTGTGTCTGTGACTGTAGAGGGGAGCTGTGTGTGTGTGTGTGTGTGTGTGTGTGTGTGTGTGTGTGTGTGTGTGTGTGTGTGTGTGTGTGTGTGTGTGTCTGTGACTGTAGAGGCGAGCTGTGTGTGTGTGTGTGTGTCTGTGACTGTAGAGGCGAGCTGTGTGTGTCTGTGACTGTAGAGGCGAGCTGTGTGTGTGTCTGTGACTGTAGAGGGGAGCTGTGTGTGTGTGTCTGTAGAGGCGAGCTGTGTGTGTCTGTGACTGTAGAGGCGAGCTGTGTGTGTCTGTGACTGTAGAGGGGAGCTGTGTGTGTCTGTGACTGTAGAGGGGAGCTGTGTGTGTCTGTGACTGTAGAGGGGAGCTGTGTGTGTGTCTGTGACTGTAGAGGGGAGCTGTGTGTGTCTGTGACTGTAGAGGGGAGCTGTGTGTGTGTCTGTAGAGGCGAGCTGTGTGTGTCTGTGACTGTAGAGGCGAGCTGTGTGTGTCTGTGACTGTAGAGGGGAGCTGTGTGTGTGTGTGTGTGTGTGTCTGTGACTGTAGATGGGAGCTGTGTGTGAAAAACTTGCAAGAAAAACTTGTGAAAAAAATTTGCGAAAAAAAACTTGTCTGTGACTGTAGAGGAGGGCTGTGTGTGTCTGTGACTGTAGAGGGGAGCTGTGTGTGTGTGTGTGTGTGTGTGTGTCTGTGACTGTAGAGGTGAGCTGTGTGTGTCTGTGCCTTTAGAGGGGAGCTGTGTGTGTCTGTGACTGTAGAGGGGAGCTGTGTGTGTCTGTGACTGTAGAGGGGAGCTGTGTGTGTGTGTGTGTGTGTGTGTGTGTGTGTGTGTGTGTGTGTGTGTGTGTGTGTGTGTGTGTGTGTGTCTGTGACTGTAGAGGCGAGCTGTGTGTGTGTCTGTGACTGTAGATGGGAGCTGTGTGTGAAAAACTTGCAAGATAAACTTGAGAAAAACTTGAGAAAAGGGGGTCGTGGTCGTGGCACTTACAGCCCTTCTCTGGTCGACGACATGGCTACCACTGGCCCCCGGCTGAGTCCTGGCTCCCAGCCGTGGTGGCTGCCCCTTGTCCGTCTCTCCACTTCTTCTCTCTCTTCTCCGCTTCTGCAACAACTGTCCTCCAAACACACTGTCTCTGCTATATAGGGCTACTGATTGGTGGGCCACACCCAACCCAGGTGCAGGTCATTAGTTCAGTCTAGGGTGTGTCAGTCAGTGGAAAAAATTAAGTTTACAAAATCATGCAACACTCAAACAAAAATACACAGAACAATAAAATAAAATCACTTGACAATAATCCAACTCTACAACATGCAAAATTATAAAACACAGCAAATCATGAAAATCACATAAACCAAAACACATCAAGATTTCCACCGGCTCACAATCGCATGAGAGGGAGGGGGAGTGGCTACAATAAAGGACATACACACAGTATCAGTGATCAGGCTGTCAATCAAACCCAAGAGGGTATTATTACCATAACTAGCCAGGCAGAAAAAGAGCATCACTAGGAAATAGAGTCAATGAGACGGGAACATCCATCCTACTTACTGATTCACTTTAACATTTGTAAACATTTAACTTAGACACTTTATCTTCTAACGTGTATGGAAGCTACCCAGCATTTAAATATTTAGCTAATGTTATTATCCACACTGAATAACCAGAGGGATTGAGTTTCTCACTTCAGTGCCCTTTTACAAGACATACTGTATGATTATATGGATGGACACATTGGGGATTGAACCTGTACCCTCAAGATAAAGATCAACACATTATAATACAAAAGACAAGGTGCATATAAGCAGCATCTGGAATGATCTACCACACAGCCTATGTATTTTAAAGTGTCTTCATTGCTGAAGTTTTGGGTTATATCAAGTGTATTGATTTCCTCCACATTTTCTTTAATGTAGTGTACTTAGTTGTTTACTTGCAACCACTGACTGAGCACTTCAACTGGACAGTTGTAAGTTAAGTATGAGTGTTCCTCATTTACATTAATCTACACTGACGTTCTCAGCTTGTTCGGTCATTTAAACTGTTCCTTTGTCAGCCATAAGTGCACCTCAGGTAGGCTAGGTGGGAACTTTGCCCACCCCCAGGGTGTGGCCAACAGCATTAACAAAAACACGACATAGTAAAAAACATAGAAAAAAGCAGTTTATAAAACAATTATATTTCACAATATTAATAAATATATAGAGAAAGAACATATTATCTTTCTTTCACTTAATTAGTGCAGAATTACTGTAACAGCATTTACTACTTACTGGAGCTGACACACAGAGGGTCTCAATTATGTACACTGACTATAGGATGTCATGTCCCTGAGGAATGCTTGGACTCCCCTGGCTCTCTCAGCACTCATGAAGAGAGATGGACATGGAGATGGACATGAGCTAAATGCTGGAGAAAGTATGTCGGGGAGCCTGGCTGCCTGCCTGACAACCAGGAAAGACACACACACACACACACACACACACACACACACACACACACACACACACACACACACACACACACACACACACACACACACACACACACACACACACACACACACACACACACACACACACACACACACAACCACCACCACCACCACCCCTACTCCGACTGACCTACATACTCGGAGACATGGACAATATCCCTGAGACAGCACACGGTCGGCCGAGCGCAAGACAGGCCATTACGCAAGAAGGAGAGATAGAGAATGGGGGAAGAGATAGGGAAGTATCAAGGCATCAAGAGACAAGGCGAGAGAAGAGAGAGAGAGAGAGAGAGAGAGAGAGAGAGAGAGAGAGAGAGAGAGGAGAGGGAGAGAGGGTGTGGCTGGTGGTGAGTCCAAATGCCATAAACAAAATCATTCATCCAGTGAGGAAGAAGAGCACTGTACAGGACAGCAACCGCAGACGAACAATAATAGGTAAGGTAACACACCTCAACCGAATGGTAGAAATGGCTCAGTCAGGTTGAGGTCAGTTTCAACATGGTTTTCAATGAGAAATAGTGACTTAAAATGTGCTCTACCATTGATTAAACTGTTAAAGGGTTAAATACATCAAGGCCAACTCACTGTAAAAAATGTAATGGTAAACCATCCACACACAGTACGCTCACTGCCTCCATGTGAACAGAAATTAATGTAAAATAATGATTATGAAGAAATTGGGCATAATTTGGGGGTCCTTGACATGAAAACGTTTGAGAACCACTGTGCTATAGACACATGAGGCTATAGTAGTGGCGTTGATGTTCTTGTTGGCACATTGATGAGTCATAAATGTCATAGTGCTCCCTCCAACAATTTCATGACTCGACCTTCATGAGGATAACTAGCTGTTCCTCTGAGTCAGCCTCTGCCTGAAACAGAATACATCCGTCTGGCTGACCAATGCACCTTCATTGACCTGCAAATTAAAGAGAGCGTTAGGAAGTTAATCTCCTCCTCTCACTCTTACTCTCTCTCTCCCCCCTCCTCTCTCTCTCTGTCTCTCTCTCTCTCTCTCTCTCTCTCTCTCTCTCTCTCTTTGTCACACGTATGTCAGAGTAAGTGAAAGCCTGGCTACCAAGGCTAGACTAAGAGAGTCAAGTCAAATACTACTTTCAAATTTTTTGAAAGTAGTATTTTTATATAGTAGCCTAACTACGTATGTATTGTGATTTCTTGTTGTCTTTTACCACTGCACAAAATAAGTTTCCGAAAGGAAAAATAAAGTTCTTTGAAGTTGAAGTAACATGCCTCCACCCCTAAAGCCTAGATTTATACTTTATTAGCAGTTTGCACAAAAAGGTTTTTGAGGGGCACTAGCCCCTTCAACGTCTGGCTTTCAGATATGATGTCATGTGGCAGCCAACTCTATGGAGAATCTCTGTGTTGAGCATTAGACCTCTACAGTCTACACCGTCACTCAGAAACTCAGTCTCACCCATGGTCTCTCTGTATTTTTGAAGTGATCTTTTGTATGTGTCTTCAGTTAATAAAGTTAAAACACTCCTGTTGGGTATTTATCTGTAAAATACCCTAAAGACTGTATTAAACAAGGACTGTATAAATAACTAATGAGATATAAGACTATGACTTCGATAGCTAGAGAGCTGGGAGCTCTGGAACTCCGGAGCTGTAAAAATACTTTTGAAAGTACTCTAATTACAATAAAATACTCTTCACCAAACACTGAGGCAAAGGGTTATAACTTTACAGAACTGGTTATAAACACCTTTTAGACTAGAATAGTTTAATTCTTTAGATTAGATTTAACAAGAGTACTTTTAGGAGAATGGTCAATACAAAAATGTTTATTCCATGTAAGTATGGAATACTTTTAGAGAGTTACCTTTTAAATACAAAGATGAAGAACAGAGTCCACCAAAAGAAAGGAATTCCAGTCAGAGCAATATAGGTTTTAGCCATTATATTCCGATTCATGAGAGGCAGAATTAAGATTCACATACAGCCAAATATATATTTACAATAAGATTCAAACCTGTCCCGGAGGACAGGTTGAAAATGGTCTCTCAATACCGTCTCAAAATTGGAGACAATATTTATACCTTTTTACTCAAAATGGGAACAGTGCACAGAAAGACGTGTCATTCAGAAGAGGCTTCACTGCTATTACCAACCAGGAAACTATGCATGGGATATGTAGTTTTGAATGATTTGTAGTTCATAAATCAAGTCACTGGCAAACCAGCCTGGCCATAGACCGGGAAAGCACAGATGCTGGCGTTGCTATAGCGACCTCCTGATAAGATTCTTTCCCGGCACCCAGCCACTAGGCCATGTTTGTCAGAGCCCGGCTGTCAAGGTCAGAATAACATGTTGTTTCACAGAGGCCGGGTGTTATGGCAATCAGAAAACAAAACAATTCATATCAAGACACTGGCGGGGCCAGAACTCATACTATTTTAAAGTCAGTGGGACAGCGTGACATCAAATGTCAGTCACAGGGCAATTCATAATCCATAATTCGACAAGACCATAGGGGACACCGAGTCACAGATCACATGAGAACCGTCATCCACCAAAATCTATCTAGATCTACAAAAGAAAAATACTTAACAACTCCAGCATCAAACTTTAGGCAGACTGAGATTACGGATCTGTAGGATATTTCATATTCCATATAATTAGCTAACATTGACTTAAAAGTTTGTATATTGGTCCGTTTTGAACAAAATGCCTCAAATCATGAATGCAGTGTAAGATTTACATGACATTTAGCATGCACACTCCTACTTATAGGCCAGGGAAGAAATCCCACCTTTTCCACATTGGCCTGTTATAGTGCCACCAGCAAGTTGATTTTTGCAAAACACATTATTGGAACAAAATGCCTCAAATCATGAATGCAGCAGCGTCCAATTGCTGCTAGTTTGCAATGAAATGAGAACCATGAGGGCCCAGTAAACCAGATGGGCCCAGTAAACTGAGCAGGGATTGAGCTGTGGGGTGAGAATATCTTCTGGACAACCGATGATCCAACAGACTTCCTAATCATCACAACACACCCTCAGGTCCTCAGTCACTGTAACTTGAGATAGATGTCAGTTGAGTAAGGTAGGAATATCAATAATACAGCATAAGGCATGTAGGTATATAAACATCAATGTCCAAGAAAAGGGTTTAAACTATAACATATTATGCATTTTGGTGAGGTTAGCTGTTACAAAGAGTGAGTTATAGGCAACAGTAGCCTACAGTTGGGTGGGGGTGAATTGTCTTAGCCTGGATCCAGCCCATAGACCCCGCCCACTCTCTGAGTGGACTGCGGAAGCTTCAGTCTGATAATCAGGCTAGCATTGTCTTGCTCAGGGGCTGCAATGGCCTTGCAACCACTCAGCCATACTGTGTCTGTGTATGAAGTATTTTAAATGTAATCATTATAGTCTATCTGCAGCACCTACAGTCTAGTCTATGTGTGAATTGTGAATCCAACAACTCTGTGAAGGTGTAAATGAATGCCAGACATTTCAGTCTCAGCCAACATACATACAGTATAATGAGTATATCACCCCCCCATGTGCTACAACTTGAAATGGGGAGCCAGGGGAGGGTGTCACTTTTGTATTTCAGTTATGTGATGCCATAAAGCCATATTCTTTATGCTTGCTTTAACTTGTTATAGGACTTACCTACTAGTAAAACTCACGTGATTATTGTCTCCTCCAGGCCAAAAGTATGTCCGTGTGCACATCCATCTGTCCGTCATTCTGTCTGTAATCTTTGTCACCGTTGGACCGATCAATATAAAACTGTGCACGCACGCACTCTCACTCCATGAAGGCCAGAGCAGTACCTCTGTCCCAAATATTTCGGCCTGTTATAGCGCTACCAAGAGATTATTTTATATTACTTCTACAGATGTTGTCCAAACACCTCCCATATCGATACACATATCATCTATGTGACGGTGACCAGACGTTTTTGGTTTTTTTGCACAAAAAAATCAGATAGGATCCACATATAATCCATAATAATATTTGAAAATATGTTTTTTGATGGGCCTCTACAGTGGTGTCCGTTGGGCAATGGCCTACTTGGAATGTTACATGTTGGAAATGAATGCCCCGCCCAGTTATTATGTCTGTGTCCCTTTATATCGCCGATGTCAGAACGATGATTTCCATATACGTATGTGTCTCTCTCTGTGTCCCTTTATTCCTAGATATGGAGTTCTGTGTCAGCCATGCCCAAATATGAAGTGTTGGGATGTCAGAACAGGCCAGTTTATAGTGTCAGAATGATGTCAGATTTCGGTATGTGTTTCTCTGTGTCCTTTTAATCCTATGGAGTTCTGTGTCAGGCATGCCCTGCAAATATGGAGTGTTGTGAGGTCAGAAGAGGCCAGCTCCATATATGGACCCTGGGCAGGGGCCCGGTCCAGAGCCTGGAGTGTGTGTGTGTGTGTGTGTGTGTGTGTGTGTGTGTGTGTGTGTGTGTGTGTGTGTGTGTGTGTGTGTGTGTGTGTGTTAAGGCTGTACCCTAGCCCTTATTTTAGGACTCGAACTTGGGCAGGAATTTACAAACACAATTTTTCGGGCCAAACAAAGAATTAGAAAGTAGATAAAACGGCAGGTTACAACACGTTGTGTTCTTTGTAATTATTTGGTCCAAAATATTGTGTGCGTTGTCATGATTTGTCACGACAGGAGTTGGCTTCGTATACGACGCTTAAAGGTCTTTAAATAAATAAGTTTTGAAATGCCTATGGAGAAAATGAAATGGAGAAAAATTCCTGGGCCACTCGTCGTTCTGAAAGGGGGAGGGACTGCGACGCTCTATTGTGCAAAAGGATGACTGTTTAACAGATTAAATGTACATGGCTCGTCTCAGGGTCCAGGGCTTGGTGCTGCCTCCTACACCACTGGTGCAGTGACTCTTCATATTCTGGAATTACATGAAGAGAAAAGATAAGTGCCATTAGTGTTATGTAGGCCTACATCACATTAGAAACACATGTGGCTGTATAGCCTTGTCAGCCCCCACAACCCATATTTTATAATATATATAATTATATATTATAATAGAATACATAAATATTAATTATTAAACCAAAAGTTCAAACATAAATCATAAATCAAATGCTTTCAAAATAAACAAACAGTTAACCAGTTGATCCAAGTTAAGACACCACCAAGCCTATATGACTCACCGAAGAGTAACCAAAGGTTGTCACAGTGGACAGGACCATGCTGCTGTCAAACATTTCGGCCATCTTGCATAGGTGGGAGTGGGAGTGGGGAGTGTAGGAACTGATGTCACCTTTATACTGCCTTGATTGACAGTTGCCATTTGCGGGTTGCCATGTTGGCTGGGTTACATTTACATTGCCAAGGCAAAAAGCAACAATACAATCAAAACTAAATGTATATACATTTGAATTGAAAGTCAGAATATTCAATAAATCAGTGTCACACACACACACACACACACACACACACACACACACACACACACACAGACGCAACAGCGCAGCGAGAGAGAGAGAGAGAGAGAGAGAGAGAGAGAGAGAGAGAGAGAACTAACCTTTTTCTCAAATTGTGCCATGCTGGTGTGTGTGTGTGTGTGTGTGTGTGTGTGTGTGTGTGTGTGTGTGCGTGTGTGTTTGTTGCTGATTGGCTGATTGGCTGCAGGCCCATCACCAAATTAATGTGCACAGGGGATTTTGGAGAGAGACACCTGGGACAGCACAACAAGGAGATAGACATAACTTCTGACAGGAATGCACGAGAAACTTACTTTTTAACATATATCACATTCTCGCCGAGATATAAGTTAATAAAAAAAACTAAAAAAAAACGAATGGTTCAAATGCATTAATTAAGATTCGAGTGCCAACCCTAACGAGCGAACATTCAAACCTTGAATGTTTGGGGACAGCCTTAGTATGTGTGTGTGTGTGTGTGTGTGTGTGTGTGTGTGTGTGTGTGTGTGTGTGTGTGCGCGTGTGTGTGTGTGTGTGTGTGTGTGTGTGTGTGTGTGTGTGTGTGTGTGTGTGTGTGTGTGTGTGTGTGTGTGTGTGTGTGTGTGTGTGTGAATGGGTTAATGCACAATCTATGTAAAGCCCCTTGCTTATAAAGCACCTTGCTTATAAAGGTGCTATATAAATTCACCATTTACCATTTATTTTTCCATTTACCCAACTTGTACATTTTTTGACATGGTGGACCAGTCATTTCAGGATGTGTCTCGTGATGGGAAAGCCATGAGGTTCATTTGCTGCAGCAAAAATCCCTTGAGCAAGACACTGGTCAGTGGTCACGTATAACATTGGTTATGTCACTTTGGATAGAGCAGTGATTCTGAACCTTTTTCCATTTCAAGGACCCCCAGTTTGATATGCATGCATTTTACATTGACCTCAATCTAAAGTAAAATCAAAGTTACAGACCAGCAAGGGTCCATTTGGACCCCTGGTCTGATCTGTACACTGTGAGCTGCTCTAACGGACTTATGCATTTTCCACAATCTTGAACAGAGCCAATTTGATAAAGGCTGCAGACTTGCCAGATGTAAGAAATTAATTTCAGTAATTTCATCAGAATTGTAGCCAAATGGAAATTCTGAATAAGACCCGAATAAGATACCATCCTCCCTCCTGACTTATGCCCAGTCAAACAGTACAGTATGTTTGCTTATGCAAAACAGCCCATACTAATGAGCTGTGGGCTACAAAACAAATATGTCCTCAAATGCTAAATGGAATTGAAAGTTAAAAGAGGTCAAAAGAAAAGGGGGGAAAAATCATGATCACTGTCACATGCAGACCAACTGCAGGGCTACTGTGAGACCATCCACAAGCTAAACCAACAAATAGACTTTCTCTAAGATTTGTTCTCATTAGCTTATCCAGACAGAGACAAGCGGACAAAGAGCAAGGCAAGAGGGGATCTTCTTAAAATGAAAACCATTAGGGGGTTTGACTAGGCTGTTGGAATGCCATTCTCGGAGGAAGGAGACACATTAAATATCGATGTCATGGTAACTGCATGAGGAAGCCTTGCTATGTTCCATCACAGGGCAGCAACCGCCTTTTCCCCATATGGGGCAGACAAGAGCTCTGCCCTGTAAAGCCAAAGTGCAGTAATTGTATGAACGGTGAAAAAATGCCACACTTTGCCAAATAGCAGATAGTGCAGATAATGTGGATAGTGTAGGAATTGATATGGTTGTAATTTTTTTTGAAGTGACATATAAATGCTAAACAGAACCTTTGATGTATATAATGTGCAATGTGCTTATGATCATCATTAGTGGGCATAAACTCTTATGCAAGTATGTTTTTAGATATATAAGAGGGTTCAAAGAAAGGGGATTTTTATCCTTTGATGCCCATGAATGGGCATTTCAATTGCATTTTTCAAAACTCAAGAAAATAATACAATAAAAATGTTTAAATACCATTTAATTAGTAAGTAAGTAAGTTTGCAGTTTTATGCTTTTTCCCTTGCAAGTTCTTCAATCATTTCAGAGTTCAGTGGATATGAGCTAGGGCAATGCATATCAAGGGTGGTATGCATCAATCAAAAGAATGTCACTTCACAGTTTTACAACAGCTTTCAAACATCCAGCAGTCTCTCTCACACACAGGCACGTCGCACGCACGCACGCACGCACGCACGCACGCACGCACGCACGCACACACACACACACACACACACACACACACACACACACACACACACACACACACACACACACACACACACACACACACACACACACACACACACACACACACGGAAAGATAATAATAATAAATAACTTTATAGAGGCTTTTTTTAAAGAGTTGGAAAGCACTTGACACAGAATTAAATATAAAAACAAAGAATACAAGAGCATAAAAGGAAGTGTGCAAGAGACAATAACAGGGATAACACAAAACCGAACCAAGACGCCTGAGGGCAAGAAGCGACCGCTGACATGAAGATACATACAGTAAATCACCTGTTCACACCAAGCACTATAGCTATATAACTACCAGTAAGATGCGACCTGGAATGGGGGGTCAGATCAACAAATCCGCCTGGGTGACAGCAGTCTGCTGGGCGAGCGCTGGTGCTTTGGCATGGGGGGCGAGATCTAAATTTGCGGGCCTGTTGACGTGATATCACAATGCGTGACCATATGGTCATTTCCATATATGGGACATTCCCACATATGGGCTTAATATCCCTGATGATGTCATAGTGATGTCACAAGACCTAGGCACAATATATGGGGGCTTTCCCCATGTATGGGGATGATGATGTCATAGTGATGTCACAAGACCTGGGCATAATATATGGGGGCTTTCCCCATGTATGGGGTTTTTGATTGACAAAAATGTATGGGCGCACTATATGCACTCGCACAAAAAACGCAAGATTTCAACCCTGATGATGATGTCATAGTGATGTCACGAGACCTGAGCACCAGGATTGTGAGTGACAGATTGAGTGACGATTGTGAGTGACGGGGATTGTGAGTGACATGATGACAAAAAACGCAATTTGGTCGCAATTAACTGCGACCTTCGGTCGCATTAAGTCTATAACGCAAGTCTATAAAATTGTCTTTTAAGAAGTGATATAAAAGAGAACTGGCATGATACACAGTAAAATCGTTAGAAAATCTGCTGAGTGCAAAAATGAAACCGAGTGAGGAACAATTGATAGAATGATGAAACAGAGAGATGACAGAGAGACGGGCTGTGATGATTGGTCCATGTTGGTTTCCAGCCCAACAGAGCTGTGAGTGTGTGCTCTCATCAGACGCTGCTCTGAGCATCTGCCTCAACTGGGGTCTGTGGCTGTGCTCCAAACTTCTACGCTCTTGGCTACTGTTTACTGACCTTTTCCTGAGTGTTTATTTGAAGAGGTTATGTGAATTCGATGTGACAAATAGTTCTATTTTTTCACGAGCAAAAGGATAGAGGAAGGAGAGGAGCACCCCCATGTCTTTTGGGGGGTGGGGGGGATGGAGTTGCATGCTTGAAAAAAATAAATTAAGAAATAACTAAATCATAAAAGACAGTCCAATTAAATACTAATGGAAATGCAGTGCAGGGAAATTATTCATCTTAGACACTGTGGCAGCAGCAGAACCCAGGAGATACAAACAACAGACGGGTAAACGAGAAACAAAGCAACAGCACTAATTTGCCATCTACTGTTCAATCCCACTGCTTGTTCATCATGCAGAGAAAGAGAGCATGACAGGGATCTATAGCCCTCCAGTGTTTATACGTTTCAACTTCTGACTCAAATACTCAAAGGCAGAAGTGACGTAGACAATAGACATGCAGTCACAAGATGTCAAAACACATTGGATCATTTCATGAACAGGCATGCTGTTATGCTATTTGTACAGCTGAAGAAAGGGACTGGACTAGCCCCTGTTCCCTTGGAAATGATTACAATCAACTTCTGTTTCAATTCTTTAGGATCACTAGATTATTTCACTGTAGAGGAGGATGGCGATGCTCAGTCTGATTCTTCACTTCACCCTTTAAAATGACCTAGGCCAATATGCCCGTTGGGCACCCACCTACTTAGGAGTTGGAAATTATGCACTGAAGAATGTTGCATGCCTGCCTCACCCTGTTGTATACCTATTGTACCCATCTGTCTGTGTCCCTTTTATGCCCATATAGTAGCCTATATGGAGTTCTGTGTCAGGTATATGCCCAATTATGGAGTCTACTCTAGGCCCATATAGTATAGGGATGGCGCATCACACCATCAGGTCCTCACCGATACACATGTGTGTTTGAGAGTAGTTCACCAAAAAAATTACTTATAAATTACACACCACATGAAGCCTTGAATTCATAGAGATTCTTTTGTCTTAATTTGTCGCATTCCAAAGCCAGACCGAGACTGACTGTTTCTGACTGAGTCACCTAATTGATAAGTACATTTTTTTCTCCATTAAAGTTGGTCAGCCCCATATATTGGCCCATATACTGTGTATTGTGTACAGACACACACATACACACTCCCACAGGGACCGTGACAGAATTTCTCCCATTTATAATTTAGTAGGATGACAAACAGCAAAAACAGCATTAATTCCCATTTAACTATAGTAAACAATAATCAAGACTGACATTAAAGCCAGACCCTTCTGTTATGAGACCTCTTGCTTATCTTATTTTTAATCTGACCTACATCTGGATCCTTCTCTTGTTTGCAGTGCTTTCAGCCATGTATTAATGTGTTGGATAAAAAGCGAAATGGAGATAAATTAAGACGCACGTACCTCAAATTAAACGTATGGCAAAAGCCTCTACAGGCACGGATCCTATACACCATGTGAGCAACCTCCATTCATAAAACGTCCACTAGAGCAATGATGGTACCGTACATTATGTAAAAATAGAAGAACCTCAGTGCAGTTGAAATCTGACTCAAATAGGCTTTTGTTTAATCTTTCATGATTTCTGTGTTGTACAGTTGAAAGGTTTTTCAACCACTTCTTATTCTCTATTTTATGCTTTATGCTTTATTCAAAACCTATTTATACTTTCAAAACATTGTTGTTGTGTCCCCCTCTGTTATGAATTTTATGTTTTGTTTGTCACTGGTGCTACAGTATGTGTGTGGCTGCAGCAGGGGTGAAAGCCCAAGACAAATTTCCCTTGTGGACAATAAAGTTTACCTTGACCTTGACCTATCAAAAATAATGAATAGAGCAGGTGCATTAACCATCCACCAGCTATTTGGGGAATTTTAGGGAAAAGTCTGTGTTTTTATCAAATACATCATGGCAGTTCTTCAATAATAAATGTAGAAGAAGTACATAAAAAGACATCCTGAACCAACACAAATATTTCTTAGAGATGCCATAGTGGCTGTAACAGCCTGACCTGAGAACTGTTTTGCATGTTATCCCCCATCTATGTCTCCCTACATTGTCCTGTTGTTGCTAGAAATATCTAAAATATCTCTGCAAAACAAAACCATGAAAAGGATAGACACTCATCAGTCATCATGTGAAGAGTAGTACACCCACCACGTCCAGTTCTTAACACTCAAATGGGAAAATTGCATGAAAATATAGAACCCAAAAATGCACATAATAAATATAATCATTGGTCATTGCCTGAGAATATTGAACCAAAGACAGGTTTATCAACTCAAGCAAGAGCCATGTGGCAGCCAGCCTCTCCGAGAGCTATTCTGTCAGAGGACACTGTTTTCATCTGTCATCTGGTTACTTTGTCGAATCTCTGGTATTCCCTCAGCTGAGAATTCTACCACTGTATGGAAAGCAGCTGTGTTAGGTGGCTGAGTTCCATCCATGTTTGACATGGTGAGTTCCTAAAACGAATCTTGCTAAGCTCTCTGCCTCAGAGTTAAACAGAGGTCACTCAAGTTGCCATTTCAACCAGCCTTGCCACCTTGCTCAATCTCTTTCTACTACAAGATAAAATAAACACTGGATATGTGATAGAAAAGGCAGAAACATTTAGGCCACATTAAATGAACCATGGAAAATGCCTTTAACCAGAAGTCCCATTAGTTAAACTCCTTGACAGCACAGCTGTTCCACATTCTACTTAACATGGAATGGTTTGATGCAGAAGCAGAAGCAGTGGTTCTGGTAATACCAGTTCACAGGATTTAAACCTCACACATTCTTTTAAATGAAAGTTATTCACTTTATAACACGTGAAACAACATTTTGAGAAAATCTAGTAGATCGGTTATTTTCAGCAAAGACATTTTGTAAACTCAGGTCAAGTTTACTAGAGGGTTTTACGTTGGCTCTAGGAACCACTAGTGCAGAATTTGAGGACCCCATGCAAGGCCTGTGATGGCACATGGGGGATAGAAAAGGTCAAAAGCTAACACGCAGCCAGTGCAAAGATGAGTAATGTGTTCTGAACCTGTTAAAAGAGATTTAGCACTACTGTGCAGTATGACATAAGTTGCTGTCAATTAAAACACCAAGGTTTCTACACTTGAGCAGAGCAATATGATGAAAGCATGAATGTGGTAAGTTTGTAATTGGGGGTGTCAGTGTACATTTTAAGTACTGTACGTCAGTATTTTTTCTCTCTCTCTCTCTCTCTCTCTCTCTCTCTCTCTCTCTCTCTCTCTCTCTCTCTTTCTCTCTTTCTTTTTGTTTAGGACACTTTTTGCTATATCCATTTATGAATGCCCTGAAGACAGTTTGTATAAGCAAGGAAATGTCACTGAGGTAATTATCAGCTTACAATGGAAACTGAAGTTGTGTGATCTTATATGATAACCCAAAGCCATATATTGTAAATGGTGAACAGAATCGTGTCAAGCACTGAACCTTGAAGAACACAATGATGCCTGGGTTTCCTATTAATTAAAGTGTATATGGCCTTGGGCTTATTCCGACTGACCTCCCCGTGAACTCTTCAGGAAGAATTAGACATCTTGGCATAACGTGCATCATTAATTATGCAAGGTTGAACATATCCAACACGCAGACCAAACACACGCAGCCAGAGCCAGAGATATTTACTCCCTTCCTTCACTACTCATACTCCATCTGTAGGATGCTTCATTGGTTTAGTGGTGGAAAAGTACATTTGTTAAGTATTTTGTAGAATTTGTACTTTACTTGAGTATTTCCAATTTCCAATACTTTTACTTTTGCTCCTTTACATCTCGGATCCAAATGTTGTACTTTTACTCCACTACATTTATTTGGAAACATTAGTTACTAGTTACTTTGTAGATTTGGACTACATTACTTACATTTTGACCATTTGAAATTAGCCAATCTACAAGCTCTCACAATGCGACACATTGTGAGGTTGTACAGTATCTGCTATATTCAAAAGATTTATACATTTGAAAACTTGAAATGTTATTGTTACTGAAAGTACTTTCGGTACTTTAGGTACATTTTGATGCCAATACTTACTTTTACTCAAGTACATTTTTTATTCTGGTCTTTTACTTTTAACAAAGTATTGGTACTTTGACTTAAGTAAAAATGTGCATACTTTTTCAACCACAGCATTTATTGCTCAATTTGAATGAATCTGGAGAGAGAGAGAGAGAGAGAGAGAGAGAGAGAGTCACACTCTCGATGACATGAGCTTTAAGCCACTGAGAAGTTCCCTGCCTTTCCAACATGCACGTAGCACGACAAAGGTGTTAAACTTTTAGTTTATGAATTAATATTTAATTTGAAAATGAAATGATTATTTCCGCTCTGTGGTTGTTATTATATATATTTTATTCTGGAACAAAACATCTGCCAGCTAACTAAACCTCTGTACATTATTATTATTATTATTATTATTTGGGAAAAGCATCATCATACATGATCACATTTCTTCTTTTTCCAGTACATATCTTCATATAGGCTACAGTACAAACATTATACATACCGTATCTGAAGCTGCTCCAACCCACCTACTCAGAGGGTACAAAACAAGAAAAGGTAAAGAGGCAGAAATAAATTATTGGTGCGAGAGGACTTGTAACCTGTACAGGAACGTTTGAGAGAGCATGGCAATTTCTACACAGAAATATTCCAATAATTCCAGTCTCTTCATTGTCTATTTAGCAGTACAGTGTTCCATTGTTGGCCACAGAACAACTTAGCTGCAATATCACCATCTACTCTGACATACAGCATAGATTGTATGACACTTTTGACCTTTTTAGATTGGTAGTGTAAGAATCACAAGGCAAGACATTCAAGCAACCAATAACACCTGAAAAGATGTCTTGTAGTGAAAGCACATTTGATCGTGTAGTGTACAATAGATAGTTATAAAGAAATAAGAATAAATAAATAAATAAGAATCAATGTGCAACTTATTCAAGTCAGCAGGCTGAATGGAAACTTGGTAGTAACTCAAGTGAAGCTTGTTTTTTACTCCAATACTGTAGCTCCATATAGTAGTTATTTCTAAACTGCTGAATTGATCCGGTCTCATCTCTCAGCAGTTTTCTTTTTTGGGAATAAGGCCATCAGCCTGATGAATTATTGAAATATAAATGACAAATCCAGGCACTTTGCCATCCAAAAGTCTTTGAAGCTGTGTACAGTAACAGTGCATCTCGTTACTTAGAGCTACAAACGCTCTTGTATGGATTTTTCGTTCTATTTTATTTATTCATTTATTGCTTTTTTGCGTGCTCTGCGTGCATCTAGGTGTACATTGTGCATCCATTAGGACTTTTGCTTCACCGGGTTGCCACGAGCGACTCGTGCATCGTGCCTCTGTCGCGCAAGGTCACAACCCGGCACAGTAAAAGCATTGCTCAGGTGTGTTGTGTTTCACTCGTAACCTACCTCAGTGATACTCAACCTCAGGCCAGCGGGCCACATCAGGCCCGCGGGACTATTATGACTGGCCCACCAATGAAAATCTAAAAAAAAGAAGAAAAAAAATTCTGGAAAATGAAATAAAAATAAATAAATCTGAATGAAGTTATCTTTAATTACATTATTATAAGTAATACTATTAGAGTTGTACTATTACTCGAACGAAAATAAAAGCTTGGGGGGGGGGGGGAGATGCAATGCAAATGAAAGACATATACTCTGTATCCCTATTCCCTGACATAATTTTATAGCTAAACGGACAGAATTCTATTTTATTTGAATGATGAAACCCAGCTGCCATTAATAGTTGGAAATGGAAATGGAAATTGCGGATTGCGGAAATTGCGGAAATTGTAATTGCGGAAATGGTGGAAATGGAAATTGCGGAAATGCGGAAATTGCGGAAATGGTAATTGCGGAAATTGCGGAAATGGTGGAAATGGAAATTGCGGAAATTGCGGAAATGGAAATTGAGGAAATTGCGGAAATGGAAATTGCGGAAATGGTAATTGCGGAAATTGCTCTTCACTTATAGCTATCTATTTTCAGGTAGATTGTTTTATTTTACTCAGTCAGCCATATCACTACTCATTGTTTTTCATGAAAAAGGTCATAGCTGGGTAATCTATTTTCAGGCAAATTGTTTTTATTGTATTTTATTTTACTCAGCCATAACAATTTATTTTCTGTTAACCAACTTGCTGGCTGGCAGGCAGGCAGACAGCTACTCATAGACAGGCAGACAGACAGACAGCTACTCATGGAGAATTGGACAGGCAGGCAGTCAGACAGCTACTCATAGACAGGCAGACAGACAGCTACTCATGGAGAATTGGACAGGCAGGCAGACAGCTACTCATGGACAATTGGACAGGCAGGAAGGCAGACAGCTACTCATAGACAGACAGACAGCTACTCATGGACAATTGGACAGGCAGGAAGGCAGACAGCTACTCATAGACAGACAGACAGCTACTCATAGACAATTGGGCAGGCAGGCAGACAGCTACTCATAGACAGACAGACAGCTACTCATGGACAATTGGACAGGCAGGAAGGCAGACAGCAACTCATAGACAGGCAGACAGACAGCTACTCATGGACAATTAGGCAGGCAGGCAGACAGCTACTCATAGACAGGCAGCTACTCATGGACAATTAGGCAGGCAGGCAGACAGCTACTCAGACAGGCAGACAGACAGCTACTCATGGACAATTGGACAGGCAGGCAGACAGACAGCTACTCATAGACAGGCAGGCAGACAGCTACTCATAGACAGGCAGACAGTAAGACAGCTACTCATTGACAGACAGACAAATAACTACTCATGGACAGACAGACAGACAGGCAGGCAGGCAGGCAGGCAAAGAGCTACTCATGTTATGTTATTATGTTATTATAACAGCTACTCATGTTATGTGCAATAATTTGTGCAGTTATGGAAACAGCTCTTTGTGTTTATGCAAGAAAATGTAACACATTTATTTATTTACATATTGTGTGCATGCACATTGTACTTTGATACATTTTGCGAAAATAAAGCAATTGAAAGAGAGAAGTTATCAAGTATCATTAATGTCGTAATTTTATCTACTGGCCCCTGGCCCCTTGCCATTTTTGTAATGTGGCCCACAGGTAAATCTATTTGAGTATCCCTGACCTACCTTATTCAATCCATAATGGAAATCAGTTCAGTGAGGTAGGACTCTGGGGTTTTGGAAATGTGGGATGCACTTCAGTGTTGATGATGGAACATTTTTCCTTGTACGTTTTAATGTTTTTCCTTCAAGCTTATGTTAGATTGCCTCAGTCTCTTTATTATGATCTACTCTGTACATTGGAAATAAACATTTGAAACAAAATCCCAACAATCCAATTCAACCCTAAACACATGCACACACTCACTCCTGCTCTGCAACATGATCCTCTGTCATGTTTTTTGTGAGGGTACCTACCCTAGGGGACACAGGGAGAACATGCAAACTCCACACAAAAAGGCCCTTTCGCCAACCCCGCCTCGGGTATGGGCACTGATGGACGCGGAGGAGGAAACACGCCGCCAACACCCACGAGCGGGAATTGAACCCAGGACATTCTAGCTGTGAGGCGACAGCACTACCAACTGTGCCACCGTGCCCCCAGTACTATGCTTTTAAAAAGGATGCAATTCAGAAAAAGAATGTATGACAGATTTCTCAGCTGACCTAAATGTGAGCGGTCCACATTCAGGACCTTTCAGATTCTCAGAGGTCCAGAGAAAACACTTGATAGTGCTAATAAAGATATAGTATAAGTAAAACCTCTTGTTTGTGTGGATTACAGAGTTAACATGATTACTGTAGATTAGAACAACTGACCAGGTGGCTACCATGCTGCTCTACTGAACCAGTGGGCATGAAGCCAATAAGTACTTGTGTGTGCATCATGTTACGCACCAAAAATAGCCAATCTACAAACTTATAAGATGTGCTGTGACATGTTGTGCTTATAGATTTGTTACTAAAAAATTAATCAGGCTTTACATACTTTGCTTAAGGGTACCTAAATCTTTCATTTTCCTGGCTCACAATTTACCACTTGGCGCAAGAAATTGAAAGTGAAATTCAAGTCAAATCGGCAGGCAAAACTCACAGTAAACTTTAAGTTTGTATTTTAAATATTTAGTTGACATTCTCATCTAGAGACGGAGAGGTTTAGTGTTTTGCCAAAAAGGCAGTCCAACAACAGGACATGTACCATAGCTGACAAGGTCAGACACTAGCTGGAGCTACAGAATTTAACCTGTGCCCTTGTGGGTACAGGATGGGCTCCAACCACCAGGTTATACTGTGTCTCTGACACCTTAAACCTGTCACAGCCCAGGGGTCCACATGATACAGCTGTGAAGCATTTACCTCATTATTGCTCTACATTATTCAAGAGTTGACAACAGAGGTGAGGTTGTAGGTCATTAACACACCACCGGTCCCTTCAGACCCGGTGAGCTACTAAGCCCATTGTGGTTCACAGGGGTAGCGTTAAAGGCTGGCAAAATTAGTAAATTACACATAAAAATTAAGGCCCTTAATATTATTAACTCAGTCTTTTACATTCCACTTTTTGAGTGGTTCAACCACTCCAAGGAACAGCAATATCCGTGTTCACCTAGCTATGTGTTCGCCTATGTGATGTTAACCCACCTATGTGACTGTGAGCACCAGTATGACCATTAGTACCAGTAGGGGCGCTGTTGTGCCAGAAACAGAGAGAGAGATAATGCTGCACTGTCGCCTGCTAATGAGAGAGAGAGAGAGAGAGAGAGAGAGGAGGGGGGGGGGGGGGGGGGGAGGAGTTGCACCACTCAGTTCACACGGGTGTGATTTTTGAGTGGTGCAACCAATCCAAGGAACAGCAATGTCCGTGTTCACAAACCTGTGTTCGCCTACGTTAACCCATGTACCTATGTGACTATGAGCCCCAGTATGACTATTAGTACCAGTACGGGCGCTGTTGTGCCAGAAACAGAGAGAGAGATAGTACTGCACTGTTGCCATTTTTGTGATTTTTTTTTGAGTGGTGCAACCACTCCTACAACCAGCAATGTCCGTGTACCTGTGTACGTGTGTAGGTACCTGTGTACCTGTGTAAATGAGCACGAGTATGTGACTTATTTATACCAGTAGGGGGCGCCAGAAACAGAGAGAGGGGTAGTGCTGTGTCTCTAATATGAGAGAGAGAGAGAGAGAGAGAGAGAGGGGGGGGGGGGGGATTGCACCACTCAGTTCACACGTGTGTGATTTTTATATAGTATTTGGGTTTTATTTAGACTGGATAGTGAAATGAGATGAGAAGTGAATTGAGAATGAGACAGAGAAGCTCTACAGCTGCTTAAGATATAAAGAAACGCCTCATTAGAAAGTTGGTATGAAGATGATAACGAAGAGGTTTGGTGATGTACAGGTATTTATCCAGAGTAGAAGCTGGATAAATACTTAAGGGACAACTGTTGGACATTCATGCATTTATCATGGAGAATTCCCTGCATTAATACAGGGCTGTATTAATGCAGGTGATTCTCCATGATAAATGCATGAATGTGGACAATCTAATTACTACAAGAAAAAACTGCTCAGTTGATTCAAGTTTTCCAAAGTCCTACATTTATTTAAAAAAGCAAACACTTTTTTGTACCATCTTTCAACAAAACATTTGACAAAGAAACAAAAGGCATACAAAACAACAGGCTGACTCCTAGCAGCATCAAAATGTTAAACGTCCCAGAAATATCCACTTTTATAAGCATTTATATTTATATCTTTTTCCTTTGCCAGCTATACACATAGTTTTGCCAATACAGTTATTTTTTTAGTGCAGAGAGGAACAAAATACTCTTACCAAAATAAACAATTTCAGGAGGGTTAAATAAGCTTAAATAAAAGAGTGTTAAATACAAGTCACTATTTTGTTGTATAGTACAAAGCCCATCTCACATTTTGGCATTGGATAAAAGTGGTTTCACAGACAAGATATCATGGGTGAGGCATGTTCTTAAAAAAAAAACTCTGGTGCTAAGTTTAAACCTGTACTTGTACAATGCACAATGCTACATAAAGATGCTGTGAAACCTAACGATTTGACAAATGTTGAGTATACATATACCATTATGAGGTGTATTTGAATCAAATTTGTAAATGGGTAAACATTATACTGTGTGTATGAAGGGATTGGGAACATATAAAGATCACAATGGAGTCGAGCATACTAATGAGAACTGCAATAGAAGGGTAAATGGCATTTCTGCATACCTATATTGTAAGTAAGGGATATCCTTTTAAATTTCATTAAGCCAGTGGGGCCAAGTACAATGATAACGTACATTACTCACAATAACAATATTTCAGAGCCTAATTTATATTTGCTCGCTGCACAATAACCAATTTTCAAATCATAATAACTTCTTTTTGGCAAGTGACAGTCGAACAAAGTATAGTAGACCACAACCTAACAAAGACAAATGTTGGTGTTTCACTTTTTCCTTCTTGAATTCAGGTCTACATGGTCCTTTACTGTATGGTTTTAATGCATGGTATTGAGTTGACCTTATACGCCTAGACATAGACACCTGTTAAACCCCCATTTAATGGCCTCAATAAGATGAGAATTATTTTGTTATTCATGGGAGTATACCTTTTACAGATGGTCGCTGTCTAAATCCAATGGTATTAAATGAGTAGTTCACCCCCAAAAAATACTTATTTTCTATCAATTACACGGCCAGTATGTCTGGTATTGTCTGGCAGGTCTGGTTTGAGATGCCGAACAGTGCGAATAATATCCACTCAGAATACCAGCTTCTGTCAGCATCGTCCAATCTCAGCTCAGAGTATCAGTCAATGTACTGATACTCTACAGTACATCAGTCAATGTACTGTAGGAAGAAGAGTAGTATGTACTGTAGATGATCTGTGCAGCCACCACATCCACTGAAATATCTTTTTTGGTAAACAATCATGCACATGTGCACGTTTTGACACAAATCTGGCAGCACTAACTGGAAGTGATCATCATGGCCCTAAAATCTATGAGTTTCTGCCAGAGTTAGATTTGAAAAAAGAAGATGAATGGAAATTACAATGGCAAACTAGCCACATACCATTTAATGTCAGGCACGTTTTGTTCCCGCTACATAAATATGTAATTCACAAAAAAAAAGCGAAAAAATAAAATAAACATCAGTGCTAAATAACAGTTTTGTGACTATCACCTTATTATTGCTTGTCTTTATTTCTTCTTCTTCCAATATCAGTGGTATTACTTAAAAAAATAATTACAGTACAAAAGATGTTTGTTTATTTCCAATACAAAGCACCTTGTGACCTTATACTTGGTTGTCCCGTCTTTTAATAACCCTGCAAGCTCAATGTTGAACATACATTAATCAGTTAAATTGAGTGGTTTGCCAGAGACGTTTTTATTTTGGCAAAGGAATAATGTTCTAACAAGAATGACATTCCCTTCTCTTACACTTGTACTTGTGTATGATCCCAAATAGCTCAGAATCATGAGATCTGCTACATTCTTCTGTTCCTTACTCTGGGTAGGAGTTTCATTCCAAATAGATATAATGATACCAGGACCTTTCTGACACCTCTGCCCAGACAACATAAAACAAAAGGTTTGGTAGATTATATTTCTGTTTTAACAATGTTGCTTGGAATTCTTTTACCAAACATACATTTCCAAAACTTTAATGTAGCTTCAATAATATCACTTATGTTATTTGCCTTCTAAATATACAAAACAGAATTTAGAGCATGTTTGAGTTTTTTTTAAATATTGATCAATACACATCAAGTGTCTTTTGAAAAATGTCGTCAAATTGTCAAAATGGATATACATATACACACACACTGTTTTGGACTGCAACTCTTCCGAAATCTAAAATATTTGATCTCTGCTACTCTAAGCCCTTGTGTCCATCAGGCACCTCTGCTTTTAGCTAGCCGACAGCACTTTATGGATGCTTGTGGGAAAAGCTCCTGCCTATTGGTCAGTGCTGCCCTGCTAGCTAAAAACAGGATTAATTTAATTAACTGTAGGCATTGTGCAAAAGCACATCCTGTCCACTGACAATGAGAAAAATAAGCTGTACACTGTAAAGAGAAGTTTGTTTTAGACAGCTGGTCTAACCATGTAACGTTCTGTGATTGTTGCAGGCAGGTCAGAATGTCAATCAACCCACCTGCTACAGGCTATAGCACTGATACTATTGTTGGCACGCCAGTAATTTAACAATGAACTGCTTGAAAGTGTCTGGTGATAGCATCAATGCCAATACTTCCATAGTGCGTTGATGTTATGTCACTAGTTTTTTAATACGACCCACCCCCAACAGCTGTACAAAAGTCATAAACTTTCACTTTAAATCACAACTACAATGTGTGTAGGCTGTAGCCATGTGGTACAGTAGTGCGTGTTCTTATGTTCACACGTTTGTGTATATGTGTGTGTGTGTGTCTATGCACCTAGGCAGAAGCACACATTTGAGTGTATGCATGTTTGCCGCTCTATGTTCGCACCTCTTTACGGTACACGTGTGCGTGCCGTGTATGTGCTAATTGCACGAGAAGTTGTGTATGCATGAATCTACTTTTGTAGGCATGCGTCTGTGTGTGCAAATACATCTTTGTGTGCCATAAATTTATACATTATGTATATGCTAGTGTGTGTGTGTGTGTGTGTGTGCTTGCCTGTGTGTATGTCCCCATGTGCATGCGTGTATTGCGTTAATGTCCTCTCTCAGGTCTTCCTGTCGACGGACTGGAGGAACCACTCTGTGAACCTGCGGAGCTGAGCGGCCGCTGTCTGGCTCTCCTCGTGGAGACGCAGATTGTCCTGCCTCAGGTTCTGAACCTGCTCCTGCAGCGACACCTTGTCTTCCTGCTCCTGGATGGAGGAGAGACCGAGGAGAGGAATGCTGTTAAACACTTTCAAACCGGTGTCATTATATGGTTCCCCCAAAAAACTTGAATAGTGAAAATAGACGCTCTACAAGCTTATGAGCTTGTAGATTGGCTATTTTCACTATGATCTGATGCAGATCCACAGGATTGAAACATTGTCAGACAAATAAAGAAGTCTATTTTTGTCTCCACCAGGCCGCAGGCATGGGGAGAGAGTATGTTTTGCCGTCCGTCCGTCCGTGTGTGTGTGTGTCCTTCTGTGGACAGCTAATCTCTGGCACCGTTGGCTTGATCGCAGCCATACTCTGCACACACACTCCCAAAATGCCAGGGGGTTCAATCGCGCCTCTGAACCCACGGAGTTTCCGCCACTGGCCCCAAGGTTTTCACATTGGCCTCTTATAGCGCCACCCGGAGGTCGCTTTGTGCTAAACCCTTTTTTGGACAGTACACCTACATATTTTGTCCAAACATCACGCAAATTGGTGCACAGTCTCTCTAGAGCCATTCAACGAAACAGGCCTTTCAGAATTTTCAGACTCCATCCTGATTGGCCTACGATTGGCTTCCAACGTTCGCAGGAGTGCGGTGTTTCAAACACATTGTGTGATTTCCGTGACATTTTGCACGCACGTTCCCAGTAGGCCGAGGAAAAAATGCCACTTGAACATTTCCAACTCAGCCTCATGGTGGCGCTATAACTGGCCGATTAGTGTTTTTACCTATAACTGCACCTGATCTGTGTAAAACCTTGTATGCACAGTACACTCCCTAGAGGCCAAGGAAAAACCTTTGCCTGGAATTTTTCACATCTGCTCTTTATAGCGCCACCAGGAGGCCGACATATGTAAAACACATTTTATAATGTTACTCCAGATTTGATCAAAATTTCACACAAGTCGGTACACATGATCTCCATACTCATGTGATCAAGACGGGTTTGTTTGATTTCTCATAATCCATCCTGATTGGCTACGATTGGCTTCTAAAGTTTTCAGGAGTAGCCCGCTCTGTACCCATTTTGTACAAATCGTTTGCACCAAACAAACAATCATATAATATATGATATTATATATAGTGGCTAATATAGTGGCATCTTGAGTTTGTAGTTTCCAAAAAAGCATGTTGGATTTGAAAATAAAATAATTTGGTGATGTTATCAGAGAGAAAGCTGGAGACACATCGACAAGAATGTGTATTAAAGAGAGGGAGGAAGACAGTAGAGATGCTGCACTACGCTTTCATGGCTGTACGTAAAAATGTAACTGAATACATTGCTATTATTATTAGGGCATTGCACCCTGCCGGAGATTTGCACCCTACTGAATTGCACCTTTCTGTTTTACGTCTCACTTCGGTGAGCAATGTCTTCTGGATGCCTGTTCCACAGACACCCTTCACAAAGACAGCTGCACAGTCTGTGTGGAATCTCACTGTGCTTCATGTGATGTGTACTATAGTGTCGATTGCCGTTAGTGCAGATCCAGTGTGGTGTGAAGAGTAGCGTACCTTTCGCAGGTCATACTGCAGCTGCTGCAGGATCTCTTCCAGCTGGTTGACCTTGCCAGTGAGCAGGGCAGGAGCAGCCTCCCTGCAGGAGAGGAGAGGAGGGGAGATGGCAAGAGAGGAGACGAGAGGAGAGGATTCAATATCAAGGTAAGAAAATATAATGTGGCTTTCAATTTTTTTAAGGCAAAATACAATTTTCCAAACTTATGTACGGCCCTAGTTCTCATGAAGGTAGATGCAGAGCCCTATGGTTACACGATAGTACCGTATACAGTGCAGTGGTAGTCTCATGTAGCCAGACTATCAGAGATCTCAAACATACGCCCACTGCTTTTAAAACCAATCCTGATACAGTTCCAATGATACAGTTCCAACCCTAATATATTATTTCCATTTCGTTTTTACATTTCTGAATGGTTTCTATGCAGTTTTAGCTCTTTCGCTGTCACCAAATGTATTGGTAGACAGAGATATCTGCTCATCTAGTTATGCAAGACTATAGATGTAACACTGTGTCTAGTTAACAGTATCTTATAGTTGCAATACTCTACCTGTCCAGGGTGCTCTCTGTAGCAGCCATCCGTCGACTGAGCTCCTGGGAGAGCTCTAGAGCCTGCTGCATCTGTTCAGCTTCTGACATGGAGCACAATGATGCCTGGTCGGCTGGAGAAACAAACACACACATAGAAGGTGAATGATTAAAACCATTTTGTTTTTACACAGGCAGTCAGAAAGATGATGGAAGGCAGTGGAAACGTGTTTATTCGTAGCTACTAGCTAGACAGTTGTTGAGGGATGAGGGAAGCTGGAGCGTCACACTTTCCCCACAAAAATACTCAGTGTGTGTCAGGGGCATTAGAACCAGAAACCTTCTGATCAATAGCCCAATCATCTAATCTTCAAGTCACCACCACCCCATTCTTTGACAATGAAAACAGCCAACTGCTCAAAGCAAGGTCTTATGAAACAAAGATAGTTGGTAAAGTTGCACAGCTCTTGTCTGACGAAACAAATACTCTGATTAATCGAGTACAATTAAACCACACAGTGAAAGTAGAACTGTTAGCTGAAGATCTGCTAAAGAGAAAGAAAATGTGAGGTTGGTAGGCCAAAGGAGTGATTAAAACATAATAACAAGCATCATGAAAAATAACTAACATTGTCTTTGGGTATTTGTTCAAATCGAACAGTGAAGCCAAATCTAAATGTCCACATATGGACATAAAGGTTAAATTCTAAAATATCTTATATAATAATATCTTAGACATGTTTTACTGCAGCAGCCAACCAGCAGTCATGCAGGTACAGTTGGGACCTATAGTCTAGATTTGTAGAAAGAGATGAAGCGAAGCAGCTTGAGAAGCAAAAGGGAAGTGGAAGTTTACTGGACAGTTTATATTCCAAAATGTAAAAAATAAAATAATAATACTTTAGTGATACATACAGTATACCCTATACAGTATCAATACTTTCATTATTTTCAAAGGTTAGTTTATATTAATTGGGAGCCAAATAAATAAAGAAAACAGCACTGACGACCGCTAAAAGTAATAGGCACCCAATCTAGCAGAGCTTGTTTTATTAGTAAGTCCTGGGAGAGAGAAAGGCAGGTGGAATATATTTAGAGAGAAAGAAAGCAATTTTCAGAAATAGAAGAGTATCAATTTGATCTGGTGTGTCCAGTCACCTCCTTGTGTGCTTTTGTTTTTATCACTGGCCTTCTTCTCTAGGTCCATGCCTGAGAATAGACAGCAGATGAACACAGTTTTCAGACATACATTCAGCAGGATTTATACTGCACCAAGACCAGAATGGCAGGAGGTTTTAGTTGTGTAAAAACAGCTGACATTGGTTAATACTAACACAAAATGTTGTTAGAGTAAATACACATTAAAGTCAATGCCAACTGAGGTCATGAATGGTTTCTGACTTTGAACTAAATCAGGGAAATGGCATCTGTGAGGTAGTGAATGAATGAATGAATGATTTCATTTCCGTGTCTGGCTGCCTTTCGCAGGCCCATCCCTTACAGGATTATTCAGACACACTTTACAATACATTATATTTCCTGTGCAAACACGGTGAAAAATATTAAACTAAAACAAATATCACACAATGTATACATTACACTGATCGAGAGTACATTCAATAGTCCATTTGGTCAAGATAGAGAGTAGACTATAGTGGAGGGTAGTAGACTAATACAATTCTGCTCCAAATATGGCCTGTTTTCCCTCTTTATTTTCTAAAATAATTTCTACTTTCAACGTATGGTAAATGCAATGACATTGTAGACTGCAGATGACAACTTATTTACAACAGCAACTGATGAATGGTGGAATTAGACAAACTGTGCTTTCTTCAGGCACACAATCAATCTTAAAGCATTTATGTGTAGCACATGGAGTCAAAAACCTAACAAAAACACAAAGATTAATGGTGGCCATTTGGGATTGTTTACTAGAAAGTATGTTTCATTTTGGACACGAACGTGTAAAGTGCAGTTTAATAAAACAGCAGTTTGGTCTGTGTATGCACAAATACAGCTCAGCTACTAGGACTGATGTAAATCACAGAACTGGCTAGTAAATAAGGGTCATAATCGGTTGTGGACGCCTGTAGTTTACATACTTCCTAAAATAACATTACCCGTAATCACCAACTATCACAAAATATCCTACAGTAGAACACAAATGCTTTCTGATGGAAGTCTTTTACCAGGATGTCAAGAGTCCACATAAAACAAAATGCCCTCCTGAAAATCCACAACACCACCACCCTGGGATCAATAATCCAACCAGCCCCATCAGTGACTATTGTAACGGGTTAATAGGGTCACCCACGCAGATTTTAGAGGTTAAAAGGCGAGTGAAATTGATTTAGCATGGTTATGACCAATCACTCTGGGTGCTGGTCTAAGCCAGCTACAGCACAGCACAGCAAAACCCAATTGATTACCTTCCAGATAGAGAGCATACGACAACTCTGAATGACGAGAGAAAGAGAGAGAGAAATAGGAAGGGAAACAAAGACAGATAGAATGAGCGAGAGAAAGAGGGACTTTGAGAAGTTATGAGCAGAAGATCTGTGTGACTGGTATCACATATCCACTTAGAAAGCCAGCAGCTTAGAGAGGAAATTGGGGTTAAGCTCTTAGCCAAAGGCCAGCCCCTGCACCTGGGATATTCTCCAGCCTGATGAAGGAAGGTGATGCGACTCTGGGATGAGCAATAAGATGACAGACCTAAAATCGAAACACGGGGATGAGGGGGAGAAGATAGATTGAATTGAAGTCTTAAAAGAAAGACTGCTTTCTTAGAGGCCTAACTGATTTTTTTGTGCATTGAGGGATTTTCAGCTCATCCCAAATTGGCACTTTTGAAATAGTTGACTTTAATTTAAGACCTTTGGCTGGCTCTCTTAGCTTGAGTAATTGGAGCAACATAAGTTGATATGGTTAACATGTACTGTATGTATATTGTCATGTGTATGTGTGTATATTATATTGTGAGCTTGCAGATCTGGCATTTTCTAAAAAGCCTGCTCAAAATAAGGATTCCAGTGTGAAAGTAGTTATGCCAAATTTCTCCGTCTGTGTCATGCGACACTTTGTGTATTTTAACAAGTCTACAAAAACGTCTGTCTATGACACCAGAACTCATAAGGTTAAAAGAGTAGTTCAGCCTACTGAGTCTCTTATTGACCGATGACCTGGCCATCAAAATACTGTCTCAGAAATGCGACAAAAACAAATACTGTACATCCCCATGAATTCAAGGCTTCATGGGGTGTGTAATTGATAGAAAATGAGTACTGCGCCTTTAAGTGGTTTTCTGATGGACTGAAGGACAGCATTTAAAAAACCCAAACTTTAATGGCATGCACACCGAGAGCTGGCCTGAGACTGTAGCTGTGAACATCCAAACTATAATTACACCACTCTCCGTCTCTTTCTCTCTACTCCATTTCTCCCCCTCTTGCAGTGTCTCTACCACACTCTCTCTCCCTTTGCTCCTGATTAGTGCTCTCTGGGTTTTAATTGACACTCTAGACTCGTGTGAAAGCTCGGTGACATCAGTAAATCTCACACAGAGGTGATTATTACAACAGAAAACCCAAACCCAAGGGAGACAGAGAGATAGGGAGAGAGAGAGAGAGGTGGAGAGAGGGAGGGAGAGAAAGAGGGCTGAGAACAGAGAAGAATGTAAGAACGGAACGTGAGAGAGGGTGTCAGAGTCCCCATTTCAATTATTGGTTTATAATTCATTGCTGCTGTTGACAACATGATTGTGGTCAATAATTACTTTTGAGGACAAGACTAAATGAATGATTTCACAAAATGTATTTGTGAAACCAAGTACCATTTTAAAAGTACCAAAGCTTGTTTTAATTGGCAATGGCTCTATGAAATCAGAATCAAAAAGCTCACGACTTCAACTCCTTCCCAAGCATCCAGGGTAATGACTTGCACTGTCTTGGGCTTAGCAGCGTAGCCCAGAGAGACAAACAGCCAGTGGTCGGCAAACAATTATTACTATTACAACCCACACGCAAGCTACTTTGACAGAATTAATGATTTTTTCCTCCAACATTTAGTGAGCAGAGATAAAGGGAAGGAAGGCAGAAGAGAGTGAGTGGATGACATGCAGCAAAGGGCCGCTGGTTCAGATTCTAACCTGGGGCAGCTGGGGGGAGAACTTTAGTGCTCTACAAGGAGAGCCATCATGGCACCCCAAGATTTGACAGAGCTTTTATTACGTGAGTGGCCAGTCCACACAACAGCTATGCTGTTGACATGTCACAAGACACTAGATCTGTACCTTCTGAAATTCCTAAAAGGAAGTACAAAATGTCAAGGACTCCCATACACAATATCAGACAGGCTTTGGACTGTAAACATGCTTAGTCCATGTCTAGTCTACTATGTCTTTCCCCCTAGAATAGTATTATGAGGTCCTATTGTACTTGCACAATGAACAACTCTACTGTGAGAGCGGACAATCTTTTCCAGTATTCTGTTAAGGTATAGTCCTGTCCCATTTGTGAAAGTTGAAATTGAATGACTTTAGCCTGGAAGACAGACAAATCGGCCAGTGCTAAGAATAAAATAAAATAAAAATAGCTCTGCTGCAGTGATATTGGTCTGGCCATGACAGGCAAAAATTACTTTGCATAGACCTTTACACAGAGAGACAGTAAATACTGTACTCAAAACAAAAAAGAATTGGCCCGGGAGGCTGGCGTAGACATCCGGGCACCTAGGCTGCTAATCCAGCCTGACGTGTGTCGTGGGTTTGAATCCTGATCCCAACGTGTCACATCTCCCTCTCCACATTTCCTGTCAGTCTACTGTACTATCAAATAAAGGCATAAAAAACACACTTGTGTAAAGTGAGGGGCGCCCACTGTATTTATATCGTCCACATGACTTACTTACGCTGTCATTTAGTGCCCTAATAACACATTAAAGTCCATAGACTAGATGACTAGATGGCAAAATTTACGTTATAAGTTTTCTAAACAGACATTGTAATATCCTCAAAGTCCATAGCCTTGACTGGCAAACGATTTACATCACTTTAAAAATCCCATAGACTTGGCTGCAATATGACGTATTCTTCAAAAGCCATGCAGGACTAGTGCCCCTCAACAAAGCCATAGCAGTAGAGGCTGTTGGCAATAAGACACAATCGGTCACAGCTTCACCACCCGGTCCGCCCTGTCCATGTGTCCCTGAGCAAGACGCTTAACCCCGCAGTTCCCCTTGGAGGAGTCATTCTGTCAGCCATTCTGTCTTCAACAGACAGGATGACAGCTTATAATCGCTAGAACCGCCCGTCACTGCTCTGACTGAGCTCTACTTGTTACCTGATTATACACAGTCAGTGTCTGCATTCTAAACATATTTTTGTAGAGTGATCGACATATTGCTGTACTGCATGTCTATTGTATCATGCTGCAACTATTTCACATTCTTCATGTTCAGTATAAAGGGTTTTTCATACGGGGAATGCCTGCGTTCTTGCTTGGATCCACAAGGTCGCACTGTGCTCCTTGTGTGAATAGACATACAGTATATGCGTGAGATGAGCATGAATGCGGCTTTTCACAGGAGTGTGCCCGCTTATGTCAGATTTAATGCGCCTCCCTACTGTACCAATAACACCTGTACTGTAAAGTGCAGTATCCTGTAGTAGCTGCCTGAAAGCACACACTGTACAATCCCTAGTCTTCATTCATTCAAGTACCTTTATCTGAGTTCAATTATGATTGTGCTACTGTATGCAGTGGTGGCATTTTTGCATGCATGTTGTGTAGAGTGATATGCATTGTCCACACTGCATGTCTAACACTGCTCCTTTGTATAACTTTAGTACACCCACTCTCTTTGTGTCTCTCTCTCTCCGTTTATAACATTTACCACTAGGGGCAGACATGCTCCAACATTCTTTCCTAGCTCAGTCAGTACGGAGAAAACCTAATTATTTTCAACTGTTACAGTAACAATTGCCTGTCAGCAGTCTTTATTCAACATCTGATGCAGTTCTATCCCTCGGGTCAAATCAAGAGAACAGACTGGTTTTCAGATCAGATACTGCCATGAGCCAACAGCACCGACAGCACCAGCCACTTTGTCAAAGTAGCCAATCACCATTTAGAGGTCATATTCTCACAAAAATGTTGTTGACTGATAAAATAAAAAATACAACATAGCCAGCCAGGGACACAGCCAGCTAGGGACACACATTGCTGGACAATGGAGTGGCTGCTCAACTCAATATAAATGGTATAATAGTTGGTTCATCATACATTGTACTCCATATAAAATAGCTTTAATGCCTGTATTGTGCTGTCAATCAGTGTCAATGCAATCAATTTATTCTGCATTATTTTAATTGTGAAGAACATGTGGTGACCTCTTTTTCCAAAAGCATCATTACCAGTTATTGTATGACCAAGTAGTAAAGACACCTACAATCCTTTTAAGATATCATTATGGGGTTTTTTTGGTCAAAGGACATGACAAATATATCATTTTAACTCATTTTGGAATAGAACTCTCTATTTAAAGTTTACAAACCATGCCAATCCGTGTAGGTCAAAGGGAAGTCAGGACAGGAAACCATTTTGTGAAAATGACAGGGGTACCACACAACTATCTTCACCAGAACCACAACTTGCTGTCCTTGCTGCTCATAACCTTTACACATAGCAATCCCCTCAAACACTCTCAGAATGAGGTAGTGGGCCTGTAAATTGCCTGAGACAAAGTGTGTGTATGTGTGCGTGTCAGGGAGAAAGGCTGCAATTAAGACGCTGAGGCGGCATCAAGCCATTTCCCAAAGTGCTTCCTTGGTGTGCTCACAAAGTGATAATAGCTTTGATTTCTCATTTCCGGAAATACACACGCATTCTCTCTCTCTTAGCATCTAATTATCACCTAGAGGTAGGAGTATAGCCTCCTCTCTCTTCAGAGGTAGAGAACAGGGGGGGGGCAGCTTAAAAAGAATGGACACAACCAAATTACTTAATTGAAGATTGAATAGCACATTCAAAATGACTGTCAATAACGGTCTTATCCAGTACATTATATAAAACAGCTCCTATCCAAGTAGTATCAGGACAAGAGTTCAATACCTTTGTAGACATCACAGAGGAGTGAAGAAAATCACAGAAGAATTAAAGAAGCTCCAAGTCAGTTCAAGTACTGTATAAATAGGTGGATATAGTCAAATAAACAGTGAGGTTATACCAAGTGGTTGCATTACTGTATATAATATCACACACAGACATGCCAAACATAATCCCACAGAGAGCAACAAAAAAAATCATCTGCGTCATTAAGCAGGTTGAGATCTTAAGCCATACCTTCAAACGCCCTTGCAGCGTCCAACAGGTGAGTCCAGTCCAGATGGGAGGAGGCACTCGGGAGGGGCATCAGCCCAGCCTCTGCCATCTTGGATCGCTCTGCCAGTGAACTGTCAGAGAAACACAGCTCATCTGAAGGAGGAAAAGACACTTGGTCATTTACCTGCACAATGCCTTAAGTACAAGTTTTTATTTTTTTTAAATGTAACTAGAGGATAAGCCCATTCAGTTGCAGCATCCCGTTTTCGTTCTCCCTTGTTCTGGCAGTCTCACCTGCTCTTTGAATTATCTTTCTATAGGATCACAGGAATATTGTCTGGGGATTAATGGTTTTACACTTTAAGTACGATCCACAGATGAAGTACGATCCACAGATTGAAGCATTGGTCTATGTTTGAATTTATAGTATTCCACTGAGGATAAGTGCATGAGCTAAATGCCTGACAATGGAATGTCAATCAAAGTGTACTGTAAAATTTGATGTTTTTTATTTAAATAAAAATCAAAGTCATGGTACAACTGTACAATTACGTAAACAGACAATCACAAAATGTACGTATAATGGACATGTTTCCATTATGCACCATGCGATACAGCTACTGAGATGAGATCAGAGCAAACACATCTGGACAGGTCTTCAGATCAATATTGGACCCAACTGTGTCATTAAAGACAATTCATTCTCGGTCTGTCTGGACCCCTGTTGAGCTAAAAATGAGAATTCCAACCCTGCTAACATCACTTGATCTTTTGTTATTGTCACCATACCTGCACACTAAACCTTCAAATTCAAAGAATAATGAAGATGCTGAAGGATTTGACATAATCTCCAGTGTGCACTGAATGGGAAAACATTACATTTCCAAAATGTGTCACCACCATAAGTTCCTGTGATTTTATTGTGTTGTTTAGAGATCCTGAATATGATTTCCAAGTAGCAGGTCCTGGTAGACATAAGTGGTTTGGTTTCTGGACATCCTATAACAAGAGTTGACATACTACTGCCAGCAACCTCATTTCTACAGACAGCTATTGATATGATTTGACGTTTGGCATTTGACACAGAACATTTAACTGACCTTCTCACCCAGGCAGAAGGAGCCATTAGAAAAGTTAGATTGGGTGTCTTACTCAAGGGCACTTCAACAGGACAGATTTCTATTGCAGAGATTAAACAGGACATCCTGTCACCTGAAATTCATTTAATCTATTCTTTGTTTTTGTTTCTGCCAAAAAATAACCGGACCCAACAATCATACCTTCACACAGCCGGCTTGATGCCAGGGACCTGCTATAGAGAAACTCCTTATTATACAGGCAGCCTAACAGGAGATTTTCAAACTCAGACACACAATTAACCTGAGCTAAAGATGGAAACAGCATCTGGGGAACAGATTACATTGTGTCTGGGGGGTGGAGGTTGAGAAGAGTTGAGGGGGGGGGGGGGGGGGGGGGGGGGATTCCCGTATAGCACAGTTAGCTGGCCACCTATTTTTGATCAGGTGATCAGATTGGGCTACTGAGTTGAACAAACATTTTTTTACACTGTCTTCCTTGGAAAATGGTCAAGTGATCATGTGCCCAAAAAGGTTGCCCACCCCTGCGGTACAGCTACTATGGTGAATAAACGTCACCATGGTGCTTTAGTCTTAGCATGCCTTACAATCAGATAGACAATGTTAAGCACACAGTAAAATCCTCAGTGAACCATCAGTTGAATGAGAAAGGGTGCACTCACTCTTGCGTAGTGGAGCCCAGAGGCGTAGGCTCATGCGGGGGGGCAGGGTGCTGTGGTAGGGTGCAGCGTTGCTGAACAGGATGTCACTGGGCAGCGCCTGGTCCAGCAGAGAGCTACGAGAGCTGACCAGGGACATTCTCCTATGGCTGCTGCACAGACTATCGTCCGACAGCGTCCGGTAGATCGTCCGCCGCATGGATGTCGGGAAGACGCCTGAGACGCAGCTAAGATTCTAAGAGGGAAGAAAGACATTGGTGCTCTGTTAAGAATTAAAACTCACATCTAAACAGAGGTTACAATGTTCTTTACAAACATAAGACAAGGGATATGAAAAAAGGGGTGTGGAGATGGTTGGAGAAAGAAAAGAGGGATGACCCTTAGAAAGGAATATGAACCACTTTCAATGCCTTTCAAACACTCTTTTCCTTCCGTCTCAGGAGTATTGTTTTACATCTATTGTCATGGACTCTTTAACCCTTGCATTGCATCCCTTGTTGGCTGCTTATAATGTTGCTGTTCTAGGAATTTATGCTTATTCTAGGTTCACACTGTATGGCTGCCATTTTGAATAATAGCCTCAGGCAGCTAAAAGCGTAACTAACGTTTGTACACTCCAGTTAATTAAATACTTCTTGGCCTGTCTGGATTTTATGTTCTACAACCATACTCTGGATCGCACTACTCTCAAACAGACAGAGCTTAGCCCCTGTAAAATGTGTGTCAGCATGTACTGTGAAACTCAAAGCAGTTGTCTCCGCAAAAAAGTAACAACAAGTTCCTCTACTACTCGTTTCCAACACAGGAAACATTAACATCTTCATCAGTGCTAAGACAACATCTTCCCTAGCCGTTGATTATCCAAAGCAAGCTGTTAAGTCAGAATGTTTGTTTAGTCCATATGCTATGACAGCTGCTATCACACTCAAGCTCACTTCTCTAACCTTTAAGCCTGATTTATACTTGGTCATACCTCATACGTGTTCTGTGTCGAAAATAGAAGTTCTACAGTCTCACGGCACATTGCAGACCTACCACAGCCCCATTTTCACATCATGCTGTATGTGGCCTCACATTGTTTAAGCACACAAGATGCCAGCCATGTTAAAGAGGATACAAATGACCTTTAAGTTGTGTTTCTTGCCCTAGAGCAAGGCACCGAACCCGTACTACGCGGTCAAGGGATGGATTGCTCCTGGCTGGCCCTCTATGTAGTGATGTGTGAGAGTTCTGCATGTGCATCTCAGATGGAGAGATATGCAAGATAATTGCCTTGTAGATGTTCGAGTCCTCGAAGATAAAAGAAAAGACAATTTGTGTATGGTTGTCATAAAATGCATTAAGCCTTGGCTGCGAACTGGCCATATGCTGTCCATTCTCATCTCGAACCTGTGTTATGCTCGTCATGATGTAGTGCAGTGATGACTGTACTGTATTCAAATTGTTTTTGATATAGTCTATATGTGCAGCGATGAATGTAGTCCTAAATCTGCATCATGTAGTTGTCATCTCCTCCCGCCAACATACGCTAGCAATTTGGAAATCCACACATGCATGGAACAATTACTTGATATCTGTCTTAAATGGAAAATTATGCATTTATATAGCGCCTTTATCCAAGGAGCTGTCAATTATCTGGATGTTTTCCATTCTCACGTTTTGAAGTGCCATAATATTCTGTACATTCGTTGCACCTAACAAAGGCAGCACCTGAATCATCATAGTGATACTAAATATATTCCACATCCCTCTTTTTTATGTAACTCAGTTTCTTATTTTTAAACAGATCTTTTCTGCCTGTGCCATTTCTGTTCTAGTAGCCACTGGCTACTAACTCTGTGCTGCTCTAATTTACTTTATGTCTGGAAGTTGGAACCGTCTACTAGTAGTACCATATTTTAGGAGAAGCCATGTCTACTAGTACCATATTTTAGGAGAAGCCATGTGTTTGTGTGGCAAATCCTGCATGAACATATTGTTGTGGCTGTCTGTTTCCATAAATTAATTAGTCATCCTTCAACCACATATATCCTATTTTATACTTGGTTGCATTACAATGTCACACAAAATCAGCGAAATAGCAAGCATACAATGGGTGAGCTTGTAGATCTTTTTGATCTCTGTCTCTACAAACCCCTCTTTGCAGAAGTTATTGTAAAAGTCCTGCTTATTATTGTAGGCCTATATAAGCAGTCTCATGAACCATCAGGGCATTCTTTCACGCGTTGCCATGCATGCCCAGCTTGGAGATCCATTGTCAGCTGTTATCTGCTTATCAATGACGGAAAATGACGGAGAAAACCTTGAGCTGGATTCGGTGGCAAGTATCTGACAATATACAAAGTCACAATACCAACTTTGATGAGGAAGTATTGCTTTGTTTTAAAAAATATAAGGTTTTCTTCATTATCTGGAAAATGTATATTTTGTTTTCATTTCCAGAAAAAATTATATTTACCGGTAGTTGTTAGCTGGTTTCTGCCTGACAGCAGAAATGTTGCAGTGTCACACACTTGATTCTTGCTATTGTTTTTTAATTGTACTGCATATTTGTTTTCTTTTGAAAGATTTTACCCATGAACTCATTCCCTGACAGCGATGTAATTTGACACAGGTTTTTTTTAAAGCCCACACGGCCAAGGACAAAATTTGATGAAAGTTGTGTTTTTAGTTTTTACATAATAATAATAAAATAATAAATAACCTACAGTATGATTCACTGTTCGAGTCCCATTAAAAGCGGGAACCAGGAAATCACATGGTCGCATAAACAGCTCCCATCCTCTCACGTTAGAGACTCCAGTGTTGTTCCACGTCCTTGTCCACCAACAGACAAACGCACAGTGAACGGCTCTGTGATTATCAACGGTCGGGGGTAGGATCGTAGTTGAGTTGAATATTCTTCTTAAAAGATAAGGAAATAGGGGCACAGTTGGTAGTGCTGTCGCCTCACAGCTAGAAGCTCCTGGGTTCGATTCCCGCTGGGGACGCTGTGGGCACTGGCGGCGTGTTCCCTCCTCCGTGTCATCAGTGCCCATACCCGAGGCGGGGGTTGGCGATAGGGCCTTTCTGTGTGGAGTTTGCATGTTCTCCCCGTGTCCCCTAGGGTAGATACCCTCACAAAAACATGCCGTAATCCTGGTCTGTAAAACTACCTCCCCCATGGCCAGCCGGGGTGCCTGATGGAGGGGAAAGGAACTGGTCGGAATAACGTGTCCCTTCCACACGCTACGTCCGGCCGGGGAAATTCCCCTCTGTCAGGTGAAAAGAAGCAGCTTGGACTCCTCATGCATAGAAGGAGGCATGAGGTCAGTCCGCTGCCCCCCAGATTGGGGGAAGTGTAGCGCCCAGGATTACATTAGATAATTGGCACTGGGTGAAAAGAAAAGCTGGGATAAAAAATAAAAATAAAGATAAGGAAATACAAAAAAAGCTGGCAGTGGTTGGTAATTTAAGTATTAAATCTGGCAGTGAATGGAGAAGCCCAAAATATGGAAGTCAGTTTTAAGGTACCGGTAGTTACTGTAGGTCTATCTGTGAGTTTTATAAATATTGAAACAATGGAAATTATTAAAAAGAGCTTGTGACCAACTACATTGGATCCATCTGAAAACAGGTTGCAACAGGTTTGGAGGTTTACACCCAACAGTGGCAATATGCAACCGCAGTAGAGTGTAGGTAAAGGGAGTGGACAGCAGGAGGAGGAGAGATGGAGCTGCAGGCTCACCTTCCCACGGTCTCCTGGCCCAAGGGGGCTGTCGGCCAGCATCATCTTCAGAATGGCCTCCCTGCTTTGGCCTGGCTGGAGCTGGAGATGGAACTGGCTGTCTGAACCCAGCAACGCCTGCAGTCTGGAGGCCATGGAAGCCCCCATGGAGAGAGAGAGGGAGAGAGAGAGATGGAGAATTGAAGGGGTTGGGCAGAGGTGGAAGATGGATGGAGATAGGAGAGGGGGGAATAGGGTGTATTGGGAGAAGTAAATGACAAGAGGCGAGAGAGTAAAATAGACGACGAGTAGAGAAGAGGGAGAGGTGGAGAGGCAGACAGATGAAGGTTGTAGGAGAGAGAAGGGGGAGGGAATAGAGGAAGGCATGCAAGAGGTATACAAAGAGTGATGGTATAGTGTGGAAAAAGGGAAGAATGGATGACGAGATGACAGTATGGGGTGAGAGTGCACAGAGGGAGAGAATGAATATGAGAATGAGTGGGCGGGTTAATGAGAAAGAATGGGGACAAAGAAGAATGGAGAAAAAGAGAAGGGGGGGGGTGAATGGATGGATTGGGGGGGAAAGGGAACAAAATGAGGGCCCTTTATGTACAGGCAGTACGCGCAGTGCTACTTAAAGTAGCAGTTAAAGTCAGATTAGTATCATCCAGGGGTACGTACTAGGGACAGGCTAAACAACATACAGTACAGGCTGCAGGCTCAGGTCCACTCTACTCATTTAACCTAAAGTAGGGCAACAGTCTGCGTACGGTAGCCGAGCTAAAAGCCCTCAATTGGTTTACAGGAAGTACTCAACCATACAAAACAACAACAAACTATCCAGTTTTCATATGCTGAACCATTTGCCATTTCAGGTACACTGCCAACAGAAGCCACTGAAAGCCTGATTTATATAGTTGCGCGCCAATGTTATTTCCATGTGAAAATAACTTTTAGAGCTTGTAGATCTGCAATTTTTGGTGCATGAAACAGTGCACAACAAAGCCTGTAAGAGTACACATAGAAGGTGGTTGTTCAAATTCAAGGCTTTACCTTAAGTAATTTGAATTTAATTGCCCTTTTTCGTGTGCGTTTGGTCTGAAATTCTTAGCTTTTTTCAAATTTCTTTATATATTTTAAAACCCTCCCTAACCGTTTTTGTTATCTCACCAGAACACACTACCATTTATTTATATCTGTAGGTAACGGTTACAATTTGCATACAGTATGCAGATAATAATTACAACTTAATTACTGGGGAAAGTGTATGCATTGCTGCATGCACAATGCATACAACAACAATATTTACATCCAAAGCAAACTACAGGAAAGATATGAGCCAGAATAACATGGGGAAAGACAAAGTGTGCAGTATGGATGGTGTGAACAGTGTGTCTGTGTCTAGAGCAGGACAGTGAGGACAGGAATGACATGGCAGATGGACAGAATTCAGGAGAGCATGTGCACTCACACCTCATAAAGGATTACACACTACTTTAATTTCACTGTCTGCTCACTGACCTGAAGTATGCAAAAAAACTTTAGTATGATGGATGCCATCATCACAAAATATGCGCTTTTCTCAGAGTCAGGGCTTCTGCGTTTCTGTTGTGTTTGGTCCTTGCCAGGATTAAAGTTACGACTGTTTAGTGATGTGTCAATATATGTTAATGGCCACTGTGCTTTGTCATGTCTAATTGTGTAACAATCTATATTAAATTAAACCACCCAAGACACGAGTTGTTTAGAGATGCAGCATACCAATCTGTGATGTTTTCAGTAAAATGTATGTACAGTAATTATCTGTAAGTAACAGAAATATCAATCATTCATAAAGAATGTGAGATTGTTTCATCAGCATCCAGTGGGTATATCACCCGCATACTTTCTGGAAGAAAAACAATGTTTGTGAAAAGCCTTTAAAGAACATGATGTGGCTCATGAATATGTAGTAATAATATAAGCATATGAATATACCAGGTACAACTAGGGCAGGACAGTGAATTAAAGTGCAGCCGGGGTAACACGGTAACCATGGTAACATTGTTCTACCTGGTCCTCAGAGTTAACGTCTTTAGAAGAAAAGACAAATCGCATCCCATTCCACTGACCGAACATCAAAAAGTGAGGAAAAAGAAAGGAAATAAATAATAATGGTAATAATAATAACAGTTCATGAAAACAGAACTATAAATCTAACTACTTTTTTTTTTTTTTTTTTAACTGCCCAAAATAGAGACACTAGGATTTACGAGGTTATGTGAAACTTTGACCAAACTCTGACCCCTTTTAATGAGGGAATGATGTCTAACAGACTGGAAGAGGCAGTCCTGCTTTGGGATCTTAGAGTATATATGAATAGAGAAGACACCTGAGTTCTCCTTCCATCCACTTGCATTAAGTTGCTCAAAAGCGCATGAGGCGATTTCACTCCTCCTTCCTGGTAGGAACAGAGTGCATTCTGGGACGGATTGCAATGATGAGTGGCCCCAAACACATGAACGCGCTGCCGTTGAACGCGCACGAGCGTCGTCCGTCGTGAACGTGTACAATGATAGTCAACGGACAGCGCGTTCATGTGTTTGGGGCCAGGCTGCAATACCTTCATTCGGCCACTATGTCCATTTCGCCTCAGGGTTTCCTCTGGGTGCCTTCTCTATTCATATATACTCTAAGTTTGGGATAGGGAATCAACATGTCAACAGTTTTAACCCATTTAGGCCCGACGTAAAAATATTAAAGGGGGTGTAAGTGATTTCAGTCAAAAATCCTTAGGTTTCGTTTTTGCCTTGGGACACAAGCTTTCATCCAATCAGGATAGAGAACAAAAACAAAACCTAAGGTTTTTTGACCCCCAGGGGTTAAATGGGGACAGGGAGGAAATCCTTATATGGTCAGCACACTCTATAGTAGAGAGGATTATCACAACAAAACAAAAAAATAAGTGATATTTGAATTAAGTGAAATCACTGACTCTACCTTTAAATAAAGTCTTCTGAAAGAATATATATTCAAAGATTTGTGCCGCATTTTCACGATAAAAAAAAAGTAGCAGACCTACAAGCTTGTAGATTTGCTATTTTTCAATAGCTAAAGTATTACATGCTTAGTTAAAACACCAAAAGGGGTTCCCGCCCAGAATGGGTTAATGACATCGTCAGAAAAGGTGTCAAATGGTGTGACAAAAAGGTGTCAGGTCTGGCTGGTTACTAAAATAGTTCTGATTAGATTAGATTGAATGTTTCTGTAAACAAGTGACAGTTATCAATGAAATGAATATTTGAAATTATGCAGTGGAGTTTTGAACAGGTTTGAAAAACATTATAAGATCACCAAATGCATACATCTCTATTACTAACTCATCAACACCACAGTTACTGTATGTGTTTTACTTTTACCATGAAATCAGTTATACAGGTAATAATGTGTATAGTGTAATAATGAGAATATACAGAATTTATGACCGTTTGCCAATTATGACATGCCCAGTCCATGTGGTAAAAGTATTCACTTAATTAAAACTCCATATCATTTCCCTCACCTGTTCGCTTCCTCCAATAGGGAGGTATTGCCATCCTCTGTTTTGTTCCAACTAATCCGATCTTCTTGTCTTGGTGGTGGCCGTGTCTGAGGGGGGTGGCTGAGCCCTGCTCCTGGAGCTGTGACTCTGGGCGAGAGGAGGTAGCCTTTGGAGGAGTCAGTGGAGGCACTGCTCTTTATGCCACGGTCTGAGGGACTGCCTGACCGCCGTGAGCCACTGTGGAAAAAAACGGGAGAAATATTATGAATTTGGTGTTTGTAGTGTCTAGGTAGTCTGTAAAGGCAAAAGTTCAATTCCCACAGAGTCTTCCATTATTAAATAATCATCTTCAACAGATTATAAATATATATTTTTTTACATATCCTTTCTCATATCACGAGAATATTAAAAATGTAATATAATCTATATAAATAAGTCAGCCTATGCTGCTCATCAATACCAACATAATGTCCAATTCCCAAAGTCCAAACCTCATCTGGGCACACAAGTGCCTTTTCCTCTTGAGTAGATTATTATTTCATTTCATTTTCCAGTACTGAGCTCATTTTTTTAATCAAACCATGTGGTATTATAGTTGCCATTATAATTTGTTAATTGAGCCAGGGCCTACACTAGGAACTTACTGTACGACGAGCACTCTACTAAGGGTGATCGTCAACAGCTATTTGTTTTCTCTTATAGTAAAGACCCTGAAGTGCTGATCTTTGTAAGATAAGATACTGTGGTTTTACTAAGAAGGTTATGCTGTGTACAGTAGTACCAGCAGTAGTAATACACAGTAAAATAAAGTAAATAAAGTATTACTTTAAATTTAGAGTTTAGTGGTGTAGTTTTAGGGGAAGATTCCATCATTCCTCACTATGTCTGCATTAGTATAGTTCTGTTCGTTGAGTCTGGTTGTCTCTGGAGCACCAGCATAGTCTGTAGTGTCAGAGTGCATCAGCAGCACAGCCACTACGCTGCAGGGAACCTGGATAATGCTGTGGCTACAGAGTGGCTCTTTCACACTGAAACATCACTTTCTCCACTAGAACAGCATGGAACTGGGATATTATGTCTTAGACAATGCCTCTGAAAATGTCGTACCTGGAGAAAGATGAGATCTCGCTGAGATCCCCCAGACTTCCGTCAGTGATGTTACCAGCCGAGGTGGCCTGGGTGATACTCTGTGACAAGCCACCCTCAGGCGTCCCTGATCCTCCAATGTGGTGGTACCCCTCTGGGTACTCCAGTGCCCACTGTTCCCCTGAGCCGTCCTGGAGCATCGCACGGGAGCCTCCTATTGGGAGAGTAGGGGGCGCAGGAGGAGGAGGCGGCATACATGGAGCGGTGTCGATTCCGCTGTCCGTTGACGCCCCTTTGATGTAGGTGAGGCCCAGTGCCTCAGGGTCCATGGGGTCCGCAGAGCCAAAGTGCTTGTCCTCACTGCCGCTGGAGGCATTACTGGACAGAGTATTACTGCTGGAGCGACTGGAACACTGGCTGGAATAGCTCTTGTCACCAGACTGATGTAGAGACAGGCAAAGACAGACATACGGTAACTTCACTTGATGTCACTCTGCCTTTGTTTAGCCCCATAAATACATTGACATTGTAAAATGTTTAGATTGCCTGAAAATTGGACTAGGCACTAGGTGGTGTTGCAGCTGGACAGTTTAACCAATACAGCCAATACAAGCAAATTCTGCTAAAGTAGAAGAACAGCTCTTGTAACACGGCTGAAGGAATGATAGAAGGCTAAATTGCCAACAGACAATCATAATAATCAACAAACAAAACACAAAACACATTAACTGCACTTCCTGAATAATCACAAGACAAGATGTCCAGCTGTTCATGGAAGAGGAACTGCAACAGACTCTGTTTTAAGTACAATTATCAACTAATTACAATTTCAGGACTAGCATTGTATTCCAAGTAACATGCACTAAATATAGCCCCCCCCCCCCCATAGCAATTATCTGAATGAAGATCATATGACAACAGATGCATTATTTGTAGCCCCATAGCAGTCTTGAGACTGAACATCTGTTGAAAACAATGGGATCGACAGTGAAGATATTTTACAAGGTCTAGAGATGAGGTCATGGGTCCAACTGTCCAGAGTCGTGTTGCAAGGTTGCCTGTGTCATGTATGGAAACACGATACAGCGAGTAGAATCTTATACCTAGACAGTCCTTAGAGCCCGTCTCATGGGACCTTCTAGTATTACAGAACATCACCACTGGGACACTTTCACTTAACAGTCGTTTAGTTGGCATGTCTTTGACAATCACCTCTTTTTTATTAGGGCGAAAACTTTATTTTATTGTGTTTATTATTATTAAATTACACTTAAAAATGTAAACATATTTTCAAGTCCCCCCTATATAAATGCACCATTTACCATATTGGTTGGTAGTATAAAACCAAATAAGTGAGCAGCTTTTAAGTTAATACTACAGTCTTAAATATGTCAAGCGGTCCTTGATTGCAGGACATTAAACCCCCTATCCAATTGAGCATGCTGTTTCTCTGTGCAATCGTCAGCTAAAAATATATATTAATTATTTTTCAAACTAACAAGGAAGTAACAGGGAAAATGCTATAAAACGGACAATAAGGAAACCACATTTACCAGGTATTAGCTTCCTCAATTTAAAATGCACGCTGGATAAGATCATGAGCTAAATATAAAAACTCAAAATATTCAAACACTGCTCACTCGTAGCTTGTTGCTGGCGTCCTTCCCACCCTGTCTCTGTTGACCTCGTTCTCGCATGTTGATGATCTTGGTTGACGGATGATGCCACTTGGCCTCTGCAAGGGGAGAAAGAGGAAGTCATTTTGGAACCCGTTTGTTTTCATTGAGATCTCACATTCCAATTTTCTACATTCCTGTGGTACGGGTTGATCACACTGTCCGGCACCGGCAGATATGCGGTTTGCTCCGCTTCCACAGGATTGGACAAGTCCAGTTCAGACTACCAGCTGGGAATTCTTTTTAGATTCATGCCTCGAGGCAGGTTTTTAGTGTGTTCACATTCATTGAGCTCGTTAGAGATGTAACTGTCATACTTTAACAGTCCCATGTGTGCTATGCATAACTTGACCCGTTAGTAAATTGTTACAATTTCTGAGTATATTGTGAAATGCTGGGAATAATGGCATGAGATGACATCTGTTTCTTCTGTCCATACCTGCAGATCTGGTCCTCTCGAGCTTGGGTTCTCTCTCATCTTTAGTACTTGCTGGCTCAATTAGGGCGGGAGATGGGCATCTAGAGCGAGAGAGAGACAGACACACATATTGAGGAAGGAGCGGATGAAACCCTTTGGACCAAAAGGTACTTCAAACGTCTTTGAGATGCATTAAAACTGTGAATTTAACTGATAACTTCCACTAAAGAAGTTGTTCTCTCCAGTTGACTCTGGACTCCAATATGGTTTCTATATTTGGCTCATCCCTGCATCAGCCGACATTCTGTCATACTGACCTTGAGCAAAACACTGAACCCGTATTTGATCACTCATAATTAACCCAGCATATGACCATAGCCTATGAGTACCCAAGTAAATCTGTTACAATTAAGTGCAACGTTAAAGAGAAGCATAAATAGGTCATGATCATGGCAGCCTCATCTGTGAACATTGTGGTATCACTATAACTAGTCTATTTACAGGGCATTCCCTGTACAGTGTAATGAGATACTTTATCACTATTGCTGGTCAGACACATTTCCAACAACGGATGCTGTGGGATATGTGGCAGGAATGCTGGGAAGCTGACACCTGAGCTGGGAAGATTTGCTCTGGCCACAAGCTTGGCGACAGCATGGCTGTCTGGATGGCGGACGGGACATCGACCTCCAACTAGGGAAAAGTGTGTGCGTGTGTGACTGTGTGTGTCCCTTCAACCACACCAGGCAGAGACAATGAGTGCAAAGTGTGTGCTTTTGCAGTTGTGTGTACATAATATGTACACACAACTGCAAAAGCACACACTTTGACATATTATGTCTGTGAGTTAGGTGGTGGTAGGTGTGTGGGTATACACGTCTTTCTGTACACAAAGGTTGTGTTTCGGTAGATCTGTAACAGTGTGCGTCTGTGATGAAAGTCACATACCACTGTGTCTCTCACTCTCAGTCAATGGAGGGGAGGTAATTGTTTAACATGTGCCAGTAGTTCACTAGTTCACTTTCAATAATTAATAATTTATTAGAAAGCCCACTAGAGCAAGACAGTGTGCTGCATAATACAGTTAACTCTTGAAGACATGCATCCTCAGTACAGTATGTGGGCCAAGGATTATCACTCTGACCGTTGCAATGCCCACATGATAGTTGCTTTTAATGTTGGTTATGTAGGAATTTAAGCTTGTACTAATGCTACACTCATCATATGGCCCTGTGAATAAATGCATACAAATATCTCTATTTCTTGAGCAGAGACATGATCTGTACGGTATGATGTTTTGATGTGATGATGACACAAACACAACCATGCATCACATCCTATCATGGAAGCTGCTCAGTACAACTAGGGCACCGAACCACTTCAACTGACGCGAGGAGATTTTAACCTTCCGGTCACTAGGCCGTTTCTCTCAGCCCATAGGCTATAGTTTACTGTTTTGTGTAGTTTGGAGATCCCTGGGGGTCATGGACCCAAATTCGTCAACAAATGAAACACACTGAGGAATTGACAGTGTAGATTGAGGTCCCTCAAAAAAAAGAAAAGGGGGGAAAAAAATGGTACCCAGTGACCTAAATGAAATTTGTAGTACCCCCGCTATGGTTTACTTACCCATTGTAGACAGCTTTCTGGGACCAGGTCCCTGTGGGCCCAGGGTCACTGGAGGTCGACTGGTTGCTAGGGGAACTGCAGAAGATCTGCCCTGCCTCTCCACGGCCCCGAGGTGCGGATGGAGATACATCGTAGTCCTGGAGGATCCTGGGGAAATAAAGACAGAAAAGCATCATTATAGAGAGATGGATGACACTTGAAATAATGAACAGAATGTAATGCAATTTTATGCTTTGATTTGTAAGTCGTAAGCCACATCTATAGGGTTTCAGTTTCATACCTATGAACATGGGGTAACACTTTACCAATTCATTAAACACCAATTAATTGACAAATAACAAATTATTTGAACGCTTAAATAATAGATCATTCATGACTACTTATTTTTTATTAACTTTTTTACTTTTTCTCCCTAGCTATTTGTCGTTTAGTCGCCAACTGATTACTCCCCACACACATTGTGTGTTGTATCCTACTTGTTCACCTGCCAGTGAGGAGCCCCCACCCTACTGCCCAACACTCCCTGCAGACAGGTGCCGGCCCACCCCAGCCTTTAGGAATACGTGCAGTGACAAATATCACTCTTTCTGCCCGGCTTCCCTTCCCCGAACACGGGTCAATTGGGTTCGTATAGGCGGCTAGGTGGAATCAAACCCCCAGACTGGTGGGCAGATACTTAACTTTACGCCTCATTAATGATTATTTAATTGCAATTATTATTGATTGATTGATTGATTGAAATATTTATTAACAGTTTGTAGAATTACAGTACATTTCAAGCACAAACTCAATACAGAGACTGTTAACTGTGAGTGGACGACCCAATTAAGCATTACACTTGTTTACAACAGGGTCCACATTGTTCAATTCATCAAAACATTTAGAGACATACAAATAGACACTTCTATGTAGTTAAAGAACAGAACAGGAATTCATCATATATAAGCAAAAAGGGAAAAGATACATATACAGTGAGGGGAAAAGGGGTGGGGGAGGATTCAGATTTTACAGAGGCCAGTTTCGAATTGCAGCCATCCGTAGGTGCCCTTTGAGAGCTGTTTTGAAGGAGTCAATCGAATCTTGTGGACCAGACCCATTGCAAGATGGGTCTGGTCTGGTTTGAGGTGCTGTGGTACCAAGAGGTGGATGCATAGTCAAAGAAACCTTGTACGAGGGCTTCTGTTAAGGTCTTCAATGTGTTTTTGTTGACCAGTGAGGAGATCCTGTAAAGGAATCTTGTTCTTTGATTGACTTTTTTGATTACGTTGGTGGCCATTTTATCACCGGAAAGATTGGCCTCCAGGATGGAACCTAGGTAGGTAATTTCATCTTTTCGTGTGATAATGTTGTCAACCACTCTAACCAAGAAGCCGATATTCATATTCATATACAGTATATTTATTTTTAAGTATGTTTGTAGTGCTTTATAAATACAGGCATCAAGTGTTTTCCCCTAACACATTTGGTTCCATTTTAAATGCTTTATTTTGTCCGGACGTGGGGGAGGGAGTACTGTATTATTAAACCACACACTGGCTCTGAACCTTTTACTCCTACTCCGTACCATTGGCTGCTTGGAATGTCCGTGATCTAGGAATTTTTGCTTATGCCAGTGCTTACCGTTAGGTCTCTCTGGATCAGCGTATATCAGCAGTGTAAATGTGATGTAACTGTCCTGGGACACATAGTATAGTTCACAGAAATAACATGGACAAATATGGCCATGTCCTCCTACACTGCCGTTGTTGCGGTGTCATATTCAGTTGACTGAATGGCACTGTGCTGTGTAGACCCATTCCCAATGACATCACCCCTTTAGGGTAGACAGCTATGTGAGTCAAGGGCCAGACATAATGATGTATGTATGCAGACACAATGTCACGCTGTTCCACTGTGTGTGAGCTCCTGCTGTCCTTGTGCAATATGCGCCTGTGTTCAATTCTGTAAATTGGCAACATGTTCCTGCCCCAATGTCTCCAGTTATCATGCACATCTACAGTACTTGCTGAGTTAAGTGATTTTGAACTATTAGGCTCTATTGTCTATTCTATACTTAGTCTACAGGAACTCCGGAGTGTAAGCCCACTAGCCGGAGTAGACACTAAATAATCTCCTGAGATGAAACGGGACCCACCAACACACACAAACACGGAATCCCAAGCCTCTGGACTTTATGGGTCGTATGACAAGCTGAGGGAAGACGTGGTGTTGTGACAGGGAAAACTGTCGGCTACACTTTCAATGCAGCTTCTGTGTTTATGATTGATGTTGCGTTCTTCACCTGCATGCCTTTCTTTACTCAATGGGACAGTTAATCAAACTAATGCATTTAATCAATAATAAAAAAATATTTAGAACAATAATTAATCATCAACAAGCCAAACGACAAACTCACGTGTCATGATGCGTCGTGTTGTGAGCTTGTGTGACATTGTTGTACGACAAAGTATTAAAAAAAACCTCAATTTGTATAATTAAAATATAGAAAAGCTTCAATTAATCACTCCAAATACTGGACGTTTGCATTGTTGGCACTCTAGGAATTTTATCTTCCTCTGCTGTTCAGAAATTATGAATGCAGTGAGAGTGTGAGTGAAGGATGAGCATTTCCATATGCATATTCAGCAGCTTCCTAGGCGGTCCTGGGTTCTGTTAAAAGTGCTGGCAGCTGTGAATTGACTCAACCAATTAACCGTCTGGCAACACCGCAAATGCTATGAATGGTGTCAAAGCTATAAAGGGGGAGAGCCTCAACAACCCTTCAACAAGGGGTTTAACTATCAATTCTATAGAAAACGTCATTGTCCTTTAAGTAGTATTTGGTCTAGAGGTTTTGTTTATGATTAAAAAAAAAAAAAAAAAAACATTAAATATAGCTGCAAGCAGCGATAAGGCGGGACCAAGAAAGTAGACAATACGCAAGAAGACAATTAGAAGACAATACACAAATAAGAATCATAGGCTGAGTTGGCGGTGCCCGGATTTGAACCCATGATCTTGTGCTTCAAATCCAAATAAACAAATAAATACTGACTGAGCTATCCGGACACAGTCAGTTTTCTCATTATAAACAGTAACATCATTCAGTGTTTTTGGTAACAAGTATGTGTCCTCGTTTTGGGCATGTCATTATCCATTTCTACAGTGTGTGTGCTGTTCATGTGTTCACGTACAAACTTCTCTTCAACAAAATCAGGGCAGAAAATCAGTTATAAGGATTTTTCAAACTGCTCAAAATGGCGGAAAATCTGAGGGCGGAGCTTACTTGTCAAAATGGAAGGAACAGGTGGAAACAAGTGCCATGAATTTTGGCCAAACAAAGCATGAGTTATAGCTGTTCAAAGGTTTCAAAATTGCTATAGCTCCCCCTTTGGCCAATTGGAGTATGACTGCTTTTAGTGCTATTTGGCATGACCCTCTTCTACCATACTGTAAAGTGTCATAAGCAAATGACGCTGCATGTATGTATTAAAGGCAGAAGAAGAATTTTCACAAACCAGCAATTTTCATTGGCTCATAAACTTTGTTTTTTCACTTTAAAAAAATATACTACGATTTATTGTCCGTATAGGTCCAAAGGTCACGTGTATAAGTTTTCGTGCATTTTGATCAAAGATCCTGGGAGGAGATACATTTGAACTGTTTTTCATATAAAAAAAAATGGCGGGTGATCTAAAGGTCAGAGGTCAAAAGTCAGAACACGAAAGTTGTTCGGCATGAGGAGACACATGTGTATCAAAGTGTCATTGCCAACGGTCAAACGGTTCATGAGATATGCACGTTCAAAGTTTGCATTTTCAATTGAGTGCTATAGCGCCACCATTTGGCCAATCGTCATGAGCTTTGCTTAGTCACCGTTTGGCATGGCACGCGAAAACCAGAACTGCTATTTTTGGCGGAAGAAGAAGAAGAAAAAAACCCCACAAAAACATTAAGTATCTTCACTTCGTGACTTTAACAAGTAGTGGAACTACACAATAATGAGAGAAATCACCATGATATAAAGACAATCGTTAAATAAGACCAGACATGCTGTCAGTACTGTAGCTCAATACAAGACAAATAAGGTCAGCTATTAATGCACAATATGCTAATTCCATTGAAGACAAATTATTCCCTGGTTCTTTTAATCTAATCTTCAGGTACTTATAATGCAAAGCATCCATCATATGACATTATTATTCAGGTTTCCACCCTTCTGATCCATGGCTCCCACAATGTATACAGTATATAATATGGTGCGTACATTTTTATCCTAAGTGGTTTACTCTCCATTGAGTGCATTCACGTTGTGAGATGCCCGTGAACAACTCACCATGTTGATGGTACAGTACAGTAGTAAGTGTATTTGTCCCTAACACAATGACACCTTTAATTAGTGTGAACTTCAACCTAAAACACAATTTCAGATTTGCTGCGGTTACAATTTTTGCCATTCTGCTTGATGCAACTAATGAGAACCAGTTGTCACTCCAAACCACAGAACTATGGGGAAAGCTGCAGTTGCAGAAATGGTGCCTAAATATTGCTTATTGCATTTTTCAAGTGGCATGTTAATACAAAGTCTTCTTATGACGGAATACTCCATCGTATAAGCTTTATTATTGATCAAACGGGATCGCTGTTCTTTTTTACTTGGCCTTTCCTTCTTCAGCGATCCTACTAGACCGGTTTCGCGCATGCACACTGCCGTTCACTTCTTGTATAGCGGCTGCCTGAAAAGCTGAATAACTCTAAATCTACAGAGCTCTCCATGGTTTTGACAAAACGCCTGATGTTCTGAGGTCTTTTCTGATTGTCCAGTGATCCCGATTGGAACATTGGCGTTTTCTAGAGAAAGGATGGCCTCATTTTAGCTCGCAAGCATTGACGCTAATATTTAGCATCTAAAATGGACGCCAAAAACAGATGTGCATCACACTAAAAACAAATACATCCGGGTCGGCAGTCAAGCACTGGCACTTTCGTCCACCAGGGGGCAGAGAAGGTGTTAAGTTGACAGTGTGATTGTAAAGGGTTCCTGTCCCATCATTTGGCAACAGAGAAGAGAAAACACGCCCCTCATTTTAACGAGGAAGGCTGTTTAGGATCTCAGGGAAGACATTAAGTTGCCATCGTAATCTCTGTCTTTATCTCCATCAATCCCGATAAACTTGAAATCAGATGAAGTGCAAATTATTCTACCTTTGTCCCGAGTGTGGATTATGTGTGCAGTGGCCTTCATTTTAGACTGCATGTACTGTATGTGTAGACTACACGTACTGACGTATCAGCTGATATATATATATTAGCAGATGCCCCCGGTCCCTGGGTTTCTAACAATGTGGCCCCTGAGCGATTTAGTTGAATAGCCCTGCTCTAGGGTGACATAAAATGTCAAAAACGTTATGGTAATATTTTAAACTAATTATCTCCCAGTCTTAAACTAATTATCTCCCAGTCTTTCGTTGTGTAAACCACCTCGGGCCCGGCTGCATTATATATGATACAATGGCCCTCAGTTGGGTAAACTCGGCCAAGGGTGATGGGTAATGTACATACGCCATACATGTTTTATGCTGACACAGAAAACCAACGAACCATGTTTTTATCCCATCAGATTCTCTCAGCTTTCCAGTCAAATTCTCACCACTTGTTAATTTTATGCTAATCATATTAGAGGACCTTGACCTAATTATTTGCACTGTTATGCAAATTAATCTCAGGGCTGCTGATGATTAACTGATAGAGGGCCCCATTGAAAGGTTCATGAAAGGCGCTATTCAAGTTATTATTATTGTGTCCAGAAGGACAGCTCTATGACAAAAATAAAAATAATAAATACAGAATGAAGTCATAGTACAGTCTGAGGCTGTACTATAGGCTTCCCTATAAGGAAATTGTAACATTAACATAAGGACTGATTGTCAAAAAAAAAAAACACAATTTTGCTGTAGTGCACCTATAACTTGCAACTGTAATCACAAAGTTTCTGCTTTTTTTATGCGCTATGCAAGATACTTGAAAGACCAATATATCCAGTCATTGTCAATGTCCAGTCATCTTTGGTATACAATGCGAGGACGATAGCCTTCCTAGGACATTAAGCAATTGCAATCAATATCACTTAAGTCACTCTCTCAGCCAGACGTCTCATTTTAATTAATTGGAAGTGGGCTACTCCTCCACCATTTAAATATTGGGTCAGAAATGCATTGCAATTATTGAAGCTAGAAAAGATCAGATTTGCTTGACGAGGTGCTAAGGATAATGTTGGCAGTTCCAGTTCACGGCGTTACCTTGCTACTTGACAATTTAAACAGCATCTTTGACTGAACTCTCAACAACTGCCCGTTTTATAACTATAACTATATTCAAAGTACCATTAACCCTTGGACTGTCACCCCTAATAGCAGCTTTTCAGTGCCTTCTGCCAGCTCTATTCATGAATTTAATAGAAAATAGAAAAATCTGTGATATACACAATATATCTTATTTTAATGCGGCAAGTATATAGTATTAGACACCCAGTCCTGATGGTGGCGGAAACTTCACCATTATGCCGATTTTGACCGAATTCCGAATCTGGCCGTCGCCATTTCCGGTTCAACGGTGAAAACATCCGCTATCTTCATTCACTTTGTTTTACAGTGATCTGTCTCCCATTCTGTGCGATCATTGTTTTTTTTTCATATCTAAGTAAAATTAAGCTTAGCATAGCTGCTCATTTTGAGCATCTACGCACATAAAGACCTTGTGCGTGCACGAGCGTGAGGATTTCGGCCGGTTTTAGGTGGACGGAATAAAACGATTCTGTCAATTTCGTCAACGGGAGTGCTGGATTTTGACGTCAATGTGCAGAAAGAGAAAAAGTACCTGGTTCCATCCTTTCTGTCAAAGGAGGTACTCCGTGATATAGTTCCATGGGCGTACTGGAACATCTGCTGCCCAGGGCTAGGACCTTGATTTGGTGATGTTCGAGAGAGGGGAGGAGCTCCTGGGATGGCCGAGACTCTGTGCCATGCCTGGGGTGTTGCAGCCATCCTGTAGGCTCCTTGGGGCCCATCCTGCTCAAGTTTATACTCCACCATTGGCACACGGTACACCTCTGACCAGCTCCTGGACAAATCACAAGTTGATGAATGAGTTCAACTTTACAATGCATTACATTTTGATCAACTTTCTCTCTCATCTGGTCCAGAATGTTCAACAAGACATTGTTGCAACATCATGGGTAATGGGTTTGTATACAGTTGGACTCTGACCTATCTTTCCTAGTATTCTGAATTATCTATTTAGTATACAGATTCATACTTAATTCAAGCTGAGATACATTAATCCAGATAGACTAGGGCAGTGGTGTTTTTCTTTCTTTCTTTGACATTTAAAGATAGTCCGTGCAGGCATTAATTTCACTGAGCTCTGTGCTGAGACATAACGCCCCATGAAAAATACAATGGAGGCTTATTTACGCCATGAATAATGGCATTTCATTCTCTCAATAACATCTTCCAAGTCTCAAATAAACCTCTCCTTCCCTGCAAGCCTCTAAAACAGAAACACACGCAACCGTTTCCACAACCCAGAATACGATAATTACTAACCTCGTACATGGTAAATCATCACTGTATAAGACACCCCACTGGTCCTAATGCTGTCGTCCCCTGGCAATTGGATCATGTATCACCAATTTGTAATGGTCACAATACGATACGAAAATAGCAAGGATTGCCTAAGCTTCATTTCTGTGCAATTAAAAGTAAATCAGCCAATTTGTTTTAGGACATCCTGACAGCGACTCTGAGAAAAATGTAAAGCTCTGATATAACTCTTTAGACTTCCAAAAAGAAGACAGATTAGAGAGACAGCATTGCTACTTAGGTCAGAACCGTTGTTGCAGGTTAGTGTGCTTGCCTATTAGGCAACCACGGTATTGTTCCAGCAATTACAGCACTAATATTGCCAGCCGGTCTGTTAAGTGGGGGTTGTTTGTGGGTGACTGGGTGTCACCCACAACAACCCTGAATTAACAGACAGGCTGCAGGCAGATGATGGAGTCTGAGAGAGACATAATCCACTAAGCTCACCAAAACCTGAGGATGACCCGCTCTGCTGCAACAGGAGCAGCAGATTCACCACAATTTAATTATGCCACATCACTGGGTATGTCTGCTTAATTTCCATTTAAAATGCACAGAAGGTAAATAAATAATTAAATGGCTAAAGGTCAAAAACATTTTGTGAATCACCAACCTGTGACTATGACCGCTGAAGGGGTCTGTGGTTGGAATTAAATCAAGTTTGCTTCTCTGTCTACGACGGTATGCCATTCTGTGGCTGTTATTTTGGGGGCCTAAACAAAATAAACATAATAATGCCAGATTACGTTTAGAGGATTATGTTTTAGTGATTACTTTTAGCTCAACCCTGTTGGAAAGCCTTAGTGTTATTACGTTACAATGACAAATGTTTAAACCTGATCAAGCTACATCATTAAATTTCCCTAAATCAAATAAAGAGTTTTAACCCAACCAGTAGAAGCGACCACGGCCCAAAGGGAGAGGTCGTGCTGAAACAACAGAGCTTCTTAATACGGCACAGTTGAGAAGCAGGAGTTAAACTATTAATCTGGTATCAGTGAGGTCAGATGTAGAGTTGCTGGCCGGCTCCATAGATCTAGTATGTCAAACCATTTATGGCTATCCAGGGTTTGATGAGGTCAGTGTCGTGATCTTCATGTATTAGTCCGGCAGTGGGAAATTTGGTATATAGTATTTTTATTGGCCTAAAATATTCTCTATATACATACATTCATGAATCCACTTGCTGACCTGCCGTCGGTATTGTGCACATTTTGTATAGGGGTTTCTTGTGACCCTACCATTAACATCCTATGTAAGGCAAAAAATAAAATAAAATGTTAAACTTTAAGTAGCATGTGACATGTATCCATGAATCCATTCTAAGCATTAGTTTTGCACAAAAACACTTGGGCTAAAAACAGCCATAGCCACTTGCCCAAATGTGTCCAAAATGTGCTGACCTCATCACATTTGTGCTGATGCACAATGAAAAACAGGTATGGCCAGGGTTCATGGCCATATATATTCTGTCTTGAGTGTAGAGGGTTTGATGATGTCAGATCGTTGTGATCTTCATATGTGGAGACGGCCATATGTGGAGCGTGTCACAAGGCGTTGACAGACTGACAACGTTCAGGAGCATGCCATGAGGCGTCGCGATCTTCATTAATGGAGACAGTCATATATGGAGCGTGTCACGAGGCGTGATGTCACAAGGTGTGATGGATTGACAACCATAACCATATATGGAGGCGTGAGTGACGGAGCGACGGACAGGGTTTGCTGGTTTTCATAGTAATCTGCGACCTACCGTCGCAATAAAACCAGGAGCATTTCAGATTTGTGTGTTAGCTATTCAAAAGTAGAAGATATACACACTCACAAATGCTATTTTTTTTTAATCTTGAAAGTGATAGAATTAGCCTCAGGTGTGTGTTAAAGTCATTATAACCATTTACTTCCACGGTGGACAAAATGCTAACCCAACAACACCGGTTTACACCCGAGCCCTCTCACCTTCGAGGATTCCCATCCTCATGAGGCTTTAGTATGACTACGCTGACCACGGCCGATGTCCTCAGCAGATCAATCATCTGCTCATGGGACAGGGTTGCTACAGCGACCCTGCAGATCTCCACCAGTCGGCAGCCAGGGCGGAGGCCAGCCTGCCAGGCGAAGCCGTAGGGCTCCACGTCAGCCACCACACCCTCAAAGTTGACATGGAAACCCAGCTGGCCGAGAGCGTTCCTCCTCAGGGTCAACTCCACAGCCTCACACCCTCGGCTCACCACCTGGACAGAATCAAAGATGACTATTAAGTATCATGTACAAAAAAAAATCATCAAAGCACATACGTTCAGACAAGAAACACGAACCCAAACCCACACACAGCTAATTAATTGATTTGTTTTAATGAAATTGCAGTTAAGTTTGATCAGACTAAATCTCAGTATGTTGACTCAATACACTTTACTGTACATAAGCAGAGACACAAGCATTGGTGACAGTGGCGATGAGAAAGGAGAGAAAGGTAATACTACATTTGAGTTATGTGTAAAGAAGGTTTATGCCTTGACAACACCAAAGGTTTTTCACAACAACAATGTTGGTGTATTTTCTTTAACAATGCTTTTCAAATACAATCCAGCAAACAGCACAAGGAGTATGGCTGATTAACCACATTCAATCTAATAGGCATACCTATTTTGAGTCATGTCATTATAGGTATTTCAAACATTTTCAAAAATAGCATAGCTACAAGTTTACAACACATCGCAATTCACCTTGAGGTTTTTTCTTGGTCATTATAATCCACACACAAATTCCCATGGCAGATTAGTTATCTGTAGTAACTGAAACTATGACTATGTTCTATTCACGGTAGACTGAGCAGAGCTTTGCCAAATAACTTGGCAAAGCTTCTTAACAGCATTAGGATGATGGACTAATAATAGACCATCATCGTCATTAGTTCTACCTCCAAAGGCTTGAGATAGAAGCACAACTGCAATAAATCCACTAAATGTGCAGATAATGGTCTGAGGCATAATTACTCACACTAGTAGGAGGCTAGCCAAATAGAATTACAGGATTTATGAAAACTAATTTTAAGTGTACACTGATCCAGTATGGCATCTACACTGCCATGAGTGCCGTGAGATGATTCACTAAATTAAGTTAAAGAATATGAGTTATGTTAAAGAAAAGCATTTGAATATCGTCTAACTATTTTCTATTCAGTGGTCTGGTGCCAGGGACCAACCACAACCCTCTTACCTCTAGCCTCTGCATGATTTCCTTGCCATCCTCCCAGCATCCCTCCTGGGTAGAGAACACGACACAGTCCCCTCTCTCATAGAACACCTTCACAGTCCCGGCCATGGCGCTCCATCCAATGAGGTCCCGACAGTAGCAATGGAACAACACCTCTTTGCTAGCCTCTTCTATCAACACCACCAAGTCGTTGGAGATGGCCAGCAGGCAGCCTGTGTCCGCCGAGTGGACGAAGTCCCGGGCCACCACAGCCCAGGACACGGCCCCGCTGCTCTGGAGGTGGGCGTTTCTCCGTGGCCGAGTACGCTCTTTCTTCTTCCCTCCCAGTGTGATGAAACTGAACTTGGCACTAGCAGAGCAGTCCACTGGGGTTGCACTTACAAAGTTCTCTGCCAGGTCCTATGAACGATTATGTGTTATTATTAATTAGTATAAATTCTGAATGAGTTTCAAAAGAAACATGGTAAAAAAAAAGTGAAGAGCTCAAGTGAAGACCTCAAAAAACAAGAGTATACCTTGAGGTACTCCTGTCGTGTGCGTGTCGCCATGGCACGGAACTTTTCAGACTTGTGTGCAGCATGCTCTCCGTTGATCATCTTAGCCAACAGGAAGTCTCTAAAGGCTGGGGAGTGAGGAAAGATCAACCCCGGTGGGACTGTGGGGCCGAAAACTGGCACATCTTTTGATCTGGTTACAGCAACGCTAAAGAGAGAGAGAGAGAGAGAGAGAGAGAGAGAGGGAGAGAGAAATAATGATGATAATGACATTTTACATTATTTTGTATTTTTAACTGATAGTACATACAAATGACTTCTGATGAGTCAGCAGGAATTCGGGAGGTCAATCTCATGTCAACATGTGGCTGACTGGTTCATTTTGGCCAATCATGGGAATGTTTGGTTATGTCCACTCTGTTATCCTAATAGCCAGAATAACACACCTGATTACCCAATAAATATGATGATTATTATTATTGTTAAATTAATATATTTATACGAGTCTGATATGCTGAGTATGCATGTCCTTTTACAACCTGCACTGCTTCACACTCATTTGGTTACAAACCCTAACCAACCTTACTCTGTACAATCACATTCTTGTGTTGTTGGCCACTGGAGAACTTGGGATTTTCTAAATTGTGCTGATGGGCAGCTCGACATTAATATTTGAGAAAAATGTAGTGTTATGCATGCACCGCTCCACCCAGAGGTTTCTTGTTGATCCAGGGATTTGATCCTAATTATCTTCAGTCCATGGTTGACGAAATAATAACATTATGTACGAATGGATTATTTATATTACAAGAGACTGGAAGACTGGAATGTGTAGTCTTTACCTCCCAAAATGGAAGACTGCTTTGGATAAACTTTATTAATCTTTTTTCTCATTTACTCACCTGTAGCAGGTGCCGTCTGTACAGGGATTGTGGACTCGAACGATGATGAAGATGTGCTGGAAGTGGGAGCGAATGTTTCTGGGAGTGAAGGGGAGAGCTCCAGGCTCCTGGAAGATGACAGTGACAATGTCGTTGCCGATGTGCCGCTTCCTCAGTAGCTATATAAAGAGAGGAATAAATAAACACAAGGGTCAATGTGTTATTTACAGTGTATAGGTTAAGGGGAAGCACAGGTTAACACACCAAACGCCCGGGATTTAATCCATTAAATCAGAGCACCCAGCAATTTATAGCAGCAGAGCACATTAGGCGACAGACCAGGCGCTACCCCGGATGTAGATGAAGTAGCTTGATGTAGCCAAAAAACTCCCGAGGCAATAGACAACGGGAGGTATGATTAATTCTAACGTGAGAAGCGACGGGACCGCGATGGGCTGTCCAACACATAATCTTTGCTTAGAATTGGACGGAATGATTTAGATCAAGAATATTGGACGGAATGATTTAGATCAAGAATTATTCACGTTTTAAGATTTTCGGTCTCATCTGCTAAAATGGGGGGGAACATGACAATTAAAATGGATGCAATTTATATACATTTTGTCCTGATCAGTGGACCATAGCTTTTGGTCCCATGCACTGCTCACAACATCTCATCTCCAAATGAAACCATTCATGTGTGTCATGCTGCCCGAATGTATAAGCTTGTGGAATAACGAAAGAATTTCCGTAGTGGTTAGACTAGAGCATTATGCCTTTCATGCGGAAGGTTGTGTGTTCGAATCCTGCCTGGGGTCGACGTCAGCAAGGGCATGTGGTCGCAATGGATTCCTAACGCCAAATCAAATGGGCTCAGATCTGAGCCAAGTCTCCTGAGGAGGCGCGTCTGAAGCCTGTCCTGGACGGAGTATCCGGACGTAAAAACAAATCCATCCAATTATATAGACTATTATATGGCTTTATATCATGTCCTGTCGTTGCAGTGCGGTACTACTGTATACTATGTGTCATTATGTATGGTCTCACAATGTTACTGGCACCAATATCAAGACATTCCTTTAAATTAATTTAATCTTCCATTTTGTAACGTCTGTGTTCCAGATGAGATAGAGTTGGTCACTAACCTCTGGATCAGAACAGATCAGTAAACAGGATTGAGAGAGGAATATTATGGCTCAATGAGGGATCAAATGCCCAGGGGCCTCCAGAGGATTCATGGCTTATCCCAGACTATCAACCATGATCTAAGTATCCAGCACCAAATCCAAACAAATCCTTCTAATCAACAACACTAAGACACAGGCAACGCATCCGAGCATTCGTTGAGAGCTCAAAGCAAGCAAGGACATTAAATCCTGACCTGCTTTGCAGGGATTCCAGCTATTGACTTAATACTGTAGCCAGAAGGCTATCTCAGATTGGCATACTGTACTACATACAGTACATTCTGTCACTCCAAACAATCCACACCAAGGATCAACTCAAGGCTCTAACACACATTACCATTGTTAAACCATTACCGTTCAATATACACTTTAATTATTAAATATGTTTGAGGTCCCAGGCGTTGGGATCAAATGACACCATTGTTTGGTGGTCTTTCTATTTGAGCTGTGTTTGTGTCTGCTGGTCACCCTCATCCGGTCCCAGGCGCATAATGAGCCGATCTCACCGGGAGCATTAATTGGCGGTTGCATGCCGAATCGTTGCCACGGCAACATCTCCAGCAATAGAAATTCCAATTAACAACTGACTGAAGAAAGAGGCTGCCTGTGAAATGAGAAGTGCCAGTTCTAATGAGGAGAGGCAGGGAGCGACTAAACGGGGAGAAACCACCAGCAGTTGTGTTGTTATGATGAAAGAAACAACTAAAGTTAATTATGTACTTTGATTATGGCCAATTTTGGCCGTAGTGACTATTATTTGACACTCGCAATATTGCGCATTATTGAAGAATGCATGCCTAAGCTGCGGGCCCCTTTATCCATCATGAGGACCATGTTAACCTCTCCCTCGTCACAAAAGAAGCTTGTATCCAAAACATGACGTGTGTTCAGACTGTGAAAAAAGTCAACACACACACACACACACACACACACACACGCACACACACACACACACACACCTGTTGTCGGTTGTTGGGTGTGTAGGGCAGCAGGGTGGAGACGTGGAACATCAGTTCATAGTCCTTATAAGTGGTGTACAGAGAATGGGTACCTGTGGAATCAGCTGATAGACAAAAAGAAAGCCTGATGTCAGAGACAGTCACTTAACATGTACAATGTCACCGATGTTCTTTTATTAACCCATTTAGACCTGAGGCCAACGTTTTTGTTTTTCCTGTTTTTTTTAAAACGTTCAAATTCGTATAAAAAAACCTACAAAAATAGATAATTACGTTGCTACATGTATGACAACAACTACACTAAGGTAGCTCCCGGATTGAAAGTTATAACATATAGGTTACAACAGGACTAAATAGGTTTAATAAACCAAGTACCTCTTGGCTGATCTTTATTTAAAGCTCTCAAGGATGAGTAAAGGGTAGTTTATAATAAGTCCTATCCACTTAAACCTTCATTTAGTAAAGTTGACCTGAGTTGGCTCTGTATTTGGTCTGCTCTTTTTACTCTCTATAGATACCAAATCTCTTAGCAGAAAATAGCTGATCGAGTTGCGTTCCAACATATTGCGAGTGAATGTTTCCCCCAAAATAGGGATGCTTGAAAGTGGTTAAATAAAGAGGGGTCTAACGGCCTGTACTGGAAACTCACAGATTTCCGAGTGATGAGAGATTCTGTCTTTTTCATCTACTAAAGAGAATACAGTACATGTGTACAGAACAAACAAAGTTTCTTCCTTACTCTTGGTATCCAGTTGGGCTTTGTAGTTGTTGAAGCCCTTCAGGCGGACCCTCTGACCTAGCAGCTCCATAAACTGCTCCAGAGCTGGACTGGCACTCTCATTGTTGTACATCTCCTCCTCTGTACTCTGAGCAGCTCTGCAGTACAGGATGCCCACCTTATGCTGGAAACTCAGCTGAGGAAAAGAAAATAGAAACAGATAAGAGTATGTACTGTACAATTTAGGCATAACATTAGCCACTTAAACCTACCTCTGAGGGGTCTATACTTGGGCCCCTACTACTGTCCCACTACACCAAAAGCCTTAGCCAAAAATAGACGATCTACAATTTCACAACATGTTGCAACTCAACATAATAGGGACATTAGGGTTCAAGTGGTTGGTAATTTGTCTAAGATGTTTCTACTGTATATAATGTATAATTGTATACACTTTTATTCATTTAGTGATTATCCGTCTACTGTAAAGATACAATTCTTTACAGTACATTCTAACATTAGATCCTTCTAAAAGTAAGTTGCAATGGCCCCTAGGCCACCAAACATTTCTATAATTACGTATGATGAGAAATATATCTCCCCAACAATTACATTTGTCCTCTGCTGTCAGTCATTGTCCTGTCCAAAACCATGTATCCAATGCAGTAATAATGTTATTATTTAGTCACTAGCTCTTTACTTTTCGTTGGTTAAATGTTTATAATAACCACTTTCGACCTGGCACCCTATAAACTAAGGCATGAATTGATGAAAAAACCAAAAGATGCTAAATGGAGATGGTTTCTGTCCGACAGCAACAACATACAGTACATACATATAAACTGTATGCAATATGGAATAATGATGTAGTCTCTTGTGATTTAAGTACTTCTTTCTCAATGTTGCAGGGATGGATTATTTTGATGTCTTGAGGTTTACAACACTTGTATGTACTATACGAGTATACGGTTACGGTTATACAGTAGAACCTTATCATCACCTTCCTTCCATAAAGTGCACGGCCACAGGGTGTCAAATTAGCCTAAAACGCTCCAGTAGCAGCCGGCTAGACACCGTTTGACTTGATAAGGCATTTCATCTCCGGTTATCAATATCCATTACCTGACTCTGTGGGCTGAGAGAGGAAAGCTAAGTGTGTGTGTGTGTGTGTGTGTGTGTGTGTGTGTGTGTGTGTGTGTGTGTGCTATCAGTCCGACCAGGGGAGTCAGCAGCACAAAGGGAGAGTAATTACATTTCCACTGGCCCCACAGTCAACAGCAAACAGCTGCTCTTGAATTATGTATGAGGCTTGGAAAAGAAAGCTTCAACAAGTGATTCTAACCACCCACCAAGTTATTTAATAACTTGGTGGGTGGTTAGAATCACGTTTTATTTTCACAATGGGATATCCACCCAGACTGTGCAAACTTTAAACCAATGATGGCTCTTTTTGACCATTAGGAGGATGGGATCCACAATATTTTTATTAAGCTATTAATGATGAACATCAAGAGTTTGATTCCTCAATGATCACTGTTTTAAAGAACGACATCAGACAGGGGGATTGTAAGATAATTTAAGTCACTGGTTGATGATTAAATTGATATAGATGAAGATGACCAACATTTTGACTACCCTGAAGAAGGCATTTTTTGTCCCAACGTTGGCCATCTTAAAATAAAGTATTTGCATCGTGACTACGAATTGTGTGACCTCTCGTATTTTCTGTTATTAGAGTTCATCTCCTGTGGTCAGCACCTCAACACTATTGGTGTACGCTCCTACCTCTTTGTTTGTTCTAAATTGAAAATAAAATAAAATACCTATGCATAAAAATATTATTCTATGTTTAGGAATATCTAGGCCTACATGTTCATGTTTTTAAGAGGCTTTGTTCAGACGTTATTACATCATCTTGAGTGGACCAGTTTAATCTCTGAGATGTGACATGACAACCCCAACATCACAAAATCAATTTATACAGTAGGACAAAATGTCAATTTCATGTTGATTCTTGGTGGTCACCATCTAACTTGCAGCCAACACTGTCGTGATCAGTGATCACTATCACTATGACAACAGTACAAACAGCCATGCATGTACTGGCAATCATTTTTGAATGGGGGTACAGGACCTGTGGCATTAAGGACATGATTCAAGTGAGCACAGCAAAAGAAAGACAGGCTGCATTTGAGACACGACATTACAGCTACATCATGTTACATTTTAAGCTTACAGACAATTTCAGAATATTCCATATCCACAGGTTCAGTGCCCAGCTCAGTGTGAATATCTTTACGCAGTCCTATACAGTACTGTGCATATCTTTACGCAGTCCTATACAGTACTGTGAATATCTTTACGCAGTCCTATACTGTACTGTGAATATCTTTATGCAGTCATATACTGTACTGTATGTTTGTGCTGATCTATACACAGTATGTCTCTGCTGCAATTTACAGAGGAAAATTAAGTGATTCTGAATAAGCTATACTAAACAGTACATAAACAAGTACATTGAAAAGAAAATATCCATGTATGATTGAGATTAATGAATGAAATTAAAATAGAAATGATATTGGCCTCTATATTCTTGGAGGCCACCGTTTTAACCTAATAACAACAATCGCATTTGTTTCTTTATAGTTCCATCCATCATGCTAATTAATTAAACCGGCAAGGACTTTATTTTATTTCATCACAGCAGCCCAGCAAACACAGGCATGAAAAAGGACTGATTTATCTCAGCATATAATTGAGTTATATCACTTATTGTTTTTCATCCCCTCTGGAGAAACAGATTGGGCTTATATTACTACCATTACCATTACTTACAGTAAGAAAGGAAAGAAAGTATTTTTTCTCAATGTTGCAGCCAGGGCATTAGGGCCTTTTTTAAACTCCTCGAGTATATGTACACAATACGTTACATTTGATTGCCTTTATAGGCAAACACTTTTATAACAGTGATTGGTTCACTCACCCCTTGCTGGTCCAGTTTCAGTAGCTGTTCTGGGACCTTCGGGGAGTGGGTAGCCAGGCGGAGACACTGGATGTTGAGTTCAGGGACCACATACTCCAGCACTTCCTTCAGAGGAAGGCCTCTAGTCGTACCGTGCTTGGAGGTAGAGGGCACAGCGTCCTCTAAGATGGCGCCACGCAGAGTGGTCAGCTGAGAGGAGAAGGAGGTGTCATGTGCTACATTTAATTAAACATCTGTGATGCTGTGCAAACTCATTACAAAAATAATGATATGTCCCTTATAATTCACCCTCCCTCCTGAAGGACAATGTGAAAAACCCTGCCTATTCTGGTCCAGAATGTGTGCAACTAATGATCAGAGGCAAAAGAATAAATACAAGACTAGACACTAAACAACAGGGTAAATCAAATAGTCACCATACAATGCAGAGCCTCAAGTACATAATGTGTACCGATTTGCATGTACTGATTGTGTGAAAAAGGTTTTTAGCAAAAATCGGCCTCTTGATGGCACTACAATGTGAAAATTGGGGCAGAGGTTCTGCTCTGGCATGTGTGCAGTTTCAAGTCAATCAGCCAAGGGTGCCAGAGATTAGTTGTACACAGACAGACGGACAAACGGACACTTCCAAAATCCCTGGCTTCCTGAGTTATTAAATGAACAATGTGTGTGCTGTCGAGTTCAATCACTGCACATCTGGACAAACATTTGCTATTAAAGCTGGAACCAAATGGATTCTGTTCATTTGTATACCTTCAGTGGGGATTTCATGCCATTCCTAATTCACTGATATGGAAGATATTCCAGAAGCTAAAGTGTTTCTTTCCGTGTCCTTTGGTTCAAAACCAAACTGACAACCAGAGACACCTTTCTCTTTGTCTATCATTATTATTATTACATTTATTATTATTATTATTTTTCTTTTTCAGTTTTTCTCCTCTATTTTCCATCTATTGCATTTGGATCTCCCATCTTCTATTTCATGTTTGTCCTTACTACTGTGACAACCAATTTTCAAATACAGAATTGGTCTTCTCTTCTAAAAGTGATCTTCTTACCTCACTGGTTCTGAAGATGAGCCGGTAGTTATACTGTGACCCATCCTTGCCTTCCTCCAGCTTCTCCCTGCGGATGCTGAGTGACACCGGACCCAGGTTCTCATCAATACCAAAATAATTCTGGTGCTCTGATGGAAACAGGAGGAATCTAGTTATAGATACAACCGATTATTTGTCCTTCTTGCTGCAAGTATTACCTGGATGCCAAACAACGATAGGGTCGTGACTGATTTATACTTGCTTGTGTGTCAAGCGCACAGAAAATATCAGAACTGCAAGCTGTTTTTATTTCTTTTTGCAGTTGTGAGATTGTAGACCTGCTATTTTTGGTGTGCAAAACGAAACATGTAGAGGTCTCTTCCTGTGGTTACAGTTGTTAACTAAACATCTCTCTGCCTTCATCTCAAATTACTCTGAACAGAGATGACGGTAGACATTCACAGTATGGTAAAACATATCAATAAATCCATGTGTGGATGGATCTAGTTCCATGTAGCTACGTATCGTGTACCAGTCAATGAGCGTACTGACGTCAGGGACATACTGTAATATAGATCAATACAGACACTGACACCAGGTATCAGGACTATGCCAGGCTGCAATATCGCATCAGTATCTTTTTTTCACTCTTGGAGGATGTTCGATCCATCTAATGGAGAATAAAATTGATTGTAGAACAAAAAGGTTTTGTTCAATGACCCCAAAATAATGTAGGTCAATATAATGAGATAAAAGCGCTGTAGACACACTTTTAAAATGTGTGCGTACGTGCGCACAGGACCACACGTTACCAATACATAACACAGCACATCACAGCAAAACATAATATGAAACTAACATCGCCCGTCCCCAGCTGGGGGAAGAGGCCCCCCATCAAGGCAATGCTCCCCCAACCTGAAAGTCAAGTATATTTTATTTTAGCACCAAATCAAAACAGAAGTTACCAAAAAGCACTTGTGTATCCAACTTGAAAATCCTACTTTTACAAAGTACTTCAATGGACTTCAATGGTGAAAAGTAAACATACCGGTAATTAATTTGTTCAAGTAGACAATAATGACCATTATGTATTTCTTAGAACAAAATGTAGTTTTATGTTTTTATTTTATGTTTTTAATTTTTATGTTTATATTTTAAAGATTTTGTTCGTGCATTTAATGCTTTACTTTAGAAATAGTCAGTGTCGATTCGAGAGACATGAAAGCAAGGACTATGTTCTGTGCACTAACTGGCTAAACCAATGGTTTAGGCAAGAATAATGATATTTGAAGTGGGCACCCCCCAACCTGACAAGCACTTTGTAGGAGACTAGGAGTTGAAGCATTACATTTAGTTTGACTTTGTTCCACAGATAAATATGCCATTATATATTTGAAGATTTGGCCAATGTTTGGCCAGTTTTTATATTATATAAAACTTTATACAGTAAGGACACTAGCTAGATTATAAACTGCCTTTATGTACCATGAATGCCAACATTGTAGGCAAACTAGCCATGGAGATATAGTACCCCAAACCCTGGCAGATTGAGTGGCATGCCCTACTCATTGAGCTGCATTAGGAATGCAGCCCCAAACTTTGGCAGTGTCATTCTCAAGCTCTAGTCATTGGTCTAAATGCATAAAATAACCATATTACTTATTCATTTACCAATGAATAAAGAATATGAGGTACAATGTTTTATCTGACTGGAGATTAAAGTTACTGAGGCTGAAAACAGATGTGTTGAAAATTCCTTTCCAGTGGCTTTAAGCACATGCATGCCCGAAGTTATTTTCTTGACCTCTGTCTTCAGATTTAAGTGGGATTAGTGGATTACAATATGGTTAGTGTGTGAATACATTACAACTTGTATATTTTCTTAAGAAACCTTTTGTTGTGCAAAATGTTTCACTTTTTGTGAAACAGTTGTCAAAATGTGTCTGCTGAGTGTATAACTGTCTTTGTAAAACCGTGTAGAATTCTACAAATGAATTGTATTTCTCAACTCATGCATATAGCATGCCAACGCAGTATGATCATTTGAGTAGTAGAATGCAAGTAATAATTCAATGAATTGAAAAAACTAAACTAAAGAGTAACTTTTGTCAAAACAGTATTTCTTACCTTTATTGTAGAAGTACTTCTGGTAGTAGTATGACCCTTGGTCAACATGCTCTATGGTGTAGCGCTTCATCACATCCCTTGAGAATGCTTGGCTTTCCCTTGGCACCTCCAGCACAGACACCCCCGCATTGGTGCATCGGCTGCTGAGTGTGGACTCGATAGAATAACCTTCACCCCCACTCCCATAGGGGGCACTGTTGGATCTGCATAAGACCAGTTTTCTCTCGCCTTCTCCTCCAGTCTCGTTGCGAAAGAACGGGCAGTTGAGCACCAGGTTGTTGCTCTTCCCATCCCCCTCGTCTGCATCCATGCTCGCTTTGAGTCCGAGGTCCTCGCAACTTCCTATTGGGGATTCAAAAATGGGCATAATGGGGTCAACCCCCATCCCACCTAAAGACACCTGGCACTGGGAGGCGGCGGATGCCCCTGTGGTCGTGTTCTTCCTCCGTGCAAGGTTAGCGCGGTTAACAACGGCCTCGCTGATGTTAAAAAGCACACTCTGCACATCGTAGTGGGAGAAACACTTCTGGAACGTCAGTGCTCTCCCACCAAATTTCAACTCCTCTGGGTCCACATAGTCCCCATCACTGTTTTTACTCCTCAACCTCCGGAAGATGGATGTCTCCGTTTTCTCACCCGACTTTGTCCTCTGGAGAAAGGCGCGTTCCCTCTCCCGACTGTAGAAGAGAGAGCTGTCCACGTAATCGTAGCCGGGGATGCAGACAATGTCACCCCGCGCAATCTGTGCAGCGGTCTGCAGGCTCGACGAGAGAGGCGGTGCATTGAAGCGCAGGAGTTCGGGGTAATTCTGCTGCTGCGGCGGTGCGCTAGGCTGCTCCACCGGGTCAGGCTGGTAGGCCTGCACAGTCGCTGCAAAGCCCTCACTGGACAAACCCTGGCACTCCAGGGAAGATGCGCTTCCATACTCACGGCGCAAAGTAGCTCCCGTGTTGGGATTGATAGAGGTGTGATCCATATCCTCTGCACCAATGTCACTGAGAGTCACCTCGCTGTTACTGCGCTTGAACCTCGACATACCCCTCATGGTAGAGTGGCTCAGGAGGTCACAAATCGGGTATCTGGTTTCCGTGAATTCTGAGCCATCCAACATTTCCTGGCTCTTCTTGAGCAGGGCAGTGGTAGCAGCAGGATTAGGAGGTCCATTGGGGAAGCTTGGTATCAGGCTGTCATATCTCATAGGAGGACGCACCTCCCAGCCGTCCTTCCGCTGAGGCCACTCTGAAACTCTTGCCCGAACGCCCATCTTGGGCCTAGCGGGTGCTCCCTGGACACTGGCAGTAGGCGGTCCCATGCTCTTTAGACCTCTAAGTTTCTTATTGAACAGGTTTTCGGACTGCATCAGGCAAACTACAGCCTGTTGATTATCTGGCGACACCGTTTAGTTATGGGATGTCCTCTGATTTTTGGGGGCTAGGTTTGTTCATACCCTGTGGGCACTCGGCACGTCCCAGCCCTGAATTTCATGACTCCAGTTACATCTCTGGTGGTTGCACAATTAAGAAACAGGAAAATACTTCATAAGGTCCATACTCCATTGAAGGCCAATAGGTGAACTACAGTGTTCCTCTCTGGTTGGTGTGAAGCTCAGTAAAGCCACGCTGGGGTCTTCTGTGGACACCAATCTGAGAGACAAAACAACAAAGCAACTTTAGTGAAAAGTGCAGAGCAATTTAGAATTTAACATACTTTTTTTCGAATATTCATGGCAGTCTCCAAATTCGATTTAAATAGAAAAAAAAATCTATATATTTTTTTCTTCTTTTTTTAACAGCCAAAAAAAGCTATTAGCGGCAAATACTACTATACAGTCAATCGCCATTGATTTGTCAAAAGTAACTATGAGGATTGAAGCTGTACAAGATCTCCACAAAATGTACTCATCAAAACTAGTTATAAAACTGTAACCATCAAAGCATGGACAGCACTCAACAGGTAATTTTATGTGACCGAGTATAATATAAAATATATACTAACTTTATATGAATATTCGAAATATATTCGCAAGGGCTGTAGAATATTCAAATTTGACTTTTATCCGTTTGTGGCATCCCTAATATAAAGGTGTTAGTAATGCCAATGGTTGAAAGCTGTTGGTACTGAAGACAGCATGTTTGTTCATTATATTTAAAAATCTTGAAACAAAATAGGAATGAGACAGCAAACAAAATCTCTGACCAGCCGTTTGAGAGCAAACAAATCATGTCGATTTATGATTTGTAAACCATTCCTGCCTGAAGATGGATAGTAGCAAAGAATATTGGTGAGTTTTACTTTCACCAAGTATTCATTTTGTCTGAGAGGAGAGCACATTTTGAAGTGTTATTTCATAAAACTTCCAAAATGACCCTGTTTGAGGAGTGTAGTTTATTTTGTTCAATAGAGAACCCCCAAAATGCCCTGTAACGAAGTGGTCCTCCGTTATTTGGCACATTTAAGTATTTATATTTGCACACAAAGGAAGAGTCATGAGTTGAACTTGTTTATTGAGTATTGTGAACATGATATGAGACTGTGTTATGGGTACTTGAATACTGACTTCTTCTGTTCTGTCTGTTCCAGTGTTTTCGGGCAAAAGAGTCCCCAGGCTACCAGAGCACCATATTGGTCTGGAATGGACCACAGTGAAATAGCCAGGGGGTGTTTGAGTTATGTATTGGAGCTGCTAATGATAATGGGATATGTGGTTTATCTTGCAATAGTGGGCATAATTGATATTTACTTACCGGTGTAGTGATATAGATTTATAGGCTCATGTGATGTGGGTTATGTGGGGTTCAGAAGTGTTGCATGTTTAACCGGTAATATGGTAGAGTCTGCACTGATTGTTTCAGCTGCCTATAAAAGGCTGCCAGGGAGCACATGCCCCACCATGCCCTCAGTGAGAGGGCATGGTGGAGCTGCACACCAACATGCCCCATTTGTTTGCTTCGTGTATCATGCCATTTCCCATGCTGTACAACTTCTTTTGGGAATAAAGTAAACCATGGTGTGGCTGCCTTTTACATCCTGACTCTGTGCTCATTTCCAGCTGCTTATCGGGCAAACACTACATGCCCAAATCTAAAACTCCATTTTCCCAATTGCAGACATGCCGTTTAGAACTGAAAGTCTCCATATACTGGTTGTTCCAGGTAGTTTCACTTGATCCATGTTACAAGACAAATCAATGTAATTCTTAACCCCATTTAAAAAGATCATAGAGTAAATGTTCTTGATAGAGACATTGAATCCCATCCATTTACACATAACAAAAAATACCCTACTGTAAATGTCCCAAAGTAGAACAGCGACTTAAAAGCCAAGAATTCATGAGTGATTTTACTAACCTCAGTCTCATACAAAGAGCTTAATTACATAAAAGGAGATCAACCATTTGAACTCTGTCATCTACACAATGATTATTGTGGATATAAAAAAAGTAGAATGCAGCGTGGAATATTATTGAGGTTATTAAATTGAAAATGCCAATATCTCATTATAATCTTTTTTTTTCCATCAATCCATGAGGCACCATGCAACTATATTTTAATTGATAATGTTTTCCACAGAAGCCATTCGGGCTATATCAGTAATGAGTTTGTATTTCTCATTAACGCTGTCATCTGTTGACAAATCTAGGACAAAATGAGTAATAATCTCCACTGTAACACATATTTCAAAATGATATGTGGATGCAGATTGCACAGCATAGTTCTCACAGTTCTATTTGTTTTTTTTTTTAAAGGAAAGAAAAACAAAACAAACAACCACGTAAAAGCATTGATCTGCCCAAGGAAACGACAGACAAGGTTATGGCCATTTTACAAATACATGTATTTTCTGTGTCAAGTCCCCCCTCACCCAGCCAAACTTTTTGTTTGACCTATAATCCATAAAGACAGAGATTAGAACCGTTGGACTTTATGCCTCCAATCAATCAGCTCTCTCTGGCTGACTGGGCCTGTTTCCAAGCAGAGTGTGTATGTGTATGTGTATGTGTGTGTCTCTCTCTGTGTGTGTATAGTGTGTTTAGCGGTATGCAATTGTGCATTCTAAGCACTAGGGGACTATTCCAACACCCTACATGGGTAGCACCCGTGCTAACCTGGCAACCACCGCCACTGGCACCAGCCACCATTTGTACAGGCATTAAAGAAATGGACTCCGTCCATTTTCTCCCTTTGGGTTTTCCTTTGTCTTGTTAGGCCTGATATATACTTTGTTGCGTGCAGGTGTCTCGCACAGAAAACAGCAGATCTACAAGCTCACTTTTAGATCTGCTGTTTGACACCTGCATTTTTCATGTGAGACGAAGCACAACCAAGTATAAATCAAGCTTTAGTCTAGAATCTTACATTTCAGTTTCACAGAGCAACTGATACATATCCACAGTGAAGATCCAACCCTGTAAAATAGCTTCATTTTAAAGGAGAATTTCAGACTAGAAGGCTTTCTTACCTTTATTTGTAGTTGTTACGTCCCCACCAAAGAGGTCCAGGTGTTATTTTGTGCAAAAGCGCATTATTGGCTATTACCCCTACCATAAGCCCTCAATGAATTGCATTGAAATGAATGTGGATATGGGGTGTTGTGCTAATTCTCTTATTTACATCGCTCAAAAATAAAAAATAATTTGTATATATCCTCTCTTCATAATGTAAATACTAAATAGTATCCCAAGCGGCACACTTTACTACTTATTTCGATGGAAATAAGCGAATTAGCACAAAACCCCAACCCCCATTGAGGGCTTATGGTAGGGAAATAGCCAATAATGCACTTTTGCACAAAATAACACCTGGACCTCTTTGGTGGGGACGTAACAACTACAAATAAAGGTAAGTGTTGCGGCGGTTTAAAGGCTGCCACGAGGAGCTAAACATGAGAGTAAAGAGACGCTTGTATGACGCGCACGCAATGACCATTTATTCAGTCACCACACAAACGATACAACTGTTCCCAGGCTTGTAGCTATATCTAAACGTGGATGTTAAGATGATAAGGTGCGTTAGATACGGGCAACAGAAAATGTCTTCTCCCACGCTCACCTCCTCTCTCTGTCCAACTTCCCTCACCCAAGTGACAGGTAAACGCCATGAAAGTAGAGTGGCAGCGCCCTACCCCCGGTGACACGCCCACTACCTGTGCAGTGCCCATTAAAGTGACATACCTTACGTCAATCATAATAGCACATTAGAATGAAAACACATTACGGCTCCTACAGTAAGAAACCCTAGTATGGAATTCTCCTTTAACTCCTTCGTGGGAGGATTTGTGTTATCTATCTATACTACAAGTAAGACGCGCAAACGCGGGAAGCGAACGCAACAGTTATATTTGTTCGTTGGCATGTTCCCGGGTCCATGTAACCATATAAGGAGTCCCCAAAGCAGCTATACGTCCAAATATGGAGTGTGTTGCATCAATCACAAACAAATCACTCAGCTCCATATATGGGCACAAAGGGGGGACACACAGACACACAGACAGACAGACAGACATGATCTGTTAGGTCTCATAGTAAGTGCTCACTGCATTCGCAATCACTGTGTTCGCAATAATTCACAGAATCTCAGTGTGTCATCCAGAAATGTGTCCCATGTGGGATAACTTGGAATGCGTCCGACCATGAATATTTGTATCTGTCAGCCGGCAGGTCTGAGAAAGATGCAGAAATTCTGTGTTTGGTAGATTGTGCATATTCTTTTTTCTTCTGTACCACTGCCAGAGGTGGAATTTCTTCTAGGGAACAAGAGATTGAACTGAGATCACTACACATTTCACCATGATCGCACGCACAGCACACGCACGATTCCCTGCCAGAAGGTAGACTGAGATATTGTGGAAGTGTGGGCTTGTATGACAGAGGCTGACTAGTATTCATGCATGTCAACAGCCTGTATTATTGTATTACCACAAACTGCATACCTGGCGTAGGTAAATGGGGCATGTGAGAACACCTCTCCTACTGCTTATGCCGGCAATTTATGTTAATTTCCCGAAAATGTAACGGTATCCACTGTCCATATCTGAACATAGCTTAAGACGATTGCCCCGACTGGACTGAAAATATAGCAATTCAGTGCATGCATGTAGAAAAAAATATATATATATTTTTTTCCTACATGCATGCACTGCATTGCTATATTTTCAGTCAATGTAATAAATGTGACCTTGTTGTGGTCCAAATGTACTGTATGCAGTGTTTCCCAACCTATGTGCCGCGGCACTTTAGTGTGTCGTTTGAAATGGCAAGGTGTGCCGTTAGATTTGAGCGAAAGTAGCCCCGACCCTCCACCGTCAGCCTCTCACCTCTCTAGGTTAGGACAAAGCTGTTCCTTGGAGTGGTTGCACCACTCAAAAAAAAAGGTTGGGAAACACTGTTGTATAGTATGACAGTATTTTGAAATATACCACAGGACTGCACAGATCACTCTCCAGAAAACAAACCCATGGTCCATAATGCATAATTCAAGTTATTTCATGCATCTCTTCACACTCGGCATAAGTTCTCATCATGTTCAACTGCTCCAATGCAGTCTTGGACGTGAACACTAACCAGGGCCCCTTTGCAGCTGCAACCATATGTCATGTTGCTGCCTGAGGGTTGAATATGTGTATGTAGAGTCAAAGAGTGACATGCATACTATACCATATATTGTATTTCTTTTGCTGTCCCTGCGCTGCATGTGACACATTGTTGTCCTTTTACCATTTGTACTTTATTATTACGTGTCATTGGTTGTCAATAGATCTCTGCAAAAAAATGTCCCCAAGACAAGAATTTATACTGAACTATATGTTATTCTGAACGAGGGATGATTAAGTCACAATGGGGTCAATTGTTCGGGGTGGGGGTGAGGCGGGTGTTTATACAAGAAGTTGACATCTTTGGAGCTGAAGGTTTATAGTGTTGTTGCCACCTCAACATTTGCTTTATAGCTAACCAAGAACAAATAAAAGCTAAGGCAATATGACATGGGGGCAACGTCATGAATGCTGAAACATACTGTGACAGTTTAGTTATTTTATGCACAATGCTGGCTGCATTAACCAAAGAGATGACACACCCTTGTTTGTGCAAACTGTAAATGTTTCAAACAACCATTCAGCTGAACAAATAACAGAATAACTGATCTCCACTTCAACTGGGATGGGAAAGATTGGCCTATTAGGAATAGGAGGTTCAATGTTCTTTATTTTGTTACATCTTGGGAGTAGCATTTGTGGTTCAAATGAAATCACCATAGAGGTGGGCGGCAAATTTGTATGACTGTGTTACTAGTATCTTCAACCGATTTCCGACACTCGGTCTTGCAACTAGTATAAATTAGACTCAACATTAATGCACTAGCTACAGTTACAGTATATCTGCTTGTTATGGAGGCTATCTAGTCCCATACATGCTGTCAGTGTCTTGCTGACTGTGTGCGTCAGAGCTCCTCTGGGGCTTTGGCGAGAATCATGCATTGAGTTTCAGAACTGCCAATAGTGCCTTATGCAATCAATGCAATCTGTACCAGTTCTTCTCCCCCAGGAATTATTATTCCTGGGGGAATTATTATTATTATTATTATTATTACAGCCAGCAAATTATTATTACTTATTCACTTGTTCATTCATGATTTTTTTTTTATGTAGTTAAAAACTGGAATATAAACAAGGAATCACAGTTATGTCTTCCTTATATCTTCTAGACTAGTGATTGATTATTATGCATCTACTGTATATTGTCTTGGTTTTAATTCTACCAAGGTGAAGCCAAAGGCATGTGCCTTTGGCTTTTCTGTTCCATTACATTCTATTCTAATCCTTACTTGTCAGGCTGAGACTGAGAGTGTGTCTCTGTTCTCTGGCTGTTCCCTGTTGGCTCCCATCAGCTGTTCAAATAAATCACCGCCAAGACACCAGCAGAAGCTCCTCTCCTGTTGCCGGGAACAGCCCCGGCAAGCCAAGAGCTCCCAGCTGAGCAGGAGGCAGCACACATCATGGGAGGTTTTAGGTGTGTTTACAGTAGATAAGCTCCTTAAACCTCCAGGAAGAGGATAGGTGGGCACCTTGGACATCTGGGCACCTCAAAGTAATATTGGCTATTTTGTCCAAAATGGGTTTTTTTTTAATCCAATATTTTAAAAATAGTCTCAAATACCGGTAATGTAAATTATGATTATAAATTACTACAATTATTTCTATGACAATTAATCGTCAACAGAAATGTCATGATTGTGACAGCCATACAGCCATGCACAGCAAACCAATATACAGTTTGCCTAATTTCAGTTCAACTAGGGTATCAATGGCCGAGACAGTTAGTAGATCAACCGTCTGGGCACCTAGGCTGCCAAGCCAGCCGGACAGAGTGCCGCGGGTTCCACTCCCGAGCCCGACGGCCTTTGTCGCATGTCACTCCCATGCATCTCTCTCCCCTTTCCTGTCTGACAAATGTTCAATGTCAATAAAGGCATAAAAAGCCCCAAAACAAATCTTTAATTTTTTTTTAAGAAAAGGGTATCAATGCAGCATTTTTCTCACAAATAAGATACTTAAATTGGCCATTTAAAGTCAAATGTATGCTTCAGTGCAGTGGAAAAGTGCCATAGTACACGCTAAAAGATTATGTATATTATTCACCTGAAAATGTGTTGACCGAACACATTCTCCTGTCATTCTTTTATCATACAGGAGTATTTGGTTCATCTATTAGAACTGATGCCCACTCTGCTGTTAATGCCCACTCTGCTGTTAATGTCCCACTGGATAAAAGCAGATCTAACTGTACTAAGAGTGAAAACTACTACCCATACAGTCACCGACTGTATGGGTAGTAGGAACATTTGAATGTTCAAATGTTTCCTGTTGTGTGTAGGTGTGTGTGTGTCATTAGTTTGTCCCACCATCGGAGTCTTTTGGCTGGAAAACACTCTCAGACTCACACCTTTCTCCCGTTCCTTAGAAGAACTCAAGATTTTCATCAAGCCCAGCAATCCAATTAAATGTCATGCTCAACGCGCGCGCGCGCGGGGGCACACACACACACACACACACACACACTTACTTTTGGGCAGCAGTAATTCTAGACTTCCAGCCATATGGCTCACAGCAACATCAGTGTTTCAGAAGGGAATTTTAACAGTTATTTTAACAGACGGGTTAACTCAGGGCAACGCGTTTACAAGAAGGCCTGGGGGAGGAGCACGTTGAGCAGTAGAGGGGGGGGGGGGGGGTAGAGGTGTGAGGGCGAGAAGAGAGGTGAGCTGGAGTGTGAGCAGGGGAGGCACAAACTTCAAACAAAGAAGAGGTGAGCAGTGGTGGGAAAAGTACACATTTCTTACTCAAGTAAAAGTATCAATACTGCAATGAAGAAAGAAATACTCTGTTACAAGTAAAAGTTCGGAAATTCAAAATTTTGTTGAGTAAAAGTACAAAAGTATTGGCCTCAAAATATACTTAACCCCAAATTATGCAGAATATCAGGTTTCACAAGTTATTATAATGTATAATGTTATTATGTTTGTATACATTTGTTTTAAAAAATAGTTTGAAAATAGCAGATCTACAAGCACACAACTCTTGTAATTCTTGAGTAACTAAAGTGTTCAAATAATTGTAGTGGAGTGAAAGTACAATAATAGTACAATATACAGCAAAAATGTTGCACGCACAATATGCGTGCGCACAAAGATTTACGTGTGCATGTGAAGGGGGACCCTTCGAGCTTCAGTGCCCAGGGGCCCTCAGAGGTGTTATTCCGGCCCTGTATCTGGACGAGTAGATCTAGTGGAGTAGATTAATAGTGATTATAGACCAATATAAGCCTACACTAGTGACGGAAGGACTATGTAAGGATTAAAATAAACATGCGTTTTTTTGTGTGCGTTTGACTCAAGGCAAAAAAACAGACTCTGTCCAGGCCTTTAGTTGTTTCCACCACTGGAGGCAAGAGAGCGGTATGAAGGGAGCAGATGGAGACAGAGAGAGGAGGTTGTGTTCTGTTGCCACTTCACCATCCTTTCATTCAACACACATCTTACCATCCTTTCATTCAACACACATCGTATGATCTTGCATCTTGTCATCCAGCATCAAATATTCCTGTTTGTAGAATAATCATGCATTTAACAAAGATAATTAGAGAGACAGAATGGTGAATAATGTGGGTATGGTGAACTAGAGAGTGAGGGGGATTGAGAAGAAGAAGTGAGGGCAGCTATGACGAGAAAGATGTGAAGGCTGTTGGTTCTTCTGAACCAAAAGCCTGTTTTTGTTTTTTAATAATCTGGGGACCCCCCAAAATAATTTGGTGACCCCTAGAGCGTTTGCGACCCCCAGGTTGAGAACCCGTTATAGAAGATGGTGACAATTGCATTCTACGGATTTGAGTGACAAACGCATAACGATTGTCTAATCAAGATTTGAAATCAATTTTATTGCCTGCCAACCACTATGGACAGTACGCTACAGCTTCCAGGCAAGACTAATGCACAAACCCCACAGGACACACAAGCATAAGTGCACAGACACTGATTTTCTTCCGATCCATGTCAATGAATGCAGCCATTCTCACTGGCCTCGCACACATGATTATTTTTTCTGGGTGGAAACCAAAAATATGGACAAAGCGTTCCGTGGGTCTAACGTGAACATAAAATGAAGCCTGTCAGTCCTTGCAATGGAAGTCGCCATCTTTCTAGATCCGTTTTGGCCCAGTTCAGGCCAGCTGGCCCATTGGCTGGCCCAGACAACGAGGCGGGACTTCCCCCTTCTTCTTCGTTGGTTTTTATTTTGACTCGAGTGGGTGGGGGATCCCGTTCATAGACTGTAACGGTAGCCACGCCCCTCAGAACATGCGCGACTTCATTTTTTTAATAAATGGGACCATAATTTTCCAAAAAGAATATTATGACATTAGAAATGAGACTTTAAACTAGTGACTGGAAGCAAAAAGTATTCATGACCATGTTTATTAAGGTAATACAGTCTAGGTGAAGTTGGGCCAAAATACATGGACTTCTATGGGGCTATGGGTTTTTCTGGGTCCAGTGACAGCGCCACAACAGGCCATTATATGAACTTTCATTTCCTTAGTGGCTTCACAAAATATCCGTCTGACTGCCCCCCTGGTGGAAACCTGCGTTGGTGGGTTGAAGGTTCGATTCGATGCTTAAACTAGCAGGCAGCTTATAGGCCCAGAGAGGACAGGTGCTCAAGATAAGACTGTTTGCCTAAGATAATTACCCATCCACTCTCCCCACAAACACAACCAACAACCATACACAAACTTCTAAACCCCCTCCCTCCCTCTCTCTGTTTACCAAACAGTTCAACTGTCACTGATACAAAATCTGCAACAGAGAATGGCCTGCAAAGCATTCACAGCCTGGAGTGGAGATAATGCTGCCCTGCAACAAGAACCTGCAAACATGTAGAGCACTAACTACTACAATTCACGACTGAGTAGGGTTTAAATTTCACGAGAGCAAACATCAATAAATAAGAGATAAAAGTAGCAGGTATTTTTCTCAGCTTCAACATTGCTGTTCTTTTTTAACACAGAAATAGGTCGTAGTTGCCTGGCTGACATGACACTCCGATTAGTGGTAGCATCCGAAACATGGCAGCAGGCCACTGAGTCATACCTGTTGATGTTCAGTAGCCCCAGAGCGTTTGTGTGTGCGTGACCGGGGTGGACGGAGTAGACAAAAACCCAGTTCCCTGGTATAATTAATTTTAGCGCAGCCAACCAGACAGGCAGTCAGGCACACAACAAAGTGAGAGACAGAGAGGAGAGAAACGGTACAAGAAGGACAGAAAGAGGAACAGGCGGAGACAAAAAGAGACAGGGAGGGTGCGACCGTGCGACACAGACAGAGAGAGACTGGAGATATTCTAGTCCCCCCATGGCCACCAGAACAGCAGGTAGCTGGCCTGAGCCCAGAACTCTGCTGTGATTCAGTCAGTCCCACCACAAGAAACACCTATACACCAACCATCTGCTGTGTGTGTGTGTGTGTGTGTGTGTGTGTGTGTGTGTGTGTGTGTGGGAGGGGGTCTAACTCCTATCAAAGTCTTGTCTTCTCCCTTCCCCCTCTACTCTCTATCTCCAGAGTTCCTCTGCCTCCTCCTCATTAGCATAAAAACACACCACCGAAACATCCCCAAATGACATTCTTTCACCAGCTGAAGACACGGGGGGAGAGAGAGAGAGAGAGAGAGAGAGAGAGAGAGAGAGAGAGAGAGGTGGGCCAAAGTCACAAAATGGACGATTATCCAGCTGGCTAGCAGCTGGATATATAATGGATCTGGTAGCCCAAAAGTAAACATGCTAGGGATGTTTTAACCCCTAATTAAGGCTGTGGTTACATTTGGAGCCTTTCATTCCAAATGAGACATTTAGATACATGACTCTTACAGTGCAAAATTACAACAAATTACAAGGACAGTAGGTAACTTAAGTCCTTGGTTGACAACATGATCATGCACCCTGCATGTATTTTATCCCACGGAAATAGTCTCGTTTGTGATCAGCCACAGTCAATGTCTGTGTGTTATGGCTGTCAAATAAATACTGAAGCCTCAAATTATCCGCAACTTTGGGGGACAAATGGGCAATTGATTGTAAAAGCATACATTAAATTAATAGGCATGGCTACTACCCAGTGTTTCATAAAGGCAACTCAACCAAAGCACTGTGCACTGTCTTTGATACACCACTGTGCAGCCTAGATTTAGTCTGAAACACTTCTGTCACATGACTGACATCACACCATGTAAAATCAATGTTTTGTATGATTTTATTCTAGCCTTTTTTAATAATAACTAGAAGAAGTGTCCCTCGGGGCACAGGTCTTCACCAGGATTGATATTTGGATAAAATCTGAAGGACTAATATAAAAAAGTGTTGCACATAAATGGGCCTCCTGTTGGTGATCGAAAAGGCAGAATTGAAAAATGCAGGCAAGACATTTTTCCTTGGGCTGATGGAGTGTGCAGTTTTATGCAGATTGGTGCAGTTGTATGTAAAGATGCGACTGGGCCTGTTATAGAGGGCCACCATCGGGCTGATTCGAGGTTTTTCCTAGGCCTCTAGGGAGTGTGCATACAAGGTTTTACACAAATCGGTGAAGTTATAGGTAAAAACACGAATGGGCCAGTTATTGCGCCACATTGAGGCTGAGTTGAAAAGTTTCAAGTGGCATTTCTTCCTCAGCCTAGTGGGAACGTGCGTGCAAAATCTCACGGAAATCACACAATGTGTTCATGATTTGTAGCTTTTCTTTTTTTAAACGGAGCAGTCCTGTGAACTTTGGAAGCCAATCTTAGCCAATCAGGATGGAGTCTGAATAATCTGAAAGTCCCGTTTTGTGTAATGGCTATAGAGAGACTGTGTACCAATGAGCATAGTTTGGACAAAATCTGTAGGTGTACTGTCAAAAAATGTACTGTCAAAAAAAAGTGGCCTCCTGGTGACGCTATGTGGCCAATGTGAAATATTTGGGGCAGAGAGTGTTGCTGCGATCAAGGCAACGGTGCCAGAGATTTGCTGTCCACAGACAGACACACACGGACGGACGGGCCGAGTGCAAAACATACTCTCTCCCCATGCCTTCGACCTGGTGGAGACAATAACTTTTAAGACTGATTCTTGTATTGTGCACACACACGACAAACCTCCCAAATATTCCACAATGGCCTGTTATAGTGCCACCATGAGCCCGATTTAGGCAAAAAACATTTATGTAGATTACTCGTACACATTTTATCCATAAATTTGATAACTATATAACGCAATTTGTTATACACTATCTCCATAGTCATGTGATCAACACGGATCTGCAACATTTCCATCCTGATTGATTAAGATTGGCTTCCAAAGCTCGCATGATGGGTCCGTTTCGAACAAAATGCCACAAATCACAAACAGTGTGCAACACATTTCCACTAGGCAGAGGATGACATGCTAGAATTTTTTTACCAAATCAGCCTCATGGTGGCGCTATAACAGGCCAAGTCACGTCTTTACATGCACCGATCTGCATAAAAACGTATGCAGTATGCACAAAACGTTGTGTGCAGTGCCTACAGGAAAAACATCTGGCCTGCATTTTTCAGAATGTATTTTCGAGCGCCACCAGGAGGCCCATTTATGTGCAACACTCTTTTTTTATATTAGTTCTTCAGATTTTATCCAAATATCAATCCTGGTGGAGACATGTGAGACCGGTTCTAGTTTACACCGACACAAGCATGTATTTATGTTTATTGCCATCTTTCTCTTTCTGAGCCCTTCTCAAGGCAGACAAAAAGGATAAAGACCACCTCCACCTGACAACACCCCCGCCCCCCCGATGCTTTTTCCCCTTTTCAGACAAAACTTTTCAGCGGTCCAAGCCAAACGCAATTTGGAGTAAAGATTTGCATGTGTATGGAGAGAACAGCATCGGCCTGACATTCAGCTCATCAACGCGCTGATAAAAACCTGATTGTGTTGGATGCACAATAACCTTTAGTCCCCTGTGTCAGCCCCTCAATTTTCTGCACTCTGAAAAGAGGCCTTAGCGGATGAACAGCGGGGCTTGAGAACAGCCCTTTTATTTTTCCTTTTTTTCCCCTCCAACGTGGAGCAAAGAAAAGCCAGAGCCCTTCAAACTTCCTGAGGTTTTTCTTTTATGGAGGCGGCTCCAAGAAGGACCGTCTATAGACCATATGCTGCGTCTGCAGAGTCTCTGACCCCCAGTGGTCCAGAGGAAAGAATGGGACAAAGGTAGGGAGGAGGGGAGGAGGTATTTTTGATGGAGAGGAATGCTGACTCAAATGCAAAATACAATACGGACACACGCTGGGGTCACAGACAAACTCTGTCCCCGAGTGTGTCTCATGTTCATGTATGTGAATAAAATCACAGTTGGAGGAGACTCAGACTGCAGACCTGTCCAAAAAAAAAGCAAAGTAAGTAAGTTACATGTCACAGACGTCCTTTACCTTAAAATGTCCTTAAATCATGCTGATCCACTTTAATTCTACTGGGTGCATCTGATTGTTTCTGGGCATGTGCAGTGTGTGTGTGTGTGTGTGTGTGTGTGTGTCTAACTGATACATGTGCCTGCCTGGGTCTATATGAGTAATGTGCATGTATTCCTGTATGTCTACCAGGCATGTGTGTCAATGAATAAGCGTCTAGTCTCAGCCTGTCTCTGTGGAGAGTGCATTAGAAGTCAGACAAGAGCTAATCCAGGTCAAACAAGTATGCTTCAAAAGAAACACGCTCTACAAACTCCATGAACAAAATAATTATACTTGTACCCTAATCCCAACTCCAGCCACTAGACAAGATAAATACTGCAAGACTCTGCACAAACAAACTACTTCTTTGTCCGTTTTTACAGTCGTTTATACAGTATTAACTAATTTGGTGAGATCATAGAGAGCCAACAAAGAGGCGTTTGCTTCTTCCGATTCTTGACTGGCAACAGACACACATTAAATGGGAACTAGAGTGGTTTTTCCACCATTAGAGTGTGCTGAGCCGTAACCATTCTACTCCGAGTTTGAACTGGGAACTGGTACTGATGAAACACCAAATCATTTGGATACTGGCCTACTTTCAAAGGCTGGCACTGAAAGCATTGATGTGTTGCTTTCTGAATGCTGAAGTCATGCACAAACAGGAACACACGTACAGAGTGTTCCAGTGGAAATGTAAATGATGCTGATAACTCTATATTGTGGTCAGGGCCTGAGGCGCTACCATTCAAGTGTACCGATACTTAGCCAGAAGCATCATATGTCATCAATATGGGTACAGAATACTCTGGTCTGGTAAGAGGGACTAGTCCGGTTCTACTGATGCAATGGAGAAACCAACACAATAGCATTTCCATGTAAGATAAGAACCCAATAATCAACTAATCGTTATAGTAGTATAGGATTTGGTAACATTGATAGGTTGATTAACTAGAAAATTTGACGTGAATTTCCAAAACAGATTAAGATGATTTGTGATGTAACAGAAGGTCTTATTGCAATATTGAACATGTCGCTCAGTCCTGTCATAGCATGTATCGCAATGTCCCTTCAGTCTGTTGGTGAGGTCCTGTTGTCCCGTAAGTCAGAAATTATGTGATTTTCTCTCCACACGGTGCAACCCCAGGGAACAGAGGAGAGGACCCTATCAATAAAGAGAAGTCAACACAGAGAGCAGGCAGGATGAGCCAAACAGACAGCATCTGGAGCCAGCCAAATTGTTTGGCAACACTGTGGGGCCATGACTAATTCTATCTGCTGCCCCACTCCTGTGAACACAGGCAGCAGTCTGCATGAGAGAACCATTAGATCAGTCTCCCATTCAATAACCTTCATTTAAAAAACAGGCAGGGATGACTGAGCACACATGCTACTGGGATGTAAAATTAAACGCCCTGTTTCACTATCGTATATTTGTTTTACTCAGTTGTGTCTTTATATAAGCAGGCCTTTTAATTTACATTTAACTTCCCACAAATAAATGTGGTTTGGCACTTACATCAAGAACAATAATTTACTATGAAAATATCTATTTACCGTCAGTCACCCCAGGCATGACATGCCTCGTGACATCACTGACATTAGCTATTCTACGTCTAAGCAAATCCTACCATTACACTAACTACTTTTAAAAAGGGTTGTAAAAGAAAAATGGAAATAGTTAATGCTCTACATGGTAATTATTGCTATAGAGTAGCCTACTAGGTTTGTAAAAAAAAAAAAAAAAATCATACTTTTTCTATAATAAATGTCAAACTATAAAATCTGTTATATTTGTTAATATCAGTTTTTCAACTCAAGGCCACGCAGATGAGACAACTCATAATAAAATCAACTGATCCCCACTCTGTGGCTGTTATGATGTGAATATCACTTGCACCGCAGCAGCTGCACTATGCATGCACGTGTGGATGTAAACACTACCAGTGAGAAGCCATTTATTATGAATAGATGAATTACTGATGGCCATATTGGTCGTATTAATGTTTTATTATTTTTCTCTCTCCTTTGAAAAACATTTGAACAATATGTGAGTAGTTTAAAATGTGTGAATTTTGATAAGAAGTCTTATGTCTGCATTTGTTAAAATACCTGTACCGTAAAGAAAATAGAAATACAGCAACGTAACATTAGTCGAAAAATAACGTAGGAGTGGTGTTTGGCAATAATTTTCCTATGATTAATTAGTATTAATGCAGATGGAAAGGCAGCAAAGACCAGCATCCAAATCTCTTCAAAAACAAAAAATTGCATCATCATTGATGATGCAATGGAGTTGAGTTACTTGCGACTTCCGGTAACTTACAACAGTAGAAAAATCAAAATTCCTATTATTATTTTACTAGTAATTGAAAAATGCAAATGCTGTTCCGAATCTCCGACTGATTTCCTGCTCCGTCCTCCCCTTAATCGTGAACAAAACCCAGAGATACTTGAACTCCTTCACCTGGAGCAAATACTTGTTCCCTAACCACAGCGCACAATCCATCGGTTTGTGTTAGCCCCACCTGAAACTGTTTTGTTCCAGGGACCACAAGAAAAGATATGTTTTAAATTTTCAAAAATAGCAGATGTAGATAAAAGGATTAAAATGATTAAGTGGGGACCCCCAAGGACTGTGCGGGTCCCCACTTTGAGAACCAAAACCCTCTGCAAACACTACATACAAAACACACATTAGCGTGTGTGCGTGTGTAGCGTGCGTAGCGTCTTGTGATGAGCAGCAGATGTTTGGACCAGTTGACACTCCCAAGTACAGAAACTGTGCTTCAACCGGCTTGGTGTCAGCATGCCAAAATCAACAAGCTCCAAACCCCACTGAAGAAAGATGGGGTGTGTCTGTGTGTGTGTGTGTATGTGGGGGGGGGGGGGGGTATGCAAGTTCATGTACAGTACAGTATGTATGTTTTCATGTCTTTAATTGGGTAGAGCTGTGTACTAGTGCCTCTAGGAACAGGAACTAAACTTTCAGCTCAAAATCAAATAGAACATTATATCAGTGAAAATCGACAGGAGCTTAGAATAACAATGGTGTAAGGCTGCGGGAAGTCCCTCTTTTCAAGACCGTTTGCAGAAATTGGCAAGGTTGCTGCATATGAAGAAATAACGTATAGGACGTCTGACAGATTGGATAAATATATCCGTAAGTGGGGAAGCTATATGATGTATATTCCTGTCAGAAATCCAAAAATACAACACTTTTCTCTTTTTGTTTTATTTTTCTCATTAGATATATTGGATATCTGTTATTTCTTCCACCCACGAACACGCAGCGAATGGCTCTATCATTATCAACGGTTCGGGATGCGATCAGAGTGAAGATGAATATTCTGTGACTACCGGTACTTAAAAAGTAAATATGAAAAAAGCCTGGGACTGGGTAGCCTGGCCCAGCCTGTGATCTCTGGTCCAGAGGGGCAGGTGGGACTGGGTAGCCTGGCCCAGCCTGTGATCTCTGGTCCAGAGGGGCAGGTGGGACTGGGTAGCCTGGCCCAGCCTGTGTGATCTCTGGTCCAGAGGGGCAGGTGGGACTGGGTAGCCTGGCTCCCACTTGGCTCCCACTTCCTATGCCACTTCTTCCCATGCGTTTCCCCAAGCTTTTCTTTTTGAGCCGAATGCTAAAGAAAATAAAAGCCTGCGTACCGAGGCTAGGTGCTGGGTTAGGCTAGGCGCATTTAGGTATTTAATCTGTTAGTCAATGAGTTGAATTGAAGTGAAATTGAGTTAAAAAGCTTGATTTGTCATGACAGCATTCATGCCACCAAAAAAAATAATATTATTGAAAAGAAAACTCTCTCCTACAGTCAAATTCTCATAGAATGACACTCATCCCTCTCCAAGACTATTGTTGAGTTACTCTTGAGTAAGTGCTTATGTGAAAGCATGCTGTAGTAGTCAATTCATCCTCTCAGGATGAATGAATATACATAAGGCGGTTTAGAAGCAAAGGACCCCCCTTATCAATGGCAAAGTCAATGTAGCTTGAGGGTTGGGTGAACGACCTCACTAACACAGACATTCTACAACTCATTTTGAGCCACAGACTCATCAACGGCCAGACATCGACTTGGTTAATATAAGAGCAAATAATACTGTAAAACAAGTATCTTAAATGATTTGTTTGCTCAGAGAATTTAATCACTCCCTGGTTTATTGCCCACAAGGGAACAAAGACGATGCAATTCTGGCAACGTTTGCAATTTTTCTATCTCTAGCGTTAACTATAGCTTGTCTCAGTGGACTGCAAGGAGCAGGTGCTAGGCGAGGCAAGAGAGGCCAAAGGTTTTTCTGTCTCATTCTTTACCTGTAGCAAGCCTACCTATTGAAAACACACCATTAGTACATGATTTAAAGCCACCACTTGGTATGGCATAGTTACATTGCACCGTCAGCATCCCTTGGTTTTGCACTAGAAAAATGAGCAGGTGTCTGTGGAGAAAAAGGACAAGTCTCTGCCAGCAGCCTTAGAAATTGACAGAGTTCCAAATAGTTTTGGCAACTGTACCAGCAAGCCATGCTTGTATCATAACCGTAAGCAGTGGTTCTCAATCATTTTCATGTCAAGGACACCCACGTTGATATGCATATGCATTTGAAAATAATTTGTGCCAAGAACCAAGAGAAGATTTGAACATCTACAAGGTCAAAACATGTTGTGAGCTTTTAGATCAGCTATTTTCGAAATTGTAGCTTAGTAGGTCGGGTGGAACCCCCTGGAAGACCCTGAAGGGCCCGGCATGGAACCTACTTTGAGAACCAGTGCTGTAATGGACTAATCTAGTGACTTGATAAACAGGTTGTACGCATACCGGCATGACCACAGGCACCAGTAGCCTATTGCACACTGGTCCTACTCAGAAACTACCAGGACACTTACACTGAGACATTAACGGAAAATACTGTGCCAGTACGGGTTAGAAAAAGGTACATGTATGCTTTTGGGGGGGCACTCCTGTGCAGCTGGCAGGTGAGTCAGTGTGGTTTGGAAGTTCCCCTGAGGATCGTTGTATTTTCCAGGCCATATCGCCGAACTGCAAACTCAGCAGGTGATTTCCATTACAGCACACAAGGACCATTAGTTCTATATATTGTCTCCAGGTGCTCTGGCTCCACCTTTGCATGCTTTGCTGTTAAAGTTATTGGTAATGATGGATTTGTTTTCGCTACCGCACACTTTTTTGCAATTATGCAAAAAACATATCAACATAGTTTAACCCATTCAGAATGGGAACCCCTTTTGGTGATTTAAGCCTTATGTTATACTTTAGCTATTGAAAAATAGCAGATTTACAAGCTCATATAGCGTGGCACCGAGTGCCGCGCTATACAAGCTTGTAGATCAGCCAACTAAAATAAAGAAAAGTGGCTTGCAAAAATAGCAGGTCTACTATAATCACTAATCAGTAATCTCCGTCCCCCCACAGGCTCGCTCATTGATTTGAATGGGAATATCATGGATTTTCCTCTATACTTGGAACCAGAACTACAAAATCTCTTCCAAGTCGCTTCAGCAAGCCTTTTTTGCTTTGCTTATTCGCATGACATACAATTTCTTCGTGTCCGGTTGTGAGAGGCAGCTTAGCTGCTTGCCTTTGAACCACAAGGTCACGATGGGAGGTGTTGCACTCCACCTCAGAAATCCATCAAGCAGGGAGATAGCGCATTGTAACAGGGATAGACTCCGACGTTCCCTTTCTGACAAACTTACTTATTTTATAGGTTATAGGTTTTCCAAATCGGGTAATGAATGACCGATTGAGTCATTTGGAATGAAAATCGGACGATTTAAATCGGTGGCCGATCGATTGACATCACTTGCAAATAGAAAGCATTATATATTGAGTGAGAGAAACAGATAAGAATGAGAGGCAGATGGCAAGAAAGTGAGCAGACTGGACTGAAAGGAGAGCTAGCACTAGCAGCAGGACAGAAACAAGACAGAAGCAGAGAGTCCAGACAGACAGCTAGATTGTAATATGAGAGAGAGAGGAGAATGCATGTATGATGTCTCACTCTCTGCACCCTGGCATCCTCAAGCCATTCTTCTCTTAAATAGTTTTAAAAGTTAGGTCTGGCAAGTACACGCACGGCCACACACACGCACGCACCTCCAAGTGTTCTCTTTCACTCACTAGCCTACTTGTCTCCCCTGCATCTATCCATCCAAAGCCGTTCTGAGACTGCTCAACCTGCACAATGTGTGTGTGTGTGTGTGTGTGTGTGTGTGTGTGTGTGTGTGTGTGGAAATGACTAAAAGAATAAGACTCAAGGCTGTAACATACTTCAAAAGTACCCAAAAAATCAGCTTGCCAAAACAGAAGAAAATTGTTTTATACTCATGTGACTCTACTTTGAGCGAATTAATGTTAAATTGAGTCCATCAAGTATGGAATATGATTTTTTTGACCATCCATCTTCAACCGTTTATCCATAGTCGGGTCGCGGGGGCAACAGCTCCACCAGAGAGCTCCAGACTTCCCTCTCCAGTCTCCAGGGCAACATTAGTAACTTCCTCCTGGGGCATCCCAAGACGTTCCAACTTCCAAGGCCAGTGAGTCGATGTGTTTCCTCCAACTGTGCCTTGGTCTGCCCCAGGGTCTCCTCCCAGTGAGATGTGCCTCGAGGACGTCCCTAGGAAGACGCCCGAGAGGCATCCTAACCAGATGCCCGAACCACCTAGGCTAGGCGATATGACTTCATATCCATATCACGATTTGAAACTTTTACCTAGATTAAATTAGTATTATATTTTGAACAACTGCCAAGGTCAGTACAGTAAATATGTTAAACTGATATTGCATAGTCACAAGTTTGACCCCTACACTTTCAATATGTCCCTGAATGAAACAATTTGAAGCCCCTTCCTGGAAACAAGTAATTTTTCTCAAGATTAGAGCATCAACTACACAGCTGAAATGTAAATGTAGCAGATTATCTGGCTGTAACGTATCTAAGACGCTGATCTGGATTAAATGCTTACTTGTCAAGTCTAACGGCGCCTGACGTGTGACAGAATGAGTTACTGCCTGAGCTGACTATAGCAAGTTAACCTCCCAACAGTGATTGCTGATTCAGAAGGATCAGTCGGCACTGGGCAGCGCGCACAACCCTGCACTTTTTTGAAACAATTAAATTAATTTAATGACAGTGATTTCCCAGGCTTAAACTCTTCCTATGCAATATTTTATCTACACTAATAATAAGTAAGTCTACCCGCTCAAATGGTGTTTGCACTGGGTTGAACTTATGAACTTATGCCAGCAAGGCTGCATCATTATAACCAGTAAGAATTTAATTATTATTAGAACTCTATGGCTGCCCAGGCGGTGGCGTAACCGTCTGGGCATGCGACTGGTAATCCAGTCGCAGTGTGCCGCGGGTTCGACTCCCGAGCCCGACACGGCCTTTACCCATCTCTCTCCCGTTTCCTGTCAGCCTACTGTCTGTCCCTTCAAAAAACCAATAAAAGGCGTAAGCCGCAAAAAGATATCTTAAAAAAAAAGAAAAAAAACTCTATGGCAGGGAGAGAGTTTTGAGTTTCCCAAACGTATTATGAATTGGATTATAAAAGAGTCTTTCTGGGCAACAAGCACCACATGTGTTGGTTGGAAGAGGACGGTTATTCCGCTTGCAGCAGATCTACAAGCCAAAAGCGTATTGATACTCGGGTCTTGATAAATGCCAAATTTTCTGGCCTGTTGAGAACTCAAATTTTCGCCGGCTGCCGGGCGCGGCTGCACTAATAACTTTGGGGCAGGCCTGTCTAGAGTTAAAATGGACAGGTATCAGTCAAAAGGGAGACATCGTAGATTCCCATATATTAATATTGATGAGGGATCTCCATCCCTGATGTCACGTGATGTCACGAGGCATGACCATATAACATACCGTATATGCCCGGGGGTTGACTGACTGGAAATGCATGATTTCATAGTAAATGTGACCTGTTGTCGCAATAATTTGAACCAATATGCTACAAAAAATGTACAATCTCTTGATTTGACGGCATGATCAAACTTCATCGACTCATTCTCAAAACTTTTACAAAATATCTTATTCCAGTTCCAGGTGCTGTATCTAGCAATCTTTCGGTGCATTGAGGCTCTGACTCCAGTGTGCTGTGAAGTTTTTATACTTTTAGACACGGTTCCCAGACATAGTGGATAGGCAGATTGCTTGCGCTCCTTGTAAACCTTAACATCTCCACCATACAGTTAGTATCAAATGATTGATTTGCTGGTACTGTTGTGAAAACATGGTAAATGTCTTTCATTAGAATAAATTCGCAAAATACAAGCAAATCATTCCCAAATCGATGAAGCCGCGGGAACTGTAGAATGGGAAACATTGCAAACTTTTGGGGTTGCTAATACTATACTATATAATAAAGGTGAGCAAGAACAAGACTGTGGTTAACTAGAGGCAACGACACTAAAGTAGATTGGAGAACAACAGACACTGAGCAGAGCAACAACTTCCTAGCTCTCAGCAAGGAAGCTTATGAAGAAAGGTCGCCAACATCATTTTCTCTAACCTGCAATTCCAGCCGGCAGATTCGTCGCACTGGGTGCAAACTGCAGCCGAAACAGCCGGAATACATTGGAGTCAATGTAGCCGAGTGGAAAAGCAAAAGCATATGAACAAACACTATTTCTGAATGATTGAGACCGTTCAGGAAAATAAGACATATAATTATTATAATTAATAAATATAACATTAATTGTCTGCAGTGTTGCTTTTTGATGTGTACACTGTGTAATTGTATAGAGGTATCTAAAGAGCACAAAGTACGTTTCTGAACATATCGCGAGACTGTCCACTGTTTCCTGTCTGGCAACCAAATCTCGAGATACAAAACATCCGAGACAGAAATGATACCTGCCTCAATAAAATGATGTAGGCCTACTGTGCACATCAAAAGCAAGTGATTAGAAAACAACCTGTGATACGTCTTCTTTTATATTCCTGAACCGATTATATGACAAAGGTCGCAATCGTTCATAAATAGCGTTTGTTCATGGGCTGGTCCAGATGGCTCCATTCACTGCCATGTATTTCATGGAACTTCCGGTGCGTGGTAATTGCTACCCATGAGCGGCATGGCGCATGCCCGGCGTCCAGTCACGTGACTCACGTCCCTTCCTTTCATTACGTTCCTTGGCTCTCAGACAAGGGTTAATGCATTTCCTGACAAGCACAGATCACAGGCTCAGTCACCAGTGTAATTAGGAATAATTTTCTTCATAAAGCTCTCTCACACTCACACGCAGTCATGCACATACACAAAATCCTTAGTGTTCATTTGACTCTAGACAGGGTTAGGGTTACTACACAATTGGAACAGGTCCATTTGGTTCCATTTGTGCACCAAATAAAATGAATACTGATGATTATCTCCTCCAGGCAAACAGCCTGTCCATGTATATATACATGTCTGAGTGTCCGTCCGTCTATGCAAAACGAATCCCGAACTGTTCAACATCAAACATTGCATGCACACTCCCAGTAGGCCAAAGAACACACTTGCTCTGCCTCAGGTACACTTGAGTGTTGCTGTGGCCTAGAATCGAACCTGAGACCTTTGGCTTCTCATGCAGGCTCTCTCTCCATTCAGCTATGGCCAGCAGCCACCCCAAATATTGAGGACAGAAGATAATAATAATGTCCTCCTCACATCCAATTTTTCTCTAAGTAATTGATAATATATTTGTCATAAGTGGACAAATACAGAGGAATAATCTAATTAAAATATTTAAGACCACACCACTTTGAAAAGTTATTTCAGCCTTCTTTCAGCCTATCGATAATGTATAAGGATTACAATGTATCCTGTAATGTGAAAAATGCAGCCTTGTTTTAGTTTGGTTTCCTTTTTTTGTCCCTTGCTTTGTTTTTTTTAATTGTCTGTTTTGTTGTCTTTTTATCAATACAATTTTTTATCTACAACATTCCTGAGATAGGATGAGTTGAAGTGAAATTAGCTTGGAGTATATCAAGTCTATCCTGAATTGATGGGTGAATGAAGATAAATTAAGATGGTTATTTGTTGCAGTGGGGTAATTTCATCTGGTCAGTAGTCAGATGCTTCATCTACTACATTAAATCTCAGTCTAATTAAGCTAGAAGAGAAGAGTGCTGAGCGATTGCTCAATAATACAAATTAACCCTGGCCAACCTCCGCCATCTCCAGCCTAATGACTGCCTGTGTTCCTTGAAAAACCACGGCATGCTTGCCCAGGAACTATAAATGTGAACATGTTGGTGTTACACATACACAGTATAATTTGGCAAGATTGCCTTTAATCCTGGTCTTGAATTTGAGATTTTCTATATACTGCATTTTCAGTTCCTATATTATTTGTTGTGTTTCTTTTAGTTGTGTTTGTATTTACAGCACTTCATCAGCACAATAACCTGTATTCTTCTACACATTTATTGCTCCTTGCACTATGTAATCGTTTTCTTTCCATTTTACTTATTGTAAATTGTATGCTTTGTGTGGACAGAGAGCTGGGAAAAGACGTACAGCAAGCGGTCCAGTCGGCCGGGAGTTGAACTGGGGACCGACACACTGTGGAAGGCATTTTGGATCCATGTGGCACACTCCATGTGGCACACTGGGTTTTGAAAGGTTCTCTATGAATTAAGTAGACTTGAGTGTCGTTGTTGATATTATTATCATAATCAATTGTGTTTCAGTGCCAGAAATTCTGTTTTGCGTGGAGTGGAGATTACACATTAGACCCCTGCTGGCTCTAACCCTTAACCCTAGTGCTGTTAATGCCATGCTCTAATCACTGAACTACACATGGGTCAAGCTGACCTCTAACAGCTGTAATGAGGCATTGATAACTTTCCGGCGAGAGGTCAGCAGGTTAATGGGCACACTGAGTGGTCTCTCATCAGCAGCAGAGATTACGTTTCCTACCACTACCAGCCAGTGGTCATGGGCGTCATCAGCAGCAGAGATTACGTCACCCTGTGACATACTAGCGTCATGTCCAGGGGGTGTACTTGTACATCAAGCTGCCTCACGCTACAGAAACAGGAGATAGGCTCCTGCCCTATGGGCCTCATGGCTCAGCAAGGCTTACTACTTTACCACTACCAGTGAGTGGACTCCTGTTGCCAGATTTCTCCCATTTTGAAATTGCTTCCGTCATACAATCAGGAGCAACGGAAGCTCTATCATCATGAGTAAAGTGGAGCCTATATACTATACTATTCTATACACATAGAAATCATCAAAGCAAATATAGCTTGCTGCTTAGCAGAAATGGAAATACGAAAATAAAATGTAAAGATATTTTTAAATATATTTTCGTGAACGGAAATGACAGCTTCCTTACTCAGATTTCGGGAGGTGTAGTTCCAGACTCCATATAGCATTCGGAGATTGTGGAATAGTTACGAAATAATAAAAGTAATAAAGTAATAATTATAGAAACTTCAATCCAGCCATGTGTCCTGTCCTTGTCTGTAAGCAAAACGACATACTGTAACCATGATGATGCATGTTGAAGCACAGGCCTGGCCTGAGCCCCATCAACCCGATTCATATTCTCTTAAATCAAGTTTGCCATGTTGCTGTAAAAACAGCAAATAAGGACTATTTCACAGCCACCAAATCAGGACTATTTCACAGCCACCAAGTATTACAGAGTCAAAGTACTTACCATAAAAATAAGGCTATAGTCCTCACAGCTGATCCGAGGTCCAATCTGACCGAATGCACTTCAGCGCATGTCACGGTATCTGAAATAAAACATAAAAATGCCAAAAATATAAATATAAAATAGGCAGTATAAGGCTCATAGTTTCAGATCTTACACTTCAGATACACTTTGCTGGCATTTCAACAAACACACTCAGTGTCTTCCATGCTATAACACTGTTATAGCATGGAATCGTTGACCTACACAAATATAGAAGCAATGTTGAAAATCATGTGGGATCTATTTTGCATCAACGGTCTCTCCTGGGAATTCCGTCTAGGGAGGTGGGATCTGATAACACACCGATAACACAAATGTCACAGATTTGAATGTTAACTGTCAAAAGCACTCTTATGTCGACATGTTACAGCAGCCGGGGGTGATAATGTTTCATTTCCCCAGCGTAGTGCCCTTTAAAATATTCCCACAGCGTAATTGTAATTCACTGCATGCCATGTTATATTTAACTTTTACTGTTGTACAGTGAATTGTGCTTTACGTGTTCACTGGCCAGCAAAAACTAATATTTCCTTCACACACATAAGGGAATGAATGATTCAAGTAAGTGTTCCGTCTTATTCCCCATTGATGGTGTAGTGATTAAAAAGACCTCTGGGACTGAACCGAACGGATTCCTTCTTCCTGTCCCTCCCCTACACCATATCCCGCTCCTGCCCATCTAAACAGATACAAAATATACCATATGGGAGTGGAATACCCACTCCCCTTTTAAATAGAAGAAATGTTTGTTTGAGTATTTTTATTCAATTCACTACAGAAAACGGCTATACCACAATACGCCCAGCCATCTTAGTTATACATGAGGAGTTAATGCACACAGTGATCAAATACACACAGAATGAATTATATATTTCTGACCCGATCCGACTCCATAGTCCAACATAAGACAGGAGTGAATCTCTTCAAAAAAGACTCAAGCTGGTCTCTGGGGCAAGAGCCAAGAAATGGAAGCGACCTCAATGTAAACTAAGTACACACTGGGTGACAAATACCTTATGTTGCGTGTGTTGCAAATGCGATGAACATGGATTTTACATCTAGGGTTAGCCAGCATAAAGCATAATACATGTGGTGCTCACAACACAAATAAAGCTGTACTCAAAATATTTGCATGTTTACTAAATACTAGACCAGGTCCAGATGGACTGTATATGAACTGAACAAAACGTATGCTTTCCCTGTTATACTGTATGTATTGTGATGAATAGGGATTTTAAACACAAATATTACTGGTCATGTATACAATAAATGTATCTAAATATCTAAATCTAAATATCTGTATGGTAACAATAATATTATAGATAACAGGATGAACCAAACATCTGGTTGAAGAACTTTTACAATACATCAGGTTTGGAGGTGCCACGATGACACGGAATAGTTCATTCAATAAATAATATTCTGTCCAGAAATAGATACATTGAAGTACAAAATGGCTTCTATTTCAGTGTAACTTTCCAGGAAGAGAAAGACTATAGTTTCCAATAACTACCGGTAGACAGAAATGGTGGCATATAATGAGCATTAGTGATGACTAATTATATGAAGATAAGGTTTAAAATAGGTGAAAGGCTCTTTTAAAATTAATTGAAGCATATTTTTTAAGTGTTTATTAGATTTTTTTTAGGCAGGCTGTGGGATCTGTTGTGCCAGTTGGTCCCACGTGCCCATTATTGCACATAGTTTGAGTGCCACATATTCCCTGGGTATGGACTAGTTTCATTGGGTGCACATATTCCCTGGGTATGGACTAGTTTCATTGGGTGCACATATTCCCTGGGTATGGACTAGTTCCATTGCATTAATATTGTTTCAATGAACAGTAAACAAGGTCATTGTACAGTATGTAGTACTTGACAATAGCAACTAACAGTAATAGTAAAAGTAATAACTCTGCATTACCCTTTTGACACACAAAGATCTGATAAATATACATGATCCTAATGGGAGAAGTTTCAAGTTGAACTCTACAGCATTAATATGCAGTCCAAAAATGTGCCTCTCTAAGATCAACTGATACTTTAATATTGCGTAGTTACCTGGAGGGGACCGTCATCAGTCTGCCACCAGGCACCAGCCCACCACATCAGTACATAACGGGCCCCTAACAAACTGCATACAGCCTGCAATTTATCTAAGAACTGACATCACAGGATGTGATGTAGTCACAAATTAAACGCAATTAAGTTAGCAAAGATATCCCTCAAGGTCAAATAACATACCTTTGCTAAAGCAAGCACATCTGCTTCCCAACCTCAATTTCCACAAACATGTATTTCTCTTTAGTTTCTTTCTAATTGACGGTTTCCTGTATCCACTTCATAATGACATTTTGTGTGCTACTCTAAAAGCACCGTTGTTAAATATAAATGTGCTGATGTAACTAAACTAGTGAAATAAGACGGTTAGAAACGAAGGAAGAAGACGTGTTGTGCCAGATTCCGGCTGGATGTTCATTCAGATGTTCAGAAACTATTTATTTACGTCATCATAAAATGCTCGACTTCCCCAAGCCCCTTCCCCTCCCCTGGCAACACTTGATGTGACCACTTCCTGTTTGATTAAATAATTAGATCAGTAACACAGAAGAGGCAGGGCAGAGGCACAAGGCCCCCAGGGAAGGTTCCTATTCAGATGTCGTTTCCGCATAGATGGGGAGAAAGCATTCACAAACTGAAGCTAATCTTCCCTTTATCTACGCCACTGAAAAACCAAGGCGGATGAGGTCATCGCTCCTCCTACTGCTGAGCCAGCATCAAAGCCTGGGATTTATTTTTCACACCAACTTTGTATCACAATCACACAGGAGAGAGCTCTTAATGTGTGTACCCTGACAACAGCCTAGCCTGAATGCACCCACGCATGCACCTTACCCAGGTCACCTTCAAGTAAAAGGAATTGAGCATACCAACATAGCATTTCAACCTTAAGACTGGGACAGCAGGGTGACACTTGGTTAGAGAGACTTGTCTTGGAATGGAATCCTGTTGTGATTGGCTCCAGCAACTGGCATTCTTTAAGCCACACAGGGTGGCAGGGGGTGGCTGAAGAGGCAGCCTTACTACATGAAGATGACAGGTTTGCCCTGAACAAGGAGTATCAATCAACAGCCAGGTGTCCTGTCAAAGTGTCCTGGAGCAACAAACTACTACCTTGTACCTGTTAACCACCTGCATGTTGCTCTGGAAAGAAAAACATGAGATAAATGTTTTTGACTCTCCGGTTGCAGGACAGTCTCTCCAAAGACTTGGAGACGCAGCCTCAAATAACATTGTCCCCCAACAGGGATTAAACCTAGTTTCACAGTGCAGGTGCTGATGGTGCAACCAGGTGCTTACCCAACTGAGCTATTTCTGAGATTTTATTCATAGCTGGCACTGGAACTAAACCACCTGCTCAAATACATTTAAAACATGAGACATGCACACAAACAACCGTTAAGACTAAAGGTGTGCAACTGTGCATCATGTGGAGTGTTAAAATGTTAATAACAGCTACGTTTCTGATTGGCTTAGAGTTGAGTTACGTATATATGAAAAGTTGAAATGCTTGGTTTTGGAGTAGTGTCAATCAGTAATCTACCCCCCCCCCCCCTCCTCCTCCTGAAACAATCATAGTGAAAAAAATTGTTATGGGTAATGCACATGCTATTTTGAAGGCATGTGCTGGATTTTCTACTTGATTTTGTAGTGCTATACTACAAGCCATTGAGCTACACAAGTATTGGCACTGTAGTGTTAGTTACATGCCACCAACACACAAGACCAGTCTAGCACTGCAGTTTGATAGAAAGAAATGTCAGACTAATTCATAGCTCACCACAAGATGAGGAGTTCGATGAGTCATCCACACAGAACAGCCTGAATGGGCCACAAAGATTATTTTGTGTATTTGCTGAAATGATTGACGTAGTATGTTTTGTATCAACAGATTCAGATGAAGTTACAAGCGTGCAGGTTGCCACAGGGTTGAGTAAATATTGCTCAACCCTCCACTCATAACATACAGTAGGAACAGGATGTGCATAAGAATAAACAGCTTCAATTAAAAACAAATCAAATTTTCTGTTAAGTAACTACTTCAATTATCTAATCTTTCAATTTTGTGTTGTGTCTTTGTTCAAATAGTGGAGACCTCATTTTTACACAAAACTCCAAATACTGTCTGAAGTCATAATGTGTTGGTTGGCTCAAAACGATTGCTTAAAAATATGATGGATAGAAAAACATTAAATATGTGACTTCTGTGTGACTAACTTATTTATTATAGCATACCATATACACTTACACAGTGTATACACAGTACAGCTAAGACTTGTCCTTGTACTTTGCTTGGGTATTTCCACAAAATTGACTGAACTAAAGAGAAATAGTCTCTCCAATAGGGTGTAGTAGTGTCCATAACCAGTTCAGAATACTGACAATAAACCATTGTTACAGTAGGGTTACATACAGCTCTTTTGTTTGGCTTTCTGCACAAGTTCATGACAACAAACCTGGTGCTTTCCTGCACCACCCGTCTATCTCTGGGCGGGTGCTGTGCATGTTGCTGCAGCCACTTACACAAGGCCCCTCAATGTGCATTGTGTTCCTTCATACAAACACAAACATGCACACACCTACCTATCGAGAAGAGTTAGTCATCAGCTGGTTAGCCGGATGGAAACTGGGGAAGTTGGAAACATCTCAAACTTTGTTGCAAATGACACAAAGCAGTCGGTTGAACAAGATCGACTAAAACATCTACGAACATTGCAGCACTTCACCTGCTTCATGCAGTTTGAAGGTCCTTCTTGTTTTAAACTTTAGCTGAAAGGGTAACTTATAGAGACTATGCAGATATAGAGCGTCGCAGTCCCGCCCCCGCGAGGACCAGAAGTGAATTCCCCGTTCATTTTCATCATAGACTTTTCAAAAAGTATTTATATAAAGTATAACTCGAGTTGTGACACATCATGACAGTAAACACAATGTTTTGGGCCGATCAAATAATTTGTAAGAAGAAAAACATGGCAGGTTACAACACATTTTGTTTTGTTTTTCGTCTTACATTATTTGATCAGCAAAAAACAGTGTCACAACTCGAGTTGGCTTTGTCCGTGGCGTAATTGTCTTTAAATAAAAACTTTTTGAAAAGTCTATGAGGAAAATGAATGAGGAATTCACTTCTGGTTCTAGCGTCGTCTGGGACTGCCCATAATTCCCACATATACCATTACTCCAACTGCATGGCTTCCCGTGTGGTTAGGGATAGGGTTAGTAATTCTGTTAAATTCGTTAAAGAGTGTATGCGCATGCATAAAGTGAGTGGCAAATCGAGTGGCAAAGTGAGTTTAACATCAGTTAACATTGCTTAATGCAATCACAGACTTTTCTGTTTGGATGTATGGGCTGTCAAGGCCAGAAATTCTTTTTTTTGCCACTCGGTAGGCATTCCTGCATAACTTCCTGGTATGATGATGATGTCATGCGCATACCACGGCACCATTTCAACAATTATGTTGTGTGTGATGGTGTGCAATCGCAACCATGCCACAAACCTGTTTTAATATCCCAAAATAGTGTCTGGCAGTAAAAAGTAAACAGATACATGCAATGGATTCCAGAATCAAATGCAGCAGCAAACAAAGATTTAAGCCCATTTTGACGCTTTCCTATCAACTTATAAAACAAATCTCCATCATCAATAATTTCTATATTTTCACTGGATACGATGTGTGCTGATGAACGGTCACGAGTCACGACAGCACATAACAAATTAAGCCAAGCCAGAGCAAAGTCCCAGCAGACTCCTTTGATAAACAAACACTGGTACATTGTGAAATATTGAAGAGCTCAGCAGCAGATATTGTTCTTGACCCAGAAAAGAGAGGATGGATTCGATGGAAGTCAAATTCCTTCGGATGACAATAGATCGATAGACAATGGATAGCAATATTATATCACTTTGTGTGAAATATTATATCACTAGTGTCAATTTGGATTTGGAAAGGATTTTCAAGAACAAAAACAAATCATATGCTGGTAAAGGTAAGGAAGGCCATGGTACCAGGACTAGTCTTAAGAGTTTTCCCTTGGCAACAGTGATACAGGGAAGCTTAGTTTGTTTGTTTAAGATGAGGTACAATACACTTTAATTTAGTCCCAGAATGTAAATTTGTCTTGGAAATTGTGTTGACAGCACAATTAAGGACACAGAAACAGCACATCCAAACGGCAACAAAGCAGTCATTAACTGACAAGGATTAATTACTCACATTGAAATAGCTCTGTTTTTATTATTTTTTTTACCAGCCTAATGAGCTTATACAACCTCGAGTCACCAGATGAGGTCAAAGAAAAAATAAATCAACCATATTTGTTGATTTTACACTTTGCTACAGAAATATGTAATATGGGTTTCATCAGTCATCAATTGCCAGAGACTATGTGAGTACTAGTCTCCAGTTGGAGTGTAGCCAGTTGGAGTGCAGCCTCAGCCCTCAGTGTTGGTGTCAGGTAGCCTGACAGATGGCTGCATGGCACTTCAGACGGCCTTCTTTGACGGCACAGACCTAGTACTCCTGAGTACAGACCCAGTGACATTAACAATTTCACACTGAGTGACCATGGCTTGTTGAAGACAGGCAATGAGAATACTTTGAATTGTTACATATATTGCCAAGACACTGTGGCTCTGGCCATTGTACGAACTATGTCATGTTGATTTTTTCTAATGTTATTTGAGCTTATTCAGTCATTAGAATTCACTCAGGATGACAGCATCACTAAAATACACATTCAATCTAATGAGGCAGAGGAAGACTTGCATTGACTGGACACTCAATGTTCCATGCATAACATCTACATGTCTGATTTCAACTAATTTTTAAGACTTATCAAATGCACTGAATCAAAATTCAAGCTTGACATGTGCTCCCTGTGTGCACCAGTGCAAGTATATACCAGCCTAATTTTCTGCACTGCAATATTTTACTTTAAAACCTTTACAAACATTTCACCAGATATTTAAGAACACATTTCAGCTAGGATGCAGACAAGTATCTTAACCACCAACCATTATTCTTTATATAAACCGACCAATGTTCCAACCAGCCACTTCAAGTTTTAGGTGCACATGCAAATTACTATGCAGATTCAGTAAGAAAAAGCTTGATTTCTGTGCAGAAATAGAATGATAAAATGACCATAGATAGATACTATAGTTAGATACTATAGTTAGATATAAAGATACTATAGTTAGATACAGACAGACAGCTTTATTGGCAGTTTATTGGCAGCCAAATGGACTATACAGAAAAAGACAAAGCTTGTTTCCATTGTGGTCCATCATGTGAACTATACACAAACATACTGTACAATCTTTGTGTATACTAGTTATAGTTAAAGGAAACAGTATATGAAAGTTTCTGCATGATTCAGGAAGATGTAATTATATCAACAATTATATCAACAACTTTGCTTTTGTTGACACATCTTAAACACGGCAGACTGTCCCTGGTCCCATATGTCAGATCTGCCTTATTTCTAACTGGTGGTAGTAGTGTAACTTCGTGATTTTAAACAATCATGTGCTGAGCTGAACCTCTTGTCAAAACCATTTCTGCACCTGCTGCTAATAGCAGATTCCTTAACTCAGCAAAACCTACAAAGCTGTGAACACAGTTAAACATAGTAATCCATTAAAGTCCTCTGAGGCTACAGGTCCAAACTCAGTGCTGATGAATAATGACCAGTAGTTGGCTGCCTGAATAGCTAACGGACTGGGTGACTATTTGACTGGTTGAAGCATAAACACACTTGACTAACTCCCAGACTGACTAGCAAGCTGACTCGCTGGCTGGCGGACTTGTTGCGTCTCTGGCTTGCTGCCAATTCTGTATGAATGTCATAGTCAGTTTGGTGGAAGTGAGAACAGCTCTATTCCCCGGCTGGCATTGCCTCTTTAAATCTACTCCTGTCACACAGAAAAAGCCATCACTACACAGCGCTCTGTGGGCCACCAGAGTAAGTCAACTCAGCTCAAGAGAAGAATCAACAATGTGTTGTTGCAACTCCTCCTCTCCTTTTAAAATAATGTCCATGAGTCTGACAATTAAGGCAAGCTGGATGTGTAGTAGCTAAAGCGTTAGGCTTGGTTACCACAGCAACCAGGGTGATTTACACCCGATCTCCCAGTTTGTTTGCTTTTCTTTCACCCAGTTTTCCCTGGATCTGATTTCTTTACCTTGATGCTACCGTTACTGCTACTAGGAATACATTCTATTATTGCAAGTCTCCCTGGATAACATAATCCTGGTGTAACCTATATGTTGTTAGTTGTTAAACCTTTCATGACGGGAGCTACCTCTGTGTCTCATATAGCAACATCTTTTTTTTTATATATATATATATATATATATATATATATATGAATTTGAAGGTTTTCAGAAAACCTTAGGTTAGGTTTTAGAAGGCGTTTTTATAATCGGCCTCAGGTCTAAATGGGTAACTTAATACCTTGAATAATTTGAGGTTCAAATCATTTTATGTATTAACTTATCCAGAGAGCTTTACATTTGAGTCAAATGTAATATAGCTGAATTGCTCAATTAACAAAAACACACAAAGCTGCGCATAGGAGGGGCTAGCGCCCCTCAAAAAAAGAATGTGACAGTGAAAGGTTCGGGGCCCTGCTGCCTATCTATGAACAAATTGCAATTAAAGTATTAGGTAACTTGTATTGATCCCCATGGGGACATGCGTTCTCTGCCTTTGACAGACTATTGGGAACAGCGCTCAGCCACTTCAGCACTCTGGGAGCGGTAAGAGGTTCATTGCCTTGCTCAAGGACACTTTGACAGAATAAAGCCAGGAATCAAACCGGGGACTGTCCATTTCCCAGATCTACTACCTCCTGAAACACTGCTGACACATTGACCCAATATATATTGTATGTGGATTCTGGGTCAGTTAAATGAGTAATACCGCTTGCAGGAGTGACAACTTGAAATGGTAAATGGGATGAAATAAATAAAAACTGCTGAACTGCATTGTTGCCATTTGCCAAGTGCAATGAACGTAGGAATGTACTGTACAGTACAAAATGAAGAGATGGGTGCCGTTACATTGCTGCCTTACAATCTTGTCCATAGTACAGATACTGCTGTGTAGATTTAGAGATGGGAATGTAGCCTTTGACATCTTGTTTAGTCTACAGAAGTGTGGCATGTAGGGCCTCCTGTCCCTGAGTTTCTCTCCTCTCTACTATGACCTGGTTCCAAGGGAAACATGACACATATAGGGGTGTATTTGCATTTCATTATAGTTCATACCAGGGATGCATCAGTACCATGAACAATGCAATATCTCATTCCCTGTTGCATTGAATATTGCTGGTAGGTCCTGATTTGTTGATTCACTGGAAGCATACTTATTTTCGATAAGATGCGATTAGCGCTCCGTTTGCACTAGGACATTTTGGTTGTACTACAGCAGGGGTGCCAAAAGGGTAGATCGCGATCTACCAGTAGATTACATAGGATGTGCAAGTAGACCACATGACATGCTCCTAAAATATATAATAATAATAAATTTCTATTTTTGGCATCTGCCATTTGAATTAAGGACACCCGTCAGCTCAAACACACAAAGCAATATATTGTTTTCAAGAGCGTTCTTGAGTCAAAAAAGTGTGGGCACCTCTATACCAACTGAGTGAATTTACTAGCTGCATGGTCACAGCTACAAATATCTATGTTAACAAGACATTTAATCATGTATGCATGAAATACAGTCTTACAATTCATGATGCGTTTGAACTATCACGTACAGTAATTCATGATTTTCCCAGTTTGAGCTTGAACATTTTGGACCAACAGAACAGACTGACACAGTGGCTTTTACCAGCTGCATGGTTGCAGAGTCTACCTTTCTTGAATGGTGTGTCTGAATTTAAAGACACTGGAAACTTATCACAACAAAATGGTAGATTTTGTTTGTTTTAAGAAAAATAATTAAGATGGATATTTTGTGGTTGCTTTGCGGCCCCAAAAATCCCACAAATGTTGGCTCAGGGGAGAAAACAGGGCTTTAACTTCAGTGACTGCAACAGTGTAAAGCTAAACTAATGCCTTATTATACTTGTGCCGAGTCACGCAACGAAAATAGCAGACCTACAAACGTACAATGTGCCGTGCTGTGACACACTGTGAGCTTGTAGATCGGTGTGGAACTAAGTATAAACGACCCTTAAGTAAGCCTGTATTACAACACCATGAGTCAAGGTCAGAGTGGAGCAGGATGAAGATGAACGGATTAAACAGTTCTCCCATAAGCATCTTGTTGACTACAACTGTCATTCCACAACCCAGAGGAGACCATAGACTGTTCTGGGTTCAGAATCAGATTAGCCCTACAAGCAGAACCCAATGGTACTGAAGTTTCTGATATTTTTTAGACCCAGACCATGGGGTCCCACCCTGCCACCGGGTACGCACACATAAATAAACGTAAACACCTTCGGATACGTCCTTCTGCGCTCTTTGAGGACTTTTTTTCCGTTTGAGGGCTTCTGAATGTGTGAACTTTAAGTACCTATAAATACCGCTGCGAATATCTCCTGTGGTGCGGAAGCCGTTAAGTATTTTTAATATTTGTTTGACCGATTTGGTCGCTTTGATTCTTCTCTTCCTTCCTTGTTTATTGACACCTCATTGTACCGCCTATCTGGCTAGCTAGTGGCGCTATAGCTATGACAGAGCAGATCAGAGGCAGGAACGTAGCCGGCACAAGCCAACCGCACATCGGGAGGCGGTACAATAAACGGTAAATAAACAAGAAGAATCAAAGCGACCAAATCGGTCAAACGAAGATTAAAAATACTTAACGGCTTCCGCGACACAAGAGAATTCGCAGCGGTATGTATAGGTACTTAAAGTTGACACCTTCAGAATAACTCAAACGAAAAGAAGACGTCAAACGGCGCAGACACGATGTTACCGAGGATATTTATGTCTGCGTTCCAACATTCCCATACGAAAACAAAGTAACGCACAGGGACCCTACGGGTCAGCCCGGTTCGGTTCGGATTGGGCTGACCCAGGGGGTTCCGAGAGGGGCTAGGTTCAGATTAGCGCTGGTCCATAGCTCTAATTCATCAACGCATTAGAGCTATGGACCAGAGCTAGATTCAGATCCAAAACTACATCTACAATATTTTTGTCTTTACTTTTGTATGGTGTAGACAAGGTTGTTTCAAACAAGTTGCCTCATGCCAGATATGCCTACAGGTGATCACTCGTTTAAGATAATGTCACTCAAGTCAGAAAAATACGTTTGCCACCTTCATTTGCATTGGGAGAATAATGTCACACCATAGGCAGGTTTGTCACTTGAGGAAAAAACAAGTGCTAGTGGTAGTTTAAATAACTTTCTCGCAGTGTGTCTATAGACAGCTTGGCACGTCTCGAATAGTCCAGAGTTGGAAACCAGAGCTAAAACAAAAGCCTTGCCTTTTAATTAGCTTTCCTTCACTCAGAGAAACTTGGAGAGTTCCCAGGGGGCTGTCATTTAAAGGGCTGAGTGCCGACATCCCCTCCTGCCAATTCAGATAAAAAGAAAAGTCATCTGTTCAAGCGATTTACTCTTCAGCTCGTCCTCATTCTCAGGGCCCTTTGGCATTTTGGTGAGCGATCCATCTTCATGTGAGGAGACCGATGGCACAAGTCGTTTGCCAGGTTAACGAGGGGGGATTTTCGGCAAATGTATCAAAAGACTCATGTGCACAACAACACTTGGCTGACTTATCAATGTGTTTTTGTTTACCAACAAGAGCACGGATAGGAAGAAAGCGCTTCGCCTAGATTGCACGTAACGTGAGTGTTTTAGTTTACGGTAACTTTGCAAGACACCCCAGCTTGCAAGCAAAGGCACACTATCACTCCGTAAGCATAAGCAACCCTAAAAGCAAATGCAGTGTTGGGGAAGTTACTTTGAAAGCGTAGCTTGTAAAGCTACAAGTAGCTCACCATGGCAGTAGCTTGATCAAGCTACATAGCTACCCCTGGAGAAATGTAGCTTGTAAAGCTACAGCTACATGGAAAAAGTAGCTCAGCTACTTTTTATTTTTCAGTGTTAAATTGAGAATGTACATGCGGTGCATATGAAACAAAATATAATAACCTACAAAAAAGTCACATGCCACGATGCCAGCTGAAATATGCCTCTCAACGGTTTTGTTTAAAAAAATAAAAATAAATAAAAAAGACTTAGAGACTTACACAAATAAAAGAGGATCTGTTGAGGATACTGTGTGTTATACATGGCATTTGATCGTCAATGTTAACACATCTTAACTGTAAAAAAAAGAGACCCTTGTATAATGAGATAACTACACCTACATTATAACTAAACAACTGTTACATGATGACATTTGATCGTCAACATTTGAAGACCCCTGTTCTAGACAGATTTTCCCCCATTAAAGAAAGGATAAAACAATTAGAGGCAGCTGTTGGCTTGTCAGGAGCTGACATGCCCTCAAAGCAATCAGAAAAAGGAACAGTCCTTGATTTTTCAAAGGGGGTTCTAGTTCAAGAATTAACACAGCAACCAATGGTCAAAATGAATATATTTATTTCATGTTATTGCCCAAAATTGTAGCTTGTAACTTGAGTAGCTAAGCTACCAAAAATGACCCAAAAAGTAGCTGAGCTACTTGACGAGGTACACCAATATGAATGTAGCTAAGCTACCACAAGCTACAGCAAAATGTAGCTAAGCTACGTAGCTCAGCTACATGTAGCTTAATACTCCCCAACACTGAGCAAATGTTTCTACAGCAGTCTACTTCGATAACATTTTGCATGCGGTTGGCTGGCTTTATATGGGATGATGTGGTTTTACCTGGACAATGAATGTTAAATAACAAGCAATTGAATATTAAATTAACCGTATTAGGGATCTCATCACTGAACTGAAAGCATTTATAGTTCATGAATGGACGAGGGAAGCGAAGCCGTTCAACACCTTTAAAAGTTGCTGTTGACAGTAGTCTTCACTCGACGACTCTAAGCGCTCTAAACCAACATAAGTACGTGATTTCCAGTTGTTCCATTACTAACACAGTACACTAACTAACACTCAAGACGCTTCACTCGCCATACAGCTCTCATTGGTAACACACAAACAGTGAGTTTTTCACGGGATTACAAGCAATTGAAGCAACATCAGTGCAACAATAAAGTTATTACAGTTCTGAAGAATTGTCTTACCTCAGACAGCACAGGGGTTGTCAATTTCCAGTTAATCTCCTTTAACAGTACTGCTCCAGTGATAGTTAAAATCCTTACTTCTTTATCAGTGGTTGTTGGTTACAAAAAGCAGTGAATAGAATACGTACGACGCTCTGGGAAAACTCCGCTTGCCTCCGCTCTGAGTTGCCTTTGCTTTGAGTGCCAGCGAGTAAGCCAGCGAGCACGAGCAGTTGCCGGTGTTACTCCGAAAGTAGTGACCCGTCGAATTCTGTGGCCACAGAGGCCACTGTTTCGCAGTAAACATAACGATATATTTGTTGTTGTTTTGGAAACTATTTCTTTCATGAATGTTTATTTATTTGGGGTATATATGCTTTATTGAACCTATCGCTCCCCGTTTGCAAGGCCCCTTAATAAATTAGCCTATTTTGTAAACTGCAAACTAGTGCCATTACTATGCTACATCTTTCGATAGGTTCCTAATTATGTGTAACAAGAAAGAAAGTCTACCCCTTCCACAGTTATTTCAGTGAAAGACGTACAAATTAACTGAATTATATTTTTACCGGTGATTTTAGCTTGTTCTTAATTAATTGTTGGAAATATAGCTAAGACTTATATCTAAGAAAAGCAGACCAATCTCAAATTCACTGTCTGTGAATGAAATTGACTTTCTCTAGGGCAGGCAATAATACAAATTACAGTCTTGCTCTGGATTCAGTTCTTCTCAGACTCCAAACAACAAACATCATTGGTATCAAGAAGAGTTGATGTTATACTGCCCCCTAGCCACACTATGTGGAATTATATGAAAACGTAGCCTACTTATTACTTACTTGTTATACTAGCCACTTTGTAGATTTTAATTATTATTACAAAACACTCTGTCTGTCTGTCTGTCTGTCTGTCTGTCTGTCTGTCTGTCTGTGTGTGTGTGTGTGTGTGTGTGTGTGTGTGTGTGTGTGTGTGTGTGTGTGTGTGCGTGCGTGTGTGTGTGTGTGTGTGTGTGTGTGTGTGTGAGAGAGAGAGAGTGAGACATGGGCACTTATATTAGGCCCACATTTATTTTCCCTCTACACCAAATAGTTTTGCTATAGCCAATCTACATAGTTAAGCTCATATATGGAAGCCAAGGTGTATTTTATGACTAAAGCATGAAACTTTCAGCATATCATCTACACACCCCAAGGTTTTATTTCAGACGTGGAAACACTTTCTGACTGACCTCTGGTGACCTTGAGGAGTCATTGACCTCAGAATTGCATTTTTGCACGTTTTGCTCCATTAGTCTCTACTATAATAATTTATGTTTGTTAAATGGAAGTTTTGTTCTAATGAATGACAACTTAAACCCCAATAGTCTACAGAAATGGTTAATCATGTCAACTTTTATGATATAAATGTTATGACATTAAAAACATCTAGAGAAAGAGTGAAAATAAAGAAAAACATAATTGGTAAGTACTAATGCAGCATACAACTCCAAAAAGGACTGTATGAATTGGTATAAGAAATTGGAGATGATCAAAGCCAAGAGAGCATGTGGCAGCTATGAGTAACAAAGTGACAAGAACCACAGAACAGATAGTTGTCGTTAATTTAACATTATTGTATTGGTCTTTTTTTTTTTAATGAAGTTAGGGAAGAAAGAATTACAGAAAGACTTGATTGATGAGTTTGTTTGGTTTTTATATCCAATATCGTTACAGTATTCAAATGTGCTATAGGGCATAGCAGTGGTGGCCATTTTCTGGTTCCATCCATCCAGAGTAGACCCCATCCATTTTTCCCATATAGAGATTTCCAAACAATATTTATAGCAATTATTCTAAGCCTATAGAATCAAGCCATCCAGGATCCTGGTAATGTGGCACAGCCAGAAATGTGATTCTAAATGGGCCTCGCTATGGCTAGGTGGGCCGGTACAGGTGACAAACTGCCATCTGCTCACTCACTGTCACTCTGAATAAGAGCATGCGTTAAATTACTCAAATATATCCAACATTTGCCATTTTCATTTAGCATGTTTTATTTTTATTTTATTTATTGTTTAAAGAACAAATAAGTAGCAAATTAATTCCTTTAGCGATATGTCCACAAAGCAATATATAGAGCAAGTATAAAAATAATAATCACACCACCAATACTGCAGATCATAAAGTGACATCAGGAAATTTGCACTGCTGTGTCCGTCATGGGGCAATCTGGAAACACATTTGTTTAAAAAGAAATCACACCCGTGTGAAGTGAGGGGCGCTCTTATCATCGTACATCCTCATACATCATCTCATCTCATTCTGGCCAATCACAATTTGCATCCTCACCTTCATCATCAATGTTTGAGTTATGCAATGTTTGTGTTTACACAAACATTCAAAATTGTCCATTCATTGTCAAAGGCATTTTAATGTTTGTGTAGGACAAAGTATGTGTGCACACACACACACACACACACACACACACACACACGCACCAAAAGCTGGACATAGGAGGGGCTAAAAAAAAAGAAAGAAAAACTAATTTGGGGTGCAGCCATCAGGACATGAGGAAGCTACAGTACAGGGGGAAATAGAGTTTATATGACAGAGAGACAGACGGGCAGACTGACTCACAGGGGTGAAAACATAATCTAACATAATACTATTTTATGTTGAGATACTGGTTTTAAAGGCAGTGTAAGTGATTTTCTTTAGTTAAAATAAGTGTTTAAAAGATCTATATTGTGATAGTACTCATTGCTATATAGTGTTTGTTGCATTTTCAGAAACCGAAACTAGGACACCAATTTGATCCAGGATAGAGAACGCAGTCAGGGCACAGATTAAACAAGTGTAAAAGTGAGGACACAAACAAATTAGCAGACAAATTTAGAACTGGAACAATATAAAAATGTAAGCTCATAAATAACTATTCTCTCCTGATTGGTTGAAATTGAAATGAAAATGAAAAGAGATTTGTAGGCAAACTTGGCTGCCATCTAGTGGAACACAAGAGCCAGTGCCCTGGTGCCTTCAAGTTCTCACACATTAAATCCTTTAGTTTAATGGTGGGGGGGGGGGGGGGGTCAGCTAAATGCCCAAACCCTCACAAGTTGTTTTGAGTAGGCTATGGTGTGTATAATGTAACCTGTGGTGGTCAAACAACCACTGGAAGGCAACTATACAGAGTACATACTGTGACACTCATATACATATGCTGAGTCTTTAGCCATTTCAACACACAGGGATTACCAGCCTAATGACAGAAAGACTATTAACTACTACTAAGAATATTTTCATTTTGCATTCTCTGGATACAGGTCAGGGAGCCCTCTCCCGGTCTACCGCATTCCAGATGTCCTCTAATTCATCCTCCACCTCTTCAAACTGCCAGTGGTCTGGATGAACAGGATGTAATCCCTTCACTGACACGTGGCTGTGTGGGGTCTCCTTTCCTGCTGCCATCCTGGGGGCTGAATCATACGAGCACACAGCACAGTTTTCATCTGAGCAGACCACAACACGACTGGCTCTCCCCACGCCCGGACCCTGCAACATCAATGGTGCAGGGGAATGACCCTCCTTCACTGATTGGGTGATGAGACAAGTTTGGCGAGCGAGTGGCTGCTGCTGCTTAGGAGAGCAATAGATATGATCTTTGAGGTCACAAATCTTTGTGTGAACACTTAAACATTTGTGACGAGTGTGTACATTTTTGGTGTTTTCAGGTGCAGACTGAGTGCATTGGGAAGGCTCAGTGCTTTGCCTTCGCACAAATAAAGTACCTTCTTGTGTGCTAACTTCTTCTTCAACTTCTTCTTGAAATGAGCTTGACTGATGCAAGGCAGGGCCAGCCTCTGGCTGGATACAATGATTGCAATCTTTCTCCAGAGGGGAAGGGTAGATAGAGACACAATTTGAGACACTGTTCTGTGGATGGGCCATATCATCTTCCTCCGAAATCCTGCTCTCTGCTTTTAGACCCAAGGTCTTTGTGATAACTTTAGATGGCATTTTGGCATGATCGCTTTGACCTGGAGGTCTTTGTAGAGTAGCTGAGAGACCATTTGTACTGACAAAGTCCTCAGCTCTATCTATGGGCTTTCTTCCAATGTTAAGGTCTTTGGAGGTGATGCGAGAGATGCCCTCCCAGTTTGTGGGCAAGTCGAAGCTTAGAGTTGACCCCAGAGGGATGCTGTACGGGGTCTTCTCTGAATCACTGATCGTCCCTGGGGACTTCATGGAGTCCCCTTGTATGGTACAAATATTAGCTAAAATATCATCTTCTGCCCTTGTCACCAGTGAATTATTTTTTATGTACAGCTGGAGCTCTGTGTTTACTGGGCTGGTAGTTGAGATCTTCCCACTTGTCTTTAGAGGCCAGGTGTTGGCTCTATGTGACACAGCAGCTCCTCCCTCTATGCGGTCCACTTCAGGCAGGCCAGTCACTGTATGCCGGTGGATGGACTTCTTCCTCTTCTTGGCTGTGGGCTTCACATTTAAAGTGGAGAAGGAGTTGGTGGCTGGAGATGTAGGGAGTAGCACGGTGCTGACTTTGGGTAGGAAAGTGGTGGCGGCGGTAGACATTGTAGGTGGGTTGGATTGTGTCGTGGCACATGTGTTTTCTAATGTGCCGTCTTTGCAATCAGGGCTCTCTTTGTTTCCATCGGTGACATGTAAATACGTACTGACCTGTTAAATGGAAAATGGAATATGTAAAAATGGAAGCAGTGAGCACTTATACACAGTAGATATGTATATATTCACTGAGGAACTGCTGTGAATCTTCAGTTCATCTCAAATCTTCAAGTAACTAGAAAATTCGCAATTTAAAAAAATTGCAGAGTGTGGTTGCCGCAGTGGCTTACATATGCCCCTCCCACTAATATTGCCAGCCAATTACAATTTCAAGTCACACCTTAGATCATGTGTAAGTAATTCAGAGGGGATTTAACCCCCAAAATTCATGTTTTTGCGACAAACGGTTACATTTCTCGCATTTGCGGCGCCCCCTATGGATGAAAATGGAATTGCTTTTAGAACTTGGTTGATTAAACCACCCCGGACATGTGATTCAAATTTGGGATGGATTGGACATTCCGTTCGTGATTTATGGCATTTATTTGTGATATAGGCCCCTCCTACTAACTTCGGACGACGATTACGGCCGAACGACACGCACTATCAAAATTCTGCAGTTCGTGTTTTAATTGGATGGTTCCAGAGATCACGTGTACAGATTTTTGTGAGATTTGGACAAAATCTGTAGGAGGAAAAGCAAAAAGTGTGTTTTGGACAAAATTCAAAATGGCGCAAAATAATTTTGATTTTACGACCTATGGTTCAAGAGTTATAAGCCAAAACGTAAAGTTATAGCGCCACCATGAGGCCGACCGATACAATTATAAAATTATAGGTTAAATAATGTTAGTAATAACTATGAATTTATCCTCCAAGTTTTGTAACTATAGTGATTACAGTCTCAGAGGAAAAAATACTTGAATGTGAATTTTTGCATTTTCCCATTCATGTCAATGGTAAATTTTAATTCACTAATAAATTCATATGAATTAAACTATACAACATTTCTCTTAACAAAAAACAAGCACACGATTCCCGATTTTTCCGGTCAATTTGATATATGGCTCAAGTGCGTACAGTAAAAACTGTGGGAGGTATTAGGTATAATGCGTCAAACTAAAGACTAATCCAGTGGAAGTTTAATAAAGTGTTACAATTACAAGAGTCTGGTTGCCCTTTCGGGCAACCACACTAATGAGCTTACATGCACTATTGTATACTAATACACAATAATCTTATGCACATGCCCCAAACAAACCAGTGAGCAAGTTATTTACCTGTTATATATAATGTACTGTATAGACTGTTGTATAGACTTAAACAGTACCCAACATTGAGCATAAATAAATGTGTGGCTAAATGGGCACCAACCCTGTGTACAGGCTCTGGCAATATCGGTTGTTCATCAGGCCTCTGGGCCTGGCTTCCCTCAGGCTGCTGTGGGTCAAGGGTTAGAATGACACTGATGCTCCCCCCCAGCGGCGTCACTGTGGTACAGGGATCCTCCAGGACAATACTGGGAGAAATGGTTGACTCATCAGAAGGGTCTTGTTGGACAATGAATGCCAATTTGCTGTTCTTTGCTCCCTGAAAAGCAGTATCTTCTGTCGGTTCCTCATGAGGTCCATGGAGCTGGATGGCTGATGGTGCCTGTGTGTGCTCCGGATGGAAACTTCCTAAAGGTTCCATCGACACTGATGGTGTAGGCTGAACCTGTGAAGAAGGAGCATCATTCTTTTTTTTCATTTCTTTGTTGTGGACTATATATGTACTGATAACCAGAACCCACTTATATGTGCACCAGTATCTCCTACCTGTGGCCCTCTGCCTGGTGTAGGTGCTACTTTATGTTGATGATCAGACTCCTGTGTTAAAGCTTGCTTTCGCTGACCCAGCAAGGCTTTTTGTGCCTTCCAGTGGACCATAATCCATCCCAGCATGCTTTGCAATTCCTCAGTTCTTTCTTTTATCTGTGGAGAGAGGAGAGGTTTGTTTTGTGTGTGTGTGTGTGTGTGACTCAAAGACACTTCTGCTTTCCCTCTACATGTATGGGTCAGAGGTCATGGTCAACACAGAGCATGCAGCGGGTTGTGATTATTTACTTTGCTCAAGGTCACTTTGGCAGAGTCGAAACTAGTGGCCATTTCGGATCATGTCCCAGACATTGCTTACAGGATAGTCAACTTAACTACAAAACCATCGTAGACAATAATGAAACATCATAATTAATACAATGAAATCTCCACAAAAACAAATATATATGTACATATTTCTCTGTTTGTGGAAAAACTTACGATGTCTGCAAGGTGATGTCTGTCTTTGACAATATTTTGTCCAGCTTCTACGAGTTCATCAAAGTCTTTAAACTTCTGCTGAATTCCAAGGTCCAGGTCAGAGAACTCAGTTGATTCTGCTTGTCTCAGCTTCTGCATTGAAACTTCAGAGAAAATGGATGCTCTGGTTTCTTCAGCCCAGGAGCTGGAAAGGAAACAGTGGTAAACGTGGAGTTCATTTCCAATTCCAAACACTTTTACTTAAACTAATGTTTATTATTCTATCTTTAACCCCTTCAATCTAGGACAGCATTTGTGCCATTTTAGTTGTAGCTATACAATAACATAAGTTTATCAGAAAACCGTTAGGATTTAGAAAGCATTTTTAGACCGAAAACATCCACTAAAAAGCTCTCTCTGAGTAGCTGTCAAATTTTTCAAATGGCCCTTTAGAATAATAACAGGTATGTGAAACAAGCAATTATCGGATCACATTGTCACGCTTGACTTCAAAATAGATGATAATACTACATTTACTGCATTTACAGTTTAATAAAATAAAGTACATTATAGGACAAAACAAAGGTAAAACAAAAATATAAAAAGCACACTTGTGAGAAGTGAGGGGCGGTCTTATCATCATACCAGAGCCATAGAGTAAGACATAGTTACGACAACTCCGTTCACTTCTATTGGTTTGTCCCCATTTGAAGGCTTCAAATGGGGACCGGAAGTTTACGGAATGGAGTCTGGGCTTGTGCGAGTACATGAACCACGTGACTAGGCTGTTTTCTGCCCCCTCAATGTCGTAACTCTGTCTTACTCTATGGCTCTGCATCATACATCATCACATTCCTTGCTCAGCCAATCAAATCATCACATTCCGTGCAAAGTACAAACACACACACAAAGCTGTGCATAGGAGGGGCTAGTGCCCCTCAAAAATAAATGAAGGTGAGATGACAAAAAAAAGATAATAAAGAAATCCATCAAGGAGGGGAAAGGAACTGGTTGGAATAACGTGTTCCTTCCACGCGCTACGTCCAACCAGGGAAACTCCCCCCTGTCAGGTGTAAAGGAGCAACTTGGACACTCAAGCATGAAGGAAGCATGAGTTAAGTCCGTTGCTCTCCCCAGGTTGGCGGAGGGTGTGTAGAGCCCAGGATCACAGTAGATGATTGACACAGGGGTGAAAAATGGGTTACAAAATCGTGGGATAAAAAATATATTAAAAAAAAGAAATCCATCAAATAGTGGAATGACTCACATCATGGCCAGATAGGCCCTCAGAAAGTGCTGCAGTTGTTTGAACTGTTGTAGTGAGGACCGGTTCTCTGCCAAACTACACCCTAATTCCTCCCATGCCTGCAGGGTGGACCGTGCCTCTTTCAGAAAACGGACCTCTTCAGGAGACAAAGCCTGGAGGCCGCAGGACTGCTTCTGTATCTGTACCTCCACCTCCTGCACATCCTCTCTCATCATCTCCTGCTCCATCTAAAAGACATACAACAGAACCATATCACACCAATCCTTTTTATGCCCGCATCATATGCCGCAATTATCCTTATGTCTTATTAAGTTAAGTTAAGAGTAAGCGCTGACGTGACAGGATTGCTGGGCTGGATGATAGAGGAAACGGGGGTGAGGACCCGCTTGAAAATGATGCATCTCAAGGGGCTTATCCTTTCAAATGAATAAATAGAAGGTGAATGCAGGTTTATCATTTGGATAGTCAAGTAGGAACATCCCACAATGCAACAATACATTCCTGACTTGCTCAACACCAAGCCAGTCTACTCTGAACTATTAAGCATAGATTATCACTGTTACAGAACACACTAGTTCAAGATACTATACTGTGCATCATACTTTTTACTACAAAGCAAATACACCTGAATAATTATCTTGAATATTTCCTGCTGAGCTCACTTCCTTTCTTGAAATAAACAAGCGAGATGTCAGAGTACAGGAAGCACAAGAGGGAAGGCTCTGATAGGAGTCTATCAAAGGCTAGCAAGGGTTCATGCCGTTCTAAAGACAAGCATCTTTATCAGCATCCATATTCCAGGGGGAACATTCGCCAAAGATAGCAGATCAATACAACGCTCGTGTTTTGCGATATGTTAGGTCCAGTAAGTCAAAAGGGCTTAGGTGGTTATTCACTTAACTACTTGCAAGCAACATAGATTTCATAGTTTCATCAGAGAAACTTCCACCAAGCTGGATGAAACCTAGGATAAAAGGTGGGGAGAAAAGTATTGTTTTGTTGACGTAAAGCTCCTCTATAGTTCATTTAGTCACACCTCTAGTTTGTCTTGCTGTTCTTGTAGTCCGTCGAGGTCAGAGTTTGCCGGGTCACACCTGGACACCAGTTCAGTTTCTAAGTCCAGTATGTCCATGCTGAGCTCAGCACATCTGGACAGGAGTTGGTTGATCTTCAGGATCAGAGTGGAATCCTGGGAAAAGAGACATTATTGGTAACATTTGGTGGACCTCCAAAATGGCTTGAGGGATGTGAGGATAGGAATGTTTTTTAAAGTTAGAGGTTGAAAACATATTGACACAGATCAAATTAATTACAGGCAAAACATGAATACTAATACTACTACTAATAATAATAATAATAATAATAAATACATGGTTTGGTTTTATTGACTGAATACTTTATTAGTAAAAAATGCAAATTTGCCACAAAAGGATAACACAAAAGTCCTGGTGATGTTTTTGGTGAATGGTAACTGTTTACATGTTGACATACTACTGCTTGTTAGATTTTTTCCTCTATATTTTAATGACCAAATCATTATATTATCTTCATTATATTATTGTAGAAAATGCTTACTCTTAGTGTTACATAACAAGGTCTATATCCAGGTCTCATTGACTGTGTCATACTGACTGTTTCAGGACATTTGAAGCTCACCCGGTGCTGAGTCGGGGCTCTCATGGAGACGTTGTCTTCCAGCCATGATTGAGTCTTTGAGAACAACGAACCAGAGAAAAGATAACACTGTGTTAATAACCATGACAGGAAACATTGTGGTCCCAAAAGGCCACAGTGGCTGGAAAACTACACAACTAAAGTCAACAAGTCAATTACAATGTGTTTTATAGAAGCAGTATACTGTATAAAAGGCAGTATACAGAAGAAAACAAATAAATGATAGAACAAAAGTACAAAATACATGTAAAACAAGGTAACAAGGTTAAAACATGCAGTAAATGCCATGCAAGATAAAGAAAATCTGTGTTGGGGATTGTTTTGTATATAATGACAACTGGATTAAAACTAAACAATACGTGACAGTGGACAGAGCTTGTACCTTAGCAGCAGATGATTTGGATTCCTGCAGTGCAGCATCAAGTTGAGCATGACCTTCAGCGGGACTGTTTAAATGATCTGCTTTTTCATTTCTGTAAAATAAAATAAACACACAGTATAGTATACTATTAAACTCAGGATGTCACATGGATGGATGGATGGATGGATGGATGGATGGATGGATGGATGGATGGATGGATGGATGGATGGATGGATGGATGGATGGATGGATGGATGGATGGATGGATGGATGGATGGATGGATGGATGGATGGATGGATGGATGGATGGATGGATGGATGGATGGATGGATGGATGGATGGATGGATGGATGGATGGATGGATGGATGGATGGATGGATGGATAGATGGATAGATAGATAGATAGATAGATAGATAGATAGATAGATAGATAGATAGATAGATAGATAGATAGATAGATAGATAGATAGATAGATAGATAGATAGATAGATAGATAGATAGATAGATAGATAGATAGATAGATAGATAGATAGATAGATAGAACAAGACACTGAACTCCAGTCAGTAATTCATACAGTACAAATGTAGTTAAGACCAAAAACAGAATGAAACCAGTCTACACATCTATAATGTGTAGACTGTAGATTTATCAATTGTGGTCCAATTTAAATTGTGGTCCAACAAAACAAAAACACTGTCATGTCTGTCGTCGTGTGGTGGGATAAAATAGACCTTTTAGTAAGTACCCTTACTTATAATAGTGTACTGCAGCCTGGATGGGCAGCACTTGTAACCGAAGGTCATAGGACAACGCTGCTTTGATATATCAAGTGGTAAGAGATAAGATAAGAATTCTCCATGACAGGCGACCCTTCTGTCCTGCTTTCGAGGGGCGCCCCGGACGAGCTGATATGGATCGAATTTGATTTGTGATATAACAGGTCGTATTACTTTTACTCATATTCATATATATTCTATCTATCTATCAGATTATTCATTTCAGGGGAATTCCCCCATGTAGTCAATAAATATATGCCAGTCTGAGGCTAATCGGTACCACTGAGTTCGGCCTTTCATTATACAGTGGAATGATTTTAATAGATGCAAGCTTTGGGTAGGGGGTAATCTCTGCGTTTGTATTTGTCACTGGACTTTAGGATAAACAGAACACACACACAGTACTGCCACATCACGTGTCATCTATGACTGATTGTTTTTCTAAAAGCATGACATGTCCCTACGTGTCTTTGGGAACGTGAGTCAGAACTACAGGATGTACATTAGCTAATGTTATGCTAGTTAACCGCCGTGACCTCGACAGGCAGACAAGACAGAGGCCTTTGTCTCTCGGGTGACGGGCGGTTGGCAGGGTTCTAGAGCATGATGTCATCTCACTGTGAGGAGGTGAGCTCATGGTTTCAGGAAGAGGTTCAGTTGTTTTGAAGGAGAGATAAAAGAGGGAGGAGACAAAATGGGAGGTCTTGGAACCAAGAGGCCAAGACAATGCTTGAGGTTTATTTTAATTGGCTTGGGTTGTCCTACTTGTCTTCTACATGTTTAACCTGCTTTCATTTTGTTATGTCATCTACTGTACAGAAAATCAGTTGCGCTTTTACTTGATTTTCTGATTCTTCCTAGAAGCCGCTTGAGTTATGCACTATGCAGATATGTTTTCTTTGAATATTTGAACAGATTTACTTTTATATTTGGTATCCAAAAGAAAAAGGAAATCCATTTAATTTAAATGGTTTTGGAATTTTGTTCTCTTAACAGTTTAATTACAGCTGACACTGCTTATGCAATATAGACGAAGCAGGCAGGGGTTCAGTCTTGGTCAAGGACATTTCATTGGAACATGTGTGCCTGTTTCAGAGATCGAACTTTTATGTGTGACCATACAGGATGGTATCCCTATCATTCTGCAATTCCACTGCCAACTCCCTTACATTATTTACACATTACTCAAACCACTATTCAACCAACCATTGCATTAAGCATCTCTGCAGCTGGCTTTATCTCAACATTAATTAGGAATATGACTCAAACAATCCAAGGAGAGATGAGCCCCATAGGAACGGAACTGACCCAATCTGTTCTAAAGCTGTAGTCATCTCAGACATGCATGCCATACCACACTTCTGAGTAAGATACACTTCTCACTGGACCATACCACGCTTCTGAGTAAGATACACATCTGGTGGAGAAATCAGGAGCTATACATATTATCATAGGAAGTCCTTTCAAGAAAACAACGTATTGCTTACTGCTGTTGGGTAAAACCTGCTACGCCTTGTATGATTTTTGGCATCATTGAGAATAAACAAGCACTCTGTTGTTTGCTGAAAAACACATTATTTGAATATCCAGGGTATTTGTCATGGGTAAATATTTTCTTGGCTAAAGCTTTCACAAAACATAGGCTACATGATATTATCAGTATATTCAATTTGTTGATAATAGCATATGTTTGACTCAGTCAGGCAGCTGGCAGCTCAGCCATTACACATTTTAGAGAGATTGTCAGGAATTAGCTTCCCTCATATCAGTGTCATGTTGTTTATCTTAAATTTGCACTGAAAACAAGCTTAATAGGGCAAAACTAATCTCAAAATCGACTTCAGTTGCTATTAAAGGTCTCTTCTGGGCAAAACACTTTGTTACATAAGAGCCAGCACTCTGTTGTTTTATTCGCAGGCAGTGTTTCCATGATTAATTTGGTATAATTATCCTTTTCATCTAGAGGTTTGTTTTCCATAAGTTCATGGGGATTGTTTTAGTGATGTCAGCTTTTGGGGACCGAGTGTTGGATATGAAGTCATAATTCAACCATGCTTTGATCCTTTGCCCAAGCAGGGTGTTGCCAAACACTCAACAGAGCATGCCCAGAGAAATACTCCACTAGCTGCATATCACACAACACTCAATATAAGTATAGCCTGGCTGAGTACATTTAGTTTAGTGAAGCTAAGTTCTTAGCACTTATTAAATGCCTATTTCAGTATTGGTATTTCCTCAATACACAATCTTGTTGTGATTATGGTAATAATAGGGTGTGGGCACTATGGCTCTGGTCACATAGTCCTTACTATTGGTTGCTTGAAACAGCAAGGTTGTTTTTCTAGGAACTGAAGCTTAATTATTCTACTGTTGTACGTGTTAAGAAATATTTCCCTATAGGTTATGTAATTGATTCTTTATATGATCAGGCTATTTTGTTTCATCGTCGATGACCAGGCCTTGAACAAACTCCAAAGACCATTGAATATTCTTGAGAATACAATGAATGTATTTATTTTACAGTAACTAGCTGCTGTGAGACGGATACAGTATGTACCTGCTGTGGTTCTGCAGAATGATCCAGCTCTCCTGGACCTCGGCCTGTTTCTGTGTCACTCTTGCTGCCAGGGTGGGATGAAGGTCTGACAGACGTAATGCAGTCTCTTCTAACATCTGGAAAGAGCATGGACCAGGGTGTGTGTGAGAGAGAAAGAAAACTGCACTTGTGGCTGTTTGTGTTTATTGGGGTGGCAGTGTAGTGTGTGTGTGTGTGTGTGTGTGTGTGTGTGTGTGTGTGTGTGTGTGTGTGTGTGTGTGGTTTTGTGTGCGAGGGTGGAGATGCGGGTGTGTGTCTGTGAGCTTGGAGCATACTGTAGTAGTGTGTGTGTCAGTGTGTGTGTGTGTGTGTGTGTGTGTGTGTGTGTGTGTGTGGTTTTGTGTGCGAGGGTGGAGATGCGGGTGTGTGTCTGTGAGCATGGAGCATACTGTAGTAGTGTGTGTGTGTGTGTGTGTGTGCGTGCGTGCGTGTGTGTGTGTGTGTGTGTGTGTGTGTGTGTGTGTGTGTGTGTGTGTGTGTGTGTGTGTGTGTGTGTGTGTGTGTGTGTGTGTGTGTGTGTGTGTGTGTGTGTGTGTGTGCGTGCGTGCGTGTGTGTGTGTGTGTGTGTGTGTGTGCGTGTGTGTGTAAGTGTCTCTTTATGCATGTGTATGTACGTGCGTGCGTGCGTGTGCGTCTGTGCAGGGGGGGGGGGGGTTGCAATGGAGGGAAATGACACAACTTAACTGCAGCAGGTTTACAAGCTTCAAGAGACCCACTCACTCAAAACTAGACCAAGGACAGATGGAGGCATTACATAACAACCACGATGTGTGGAATGTACAAAGAAAGAAAGAAAGAAAGAAAGAAAGAAAGAAAAGGATGGACGTTAACAGAATAAGTTAAATACAAAAAGTATAGTGTCGAATAAAGATGTAGGACTTACGGCTATCTGAAAGGCAATCTCCTGAATGTCAGGCAACTCCTTGCTTCTCAGCTTAGCTGATCCAGTGAGGACACTACTCTAGAAAATGCAAAGGTTACAGAGATTGTCCTAAAATGTTATGTACACAATGTCCGACGCAATTTATTTTCCCATGTAAACAAAACAAAATAATACTATAATATAATATCGTGAATTAATTATTATTATTATAAATTATTATTATTGTTATTATTATTACAATTGGTATTACTATTAGTATTGCCATTAGTATTATTATTCATACCTTCTTGTTGATGTTAGAAAGTATGGCGTCAGCTTGTTGGTAGAAGGACGACACGTCCAGAGCTAGCCTCACATCCTGCTGGTAGTTATTTAGCAGCCAGCGCAAACTACATGACACGCGCATGCACACACATACACACACATACACACACAACGCGCGCACGCACGCACGCACGCACACGCACACACACACACACACATACACACACACACACACACACACACACACACACACACACACACACACACACACACACACATAATCAGTACTCTTCTAATGTAGTCTATATTACATTCTTTTGAATACAGTATTTGTAGTCAGAAGTCAGAAGAGACCTACAGGTGCTCTGATGTCTTCTCCCCAACAGGACTCCTCAAGGTCAACTCCTCCTGCCCCTTCTCCTGTCTCAGGTCAGTGTCCAGTTGTCCATGATCTTCATCCTGAGTGGGATTCTATACAGAAAACATACCATTGCATTAACCATTCAAATGATGGTCCATTTGACATCCAACTCATTGTCATTGACATGGAATTTAAACAGCTGAAAACAAGAATATTAGTTAAGTTATATGTATGATCTGATTCTACTGGAATACCTTGATACCATGCCAGTGACTGACATACAGAGAGCAGCATTTCTGGTTAGGAGATGTCCTATCATGTCATGATTGTATGAATCATGAGGTGGAGTTCTGACTGAATGAATGAGCTGTCCTTATTCAGCAGTCATGATGAAAAGAAGCCTATTCTCTCTGTTTTTGAGTATTGAGCTTTTTGCGCCTCATATTATGTACTTTGAGCCCCTCAGACTCTTTATTATTGTGTTGACTCAGACCTCCCCTTCTAGCTCTGCTGTGTGGCTCTAAAATGTCTTAGAGCACTTCATTGCACGAGTTGTGAGACTAAGAAGTATTATGTGATACTGTAGGTTGATTTCTTGCCCAGCCCGCAGTCTTAATAGAAAAGGGTAGTATACCGCTTATTAGCAGTTACTGTATGGATATATTTTGATGACGGGAATTCTACACCCTAACCACGTTTGCTCTTAAAAAGTAACTCCTGCTATTCATCTTTGCAGGGCAACATGGCCGGCCTTGCATTCTGTCCCAATGACCACATGCACCACAGAGACTTCCAGGACCTCTTACATCATGTAATGTGCAGCTGAGTCTGTGAGGCCGCCAGGTTCCTGTGTCTCCGGCGTTATCTGGAATCTGTTAGCTCTGCTTCTTATCACACACACACACACACACACGGCTGTTGTCAGCAACACATTATATACTGTAGGTACTGTAGAGTAGACTGCTGCCTCATTCTGCTGTGGATATACTGTATAGGTATACTGCACCTATAAAATAGAGACAAAGACATACTCTTTTTTGAATCTCTGACCACGTACTCAAACAAATGTGAAGGGGCTTCAAGGTACCATAGGGTTCTCCAGTGTAAAGCAGCAAGCCACTAGGGTTCCTTGAAGTACCCCTTCATAAAGGATTCATGAACTCTGACACCACTCCCATGAGGTCTTGTGATTATTATTGGCTCCCCTTTTGTATCTCAAAACGAACCCTTAATGAACCACCGTTTTTAGAGTGTGGAGTCTCCGCCTACCTCCTTGGGGCTAAGTTGAAGGGTGCGAGTGCCAAAAGGATGATCTCACCTCCAAATAACTGCTCCTCTGTTTGCTGCCCAAGTTCCTTTCTCTCGATCTCTCCCTCACCCCCTACTTCCCTCCCACCGCTGCCTGGCAGGCCTGGGTTAAATATAATTTACAAATAATTCATAGTGTTCTAACATGATTGAATAATCAGATCTTGATGTTCACCACAACAGGACAATGACCTGAGATAAGTTACCAATCCAGTGGTTCAATCAGTTAAAGCTAGGAGTTGTAAGTGATAAAACCCAATATCCTAATGCTTAGGGCACGTGCTACAGTAGCTATAGTATAGTAAGCAATCTAACTGGGAACTTGCTTCCAGTTCGATTCCCAGGCCTGGTGGACCATTTGCTGCATGTCATCCCCTACTCTTTCTCCCAGTTTCCCGTCTCTGACTCTTTCTCTCTCACTGACTACGATCAATAAAGGCAGAAAAAGGCCCTCTCTGTCATAGTGTTTGATGGATAATATTTTAAGACTTTAATTGTTTGCGTATGTCGTGCCCTGTGTCCTATGTCCCGCTGATTTTCATATCATTGCTCTCTCTGCCCCGTGAGATATCTCCTGTATGTTTATTTAGCGTCTTACAAGATCTGCCCCTCTGGGGAAAAACATGTTTTCGACCTTGGGTCTCCGACTAACATTTTATTTCGTCCCTATAACGTTATATTAGTCCCTGACTTCAGCCAGGCTTCCGGGCCACGTCTCCTTTTCTCATCATTAGTAAATCTCCCAGCCACAGGTGTCGCCATTGACCATTGTTCACTTTTTGTTAACCTCTGAACTCAAAGATTGTTGGATTACATATGGACGTGTTGTCCGTGGGAGATCTTTGAACGCTGTGATGGATGTACCATGATTTCTCCCCCCATATAATTGGAATATATCCGATGAAACAACCATACGCTATGGCTTGCGGACTTCTTCTTTTTGTCTTGTGTCAATTCTTCTAAGGTACTCTGGTATACTCTGGTTTGCTTTTACTTTTTACTCTTTAAGTATTGTAGTTTTTCCTCTAAAGTATTTAATCCTTAAAAGGTTTATTAATATAGTTTTACATTTTTATAAGGTTAACTTTATACCATTAAAGATACAGTTTAATATTTACTTGCTAAAGTTTTACATGCCGGTACAATAGGTACCTTTTGACTTGAGTACTTTTACTCGATTACATTCTTACAATCCTCCTCTTACAACGGTCTCTACACAACTAGATTTATATCCTTATAATTCAAAGGTTATCTCAATGATTCATGCATGATACACGCCGAAATGCTTTTAGAGTATCCTACCTAATTACTTACTACATTTGCCTATATGGTTATACAGTTCTTATTATTTTGAAGGTTAATATTAATATTCATAATTACATAAAGCCCCAAGTATTAATAAATACATATCAATGTTGATGATCGAAACTAAACTATATATATATATTTTAATCTCTGATTGTAACTTGCTAAATTGTAATTATTATAAAAAAGAGAGAGAGAGAGAGAGAGAGAGAGAGAGAGAGAGAGAGAGAGAGAGAGAGAGAGAGAGAGAGAACATGACCATGTCCAGGTCTTTGTGATGCACACATGGAGCTGTAAGTGGAAAATAAATAAATACGGGAGAGAGAATTATCAGATTACATTTGATAGTGTTCATATATGAGTTTGTTCTCTCTCTCTCTCTCTCTCTCTCTCTCTCTCTCTCCTCTCCTCTCCTCTAATAATTAATTACATTAGTAGTAACTAGAAAATGTTGCACAGGTTTCCACCAGACCTGCCCAGGGCCTGAAAACTTTGTAAGGAAGTCATAGCCAGCCACTTGGAATGGGCTCATAACATCTTGATCACATGAATTCTGAGATAATGTGTACCGATTTGTGTGAGTTTTGGACAAAGGTTGTAGGAGTTGTAGCAAAAAGTGTGTTTTAAAGAAAATGCTAAATTATGGAAAATGCATTTGGCACAATTAGTCAGGATCCAAGAAATCCAGTGGACAGGATATTGATTGTGCGACCTACGGCTCAAAGAAATTGTGCTTTTAATTATATAGCACTTTTTATCCAAAGAGCTTTATATAGATTGTATTGTGCAATCACACACACACATTCACACACTGATCTGCTCATCAGGAACAATTAGGGGTTCAGAGTCTTGCTCAAAGACACTTCGACAGTAACTCTGGGAGAGCCTGGGATCCAACTGGGAACCTCACTGTTCCCATCTGGCTGTTCTACCAGCCACTCTACACCCAAGGCCAAAATGTGAAGGGCCCTGTTATGCCATCATCATTGAAAAACTTGGGGCAGACTGGACGATCGGCATGAAACTGTGCATGCATACTCCTTGGCCTCCGTGCACAGTTTCATGCCGATCGGTCCAACTGTGCCAGAGATTAGCTGCTCACAGACGGACAGTCGGTCACATGTACAGACAGGGGCGGGAAAATATCTCGGCCACCGTGGCCGAGATATTTTTCCGGGCCACGCCTTCGGACTGGCGGAGAGCCGAGACAATAAAGCAGAATGTCTTATAAACGTATTTACCGGTAGCTATTGCATATACTGACTCACAAACAAATAAAGCCATAAAGATAATTGCAAATACCATTTCACCCAGTTTGTTTGTCTCCCATGCCCAAAACTTAATGACTATTGCTGGGGGCCAAGAAATCAATAACTGCTCATAAGCATTCTGACTTCTGAGCACACTATGGCTGTCTATTGTTTGAAGTCCTACATTACACAATCTAAGTCTAGACATTAGTTTATAAGTCAAGCACAAGGTTTGCATTTTTATCAGTGTAATGATTCATGTTCATACGATTTGAAACATGAGTATTTTTGGGTTGTAGTTTACTAATTGATATGTGGAAGTTGGTGTTACAAACAGATGTGGTACCTTGCTATTTTCAACGCCAAAACCCTTCAATTATCTATCTATGGTATCTGGAGTCTTTTCTGTGGACAGATTCAGCACTAATTAACTTAAGGAGAGCCTTCTAGTGATTGGTGATGCACTGAACTGCCCAAACAAAAGCAACTGGGCCAGAAGTTAATCTGAGAAAACTTTAAATTGTATCTGAAAACAATCCAAGTCATAGCGACCCCAAATTTACTAAATTGTTGTTTCTGAGGTCAAATTAAAAACATTGTTAGTACATATTTGTGAAAATATATATAGACTGTATAGGCATTAGTTATCATCTATCTATTGTAAACTATAATTTGATGGTTTTGTATCTTGACAAATTACTGCCATTATATAGTTTACAATGATCTACTATTATCTCATTCTAAGCAATCTCCATCCGATTCCGTTTTAGGAATGATATTACATTTAATTTGCTATTTAAATTTTAAATTAAAGCCAATGAAATACATTTCTCATTCCGTAATAGAGACAATTCAATTTGAATGGACTAGTATTTATGTTTCTTGGTTTGACACAGCTATGAAAGACACAATAGCCAATGAGATAACAATGAGATAACAACTACCGGTAGTTGCATGTACAGTACCTACCTTACAGTGCGAGTTGCTCCTCTTAATGAATTCTTCCTTTCCTGGTACCAGCTGTGACAACGGATGGATGCTGTTTTCCTTGACTGTTGTTTTGTCCAGGACCCCAGTAGTATCATAGTCCCTGGATGTCGTGGCAACAGCTTCAGTGTTACTGCAGATGGCTATCTTCTTGATGGAGCGAGATGAAACGGTGGGGGACATGGAGTTTCTGTCTTCTGTCTCATCATCGTCCATCACCTGACTATTTACCTGTTCGGCCACATCATGGGCATCAGTGATATCAGGACAACTAGTCTCGGTATGGCTCTGGCTGGCAGGAACAGATTGTTGTTCGTCCAAGTTGCTCTGTTGTTCCGAGTTATTCGAGGCAGGCTTTGGTAAATATAAGTCCACAATGTCACAACATTTGTGCTCAGTGGGGACAGAAAGTCTGGTCCCAATGGTAAACGGTTGGACTTTCCTAACAACCCCGCCTGACATGGTGAGGCTTGCTCCTGGAGATTTGTTTTCAAGCCAACATCACAGACACAGATCACACACAAGATGATAGCAGATCTGATGAAACAATATTAATAACAGAATATAATTTGTCTGTTTAAAATTTCAAGCTTGAAAGTAAAAATAAATCTCTTCACTGTTTTGTCTTGTAAGAAATCCTAACTTGGCCTGCAAAAAGGAAACAAGTGTCCTTGCGCCTTCCGCTACGCGTGAGGAACAGCATGTGTCTTGCACTCCCAGCTGCTTGCGCCGTGTCAAGGAAACTGATGGAAGGAGAGAAGAAGAGTAGAAAAAGAGGAGTGCCTCATGAGTAGACAAGCCACCGCCAAGCAGAAGTGTCTGGCAGCCTGCCTGAAAAGAAAGGGGGAAAAAATGTGGAGAGAAAGTGAAATGTGAAGGGGAGGGGGTCATTATAGAGGGATGAGGTCATCCTTTTCTTTCAAGGGGAGGGAGACTCAGAGGCTGTAAAAAACACATCCTCTCCAAAAACAAGCGGCTGCATACAGTCAACGGAGTTGACTCAACTCAGTATTTCCTATGATATCTACAGTATAGGCTATATCTATCCCATATCTGCTCTTTTCTACTGAACAGATAAGTATAGCCCATTAGCCATGCTCTAGTGAACATGAACACTACATAGCTCTGTGTGGCATCTATCTCTAGTCACTGTCCAAACATTTACCTTGGTAACGTGTAACACATTGCGCTTACTAAGGCATCGAGCCACAGTTGATTTGAACCAGGTGTGATGTGATCTCAGTAACAACAATAGGCTACATGCTTGTTTCAGGCTACTGTGATGGGCCCCATGTAAATACTGTATAATTGAAGCCCTGCACTATCCTTTGGGCAGAGGCGGTTTATGAGACAAAGGGCCCCTGTACAGACAGACTTGTAAATGGTAAATGGTGCATTTATCCAAAACGCTTTACAATGTGCATCCATAGTTACACACACACACACACACACACACACACACACACACACACACACACAGACAGTGGAGTAAACCATGCAGGCATCAACCTGCTCATCGGGAGCACAGTTCAGCATATAGCACAAAAACACTTCGGAGACGGCCATCAAACTGGTAACCTCTCTGCCCCCCGGTAGGCACACTGTCACAGTCAACACCTCCACAATAAGTCTTTTCAACTGCAAGTGTGAAGCATATGCTACACGCAAACACCACATTAACACACCTGCACCTCACCTACAGTACTAGTCTTAGCCTACTTAAAAATACCAAAAATCCTTAATGTGGTTGAACAGAGGTCTTTCTACAACAAAGCCCCATTTGATTGGAATAATCTTCCTCTATCTCTTCATCCTTCAGTCGCTTCAGGTCCTACATTCACATCAACTTGTTTATGTATCTATAGTGAATGTTAGCTAGGCTATTCGTCAAGGGGCTTAATAACTTAATAACAGCCCCCTGAGCTCTTGGGTCCCTGGCCCTGAGTCTCTGGGCCTGCCTCCCTTGGACTCTACTCTATAACAAAGGGCCCTGGACTAAAAGGGCCCCTTAAATATCATAAATGACATTTATTTTAGATATGTTTAGTAAATATAAATAATAACATTACAGTATTATCATAATGCTATCCTATGATTAAACCTTTGCAAACCTTTGCATATGTGTTACTCTACAAGCTGAACCCCTTTGCAGGAGGTTGGACAGGAAAATAGTAACGCTTATAATTTCAAATTGAAAGTGTAAAAAAATTAAGGTAAGAAACACAATGTAGCAATATAGCTACACAAATATAGGCTACTGCATTTTATCATGAGAACCAATAGAGTTAGCTTTATATCACAGAGAAATCTCTAATAGGCTACACAATGCAAATATGCAATGCCTCGCTCTCTCTTTCTCACGCACGCACACGCACGCACGCACACACACACACACACACACACACACACACACACACACGAGGTTAGAGGACCTATTGCAAATAGCTCCACCTTGTGGACATAATTATTATTTGAATTATTATTAATTCCAATAGAATCAATACGGAACTTAATTACCATTATAATGAGCCAGTGAATGAATTACAAGTGTACCCGTCAATTATCCATATTGATTTTAGCTTCTTCTGTGCGCCACGGCAGTAATTTACAAAAAAAAAAAAAAAATGAAATATGGCGAAAGGATACGAGTTTAGCTTTTGCTCGGTTTTGTGGTCGGCCTTAAGAGTATATAACGCGCACGGTGTGTTCGCGCCACATGACATCGTGCCGTGCACATCATGAGCAGAGATTTCTGGTCATGAGGTCTCAAACGATGTCATTCTCGAGTGATCACGTGGTCTATTCCAAATCAGCTGACACAGAGGCATCCGTCCCAGTCCCTTCCTTCCTTGTTGATCCTGTGTTTGTTTCTGCTTGCCGTCGGTGGAGAAATCCCAGTGATGTATTAACATTTTTCATGAGAAATAAGTGGAATTCGTGAAGGTAATTACTTTGTTTTTGGACCAAATAATTGGGGTTAGCACGTGACAATCACAGTAACACCAACATATTTCAGTACATGACGTAGCAGGGGATCATTCGGCAAGATTCACTTCTGTTGCTAGCGTGCTTCACGGTGTTTATTCAGTTACTCAGTTCTGATCATCCATCAGTTACTCAGTTCTGATCATCCATAAGTTACTCAGTTCTGATCATCGTGCTCCTTATAACATACTATAGTGTAGCTAACAACTGGGAAGTTGCAGGAATAACTTATTTTTTATTTTGGATCAAATGAATCAGGTCTAAACTCAAATGTTATGTTGCTAATGACGTGTAACCACCTGTTCAGGTCGTTGCCTTGGTGTGGTAGTGAATATTACACCCATGAATACATCAGACAGCGAAGAGGACTCATACAATGAGAGGACTGCTTTGGTCCCATCAGAGAATCCGGTTGTACCGCCTTACCAGCCAGACCCTGACCAGCCCATGCCCACCACGGATATGGAACCCAAAAGGGTAAGTTGTAGTTATACTTACTATACTTTGACTGAGCAACGTTCCTAACGGCAGCTACCGTAACTGACTAGATGCACTTTATTGACTAGTTGCACTTTATCAAGGGAATGTGTGCAATATCTCAGTTTTTATGTTAGTGTGTTTCATGGTGTTTTTATTTTCCTTCTGTGAATGTGTATTTGTTATTTGTATGCAGCTGTGACTGTCTCCAAGATAAATTTCTCCTTAGGGAGACAAATAAAGACAGTTGAGTATTTTGACCATGAGTACTACTACTTTGACTCAAGTTGTGGGGTTGAGTACTTTGTCCACCACACTGAGTATAATAGCCTGGCATGGCCAGACTAATATCACTGCGTAGATATTAGTCTGGAACTTCGGTGTGGAGATTTCTTTCCAAGGGGCGGTTACAAACCCACAACTCTGGGGTGAGCAAAATGTAATTCAAACTGAGGAGTGCCAGACCAATTTCCCCAGGGATTATTTTTCCTGTGGCAGAATCGTCTGGTTTCCAGGCTATGAGTTTAACCCTGTCTGCCCCCACCCACGTTCAATGCAGAGTCGGCCAGACGGAAGGGGAGAGCCTGCTGCTGGTGTGGACCACAGCACTGTGGAGCGTGAGCTAGACGTGGATGAGGAGGAACTGACCCTGAAATATGGAGCCAAGCATGTCATCATGCTCTTTGTTCCTGTCACCCTCTGCATGGTGGTGGTGGTCGCCACCATCAAATCTGTCAGCTTCTACACAGAGAAGAACGGGCAGCAGCTGTAGGTGTTCATTCAGTTGTTGCCATGCACATACGTTAAGTATCTGTGTGCGTTAATTAGAACACACTGGAGAGAGAAAGACGGGAGGAGAGTGTCCAGATAGTGTGAAGATTTTGGATATTAAATAGATGACAAAAGCTGAAGTTGTTACTTGAAATAGGAACCGTGCTGACAGCATGATAACTCATTGTTCTTTTTGGGGCCAGGACTAGGGAAAACAACAACATGTGCATCTTATATTTCCTTATATAACTTTGTAAAAGGACTCCTCCTTAGTGATGCATTACTGAAAGACACAGAGGTCTCCTATTCCATTTGTTTGAAAGAACTTGTCATAATAACTTAAAGTTTCCAGGTTTTATCACCATTACAACCATGATGTAGCCATGTGCCGTTTAGTGGTCGGGCCAGACCCCAAATTTCTCATTAATTTCAAATCATCCAATCCAGTCAACCAATTTAATGGTCATTGTCATGTCTGATAAGCAGCGAGCTATATACGCTTAGATTATTTTGATTTAAATTTGTGTGACTATGTAACAACAAAACGGAAGCGGGGAGGAGGCATCACATCTGCTTTATCCTCTAATCATTGTCAGAGCTTCCGTGCTCCAGACTGTATGACGGAAGCATTTGAAAATTGTGGGAGGCAACTGTCTGGCTCTAGGGATTAATGTCAACCTAACAATAACAACCTAATAATCAAAATAAGAAGAAACATTTGTAACCTGACATCATCGACTTGAAATCAGAGACCCAAAAGGAAGCCATGGCATTATTAGACTTTGCCTGGTGATTTTGTTGCACATTGCATTTCTCTGCATTGCGATAATAATTGTGCAGAACTGATAAGCCGGATGACTTGATGGCTCGGATGACACATTTTTGTTTGGTGTACCTGCAGGATTTATACTCCCTTCACAGAGAACACGCCATCAGTGGGCCTGCGTCTCCTCAACTCACTTCTGAACACCATCATCATGATCAGCGTCATTGTGGTCATGACCATCTTCCTGGTGGTCTTGTACAAGTACCGCTGTTATAAGGTTAGAAGGTTGAAACTGATCTGCTTGTTAGTAGGTGTGGGAAATGTCGGTTTAACAATAAGACATCCATTTTCATCTCACTAGGGTTTTGGTGGGGTGATTTTTTGTTGTTGCTGTTGGATACAACAGCATTTTCTTCTGTACTGGCCCCTACTGTATGTTCACATAAAGATACCGGTAGCTACTTTGGCATGTCTTTCAGCATTGACACTGAATACAGACTGACTGTTGGGGCTTGCAGCATGCACTGATTTCAATGTAGACAAATATCACTGATAAGTCTGTATTGTATGAGGGCCAAAGCACAAATATAAGAAACCTTTTCATATCTATTTTATCCAACAAGTACAATAAATATATTGGAATTGGTCTTTTGTGGGATTGCTACATGGGCATAGCTACAATTTATATACTACCAGTGCCAGTGGTGTATCTTTTCCACCCGGTACCACATGCAAACACGTGTGCACCACTGCGCCTACATGTGCACAGCACAGCTACAGTATAGTGTATGAGAGTGACAAATTAATTCAAACAACCATAAAACACCAGTAACAAGTTAACAACACACACTACCAGTCTACTACTAGTGTGTTAATTGTTACTGCTGTTAATAGCGCCATAATACTGTGTTGATAATCTACTGGTTCCTTAACTGGTCCTGGTACTTTAACAGATGACACATGGATCATTGTTCTGCACGAGTGTTTGTAGCTTTTTGTTTTATTTTTATTTTTTTTGTAGCTTTTGTAGCTTGTTAAAAGCTAAAAGCGAATGGGGCAGTAAATATTGGTACCACGCTGTGGTACTGCTTGCTACGAGCATGACACCACTGTATACTGTAACCGTACTACTTATGCACATTATTGGATCAACATAATATACATTAGACCATGAATACCTTTCTCCAAAATCTAAGATTTTAATTTATCATTGTGTATCACTTGTGTGTTTTAGTTCATCCATGGCTGGCTGATACTCTCCTCTCTTATGCTGCTCTTCTGGTTCAGTTACATGTATCTGGGGTAAGTACTGGATCTCATGTGAAACGGCTTACTGCATGCTATGCTGATACAGAATTACTCAGTTCACAGATCTAGTTAACATCCAGCACCTTCCTCCCAGTGGGGGCTCCTTACCAGCAGGTGTACCAGTAGGGTACAAGAGAAGTGGCTTTTTTTAACTATTGGGAGAAAAAGGAGAGGTCGTCTTATCTCTCTCTCAAGCCTAGTTGTGCGTGCACGCACATTGGTGTATATTTTAACTTCAGGTCTGAGGAAGGGCTGCGGCCCGAAACGTTACCACATTTGAAGTAATGATATAACTGGGAGCAGAAATTGATCTGTTATCTTCTCAGGGAGGTGTTTAAGACATACAACATAGCCATGGACTACCCCACAGTGGCCGTCATCGTCTGGAACTTTGGGGCAGTGGGGATGATCTGTATACACTGGAAAGGACCTCTACAACTCCAACAGGCTTACCTAATTATCATCAGTGCTCTCATGGCCCTCGTCTTTGTCAAGTACCTGCCTGAGTGGTCTGCCTGGGTCATACTAGGGGCTATCTCCATCTATGGTGAATGAATTGTGTTTCTCTACCACTGCATAATTGTGCTGATTAGTAAGTTACGATTCATGTTCAATACAGGAACACTAACACATGTTATGTACAGTATAAGCATGAAGGTGATACTGTACCATATCGGTAAATAGAATCCCTACCCACGGCAGTGTTTGTGCCAAATTCATGTAATTTGAACTACACAGTGTATGTAACCCATAACTAATGCCCGGGACTGCAGTGCCCACTGGTCCAACCTACTGTTAAGTCCGACATAACGTTTGTCCGACATCCCCTTGGTCCAACCACCTAATAGTCTGACTGGTTGGACTAAAGAGGTCCTACCACTATCCACTACAAATAATCCGATCTCCGATCTCTATTATTCCGACCCCTAGCATGCGCGGAGAGATCCCAATAAGTAGTTAGCCTGAATATGACTGGGTGTTGGGTATGACATTTATTTGTGTTCAAGTGCTTCATAGTCATGTTCTTTTGTTAACAGATTTAGTTGCAGTCCTGTGTCCCAAAGGCCCTCTGAGGATGCTGGTGGAAACAGCCCAGGAACGCAATGAACCAATTTTCCCTGCCCTCATATACTCATGTAGGTATACAATTTAGTTTATGTTCTTATCCAGAGTGAATTACAAATGGAACAGTATGATAGGTAATGTTCGAGGTCATCGCCCCAAGCAGCCAGTAGTGAGGAGAACACGGGTCAGAATTGTAATCCTGATTATCAGCTGCTCAGGTTGGTGTTCCAGTATACTACACTTTCATTCCATTCTGAAATGAAATGTTTTCAAAAGGTTGAGTGGTTAACCAGGCAATGTAATTTCAATATAGTGATGTATTTCCAAATGAAACGGTACATCATGGACGCGTGACATAACATTATTTAGGAGGAATCTGATTAGTGTTGAAAAGTAGTCGTGTCATAACAAACATGGATTACAGTACAATTTATAGTTCGATGTCATATTATTCGTTGAAATTGGTTGATCCAAGCTCAAGCTTATTTTACACGAAAAAAGCATGATTAGATTTTTATACGAATTTAAAAAAAAATCTTTTTTGACTTACCGTTAAATCGTAATGCCGCACAATATCTTAACTAGGCATTTTTCATTTCATCTCAACTTCAAGAATATTTTTCATATTCATGTTATTTCTCAAGTCAGCTGACCAACTCATGTCTTCAATTTCCAGCCGCCATGATATGGATGGTAGGAATGGCTAACCCTCCAGAAAACAGAGGGGCCGGTAATGGTGATACAGGTATGTTTTTGTGTTTTTTCAAACAAACCTTAACCAAATGAAGTGTTTAGTCTACCCAAAAGGCAAGAAAAATAAAAGGGAATAAAATATATATTTTTAAATATATTTAGGTCTCCTTAGGCTTAGATGAATGCTATGCTTTTTCTTAAAAGTCCATTGATTAAAGGCCCTTCCATTTCACTGCTGCGTATTTTCCTATTCGTTGTGGAACGAAGAATTCGCAGAAGAAAACCAAATTTAATCAATCAGTGAAAATGATGTTGTGTTCACAAAACAGAAAAAATTAAATAAAATATTGGTCCATCCACTCTGAGATTGTATTAAGGGCAAGGAGAGTTTCACCTGCTGATCCTGACATCAAGGAGCTGCAAAATTATCGTTTCAAGGTTGTTTTTTTTCACTGGCCCAGTTTAGTAATACAGAGCCACAATTTCTGTGACCAAGTTGATCCTGACCAGTGACTGGCACTAGGGATACATAGTTACATACACACTTCAAGAGTTTAATTGGCATCAAAAAAGTGTGATGGACTGAATCTGCAGATACTGTAGGCTATTCAGGGTTCAGCCGAAAAACACTTCTCAAATTCATCATCTCGTCTATATTTTGCAAAGACAAAAACACAGGAAATGGAGCCTGATCTGACATCTTGAATGACGGACAAAGGTGTCAGAGTCCCATTTGTTTTTTTAATGTGTGCCAATTGCGGACAACAAATACAGACTCTGTGTACATGCACATTCAGAGCCCATAGGCCCTCTGGCTAGTAGGTGAGTTTGCCTCTCTGTTTTCTCTGCCTTTTCATGTACAAACTGGGGGTATGAGATTTTAATTAGTTCAAAGTTGGTCTAGCACAGGGGTGTCAAACTGGCGATCCGTCGTCTTCTGCGGCCCGCCTGCCTCAAGCAAAAAAAAAGAAAAAAAAAAACTTTTTTTAATTTATTTTTATATCTTTTTTTTTTTAATAGCCAAAATATACTAATAAGTAATGCTGCATGATATATCAAACATGTACCTTCATCAGAGTGGAGAATATAAGTATAAATCAAGTTGAGCAAAGCCACTCTTCTCTGCCCCTCTCTCTAACAGACACAGTTAACGATCGCTTGTTAAGTGCCTGCCAGACAGACAATCAGATGAAATGAAGGCAGGTGTAGAGTAGAGTGTAGACTAGTGAACTGAACATGTTCTCTTTATATCTGAGATTATGGGGTGAATGAATGTGGCCAGACCCATCTTCTCTTTCTGTCATAGTGACATTGTCCTGCATCAGATCATGTCCAAATCAGGTTCTCCAATCTCCAGTAGCCTTCTTTTTTGAAGATTTTTTGAGTGGTGCAACCACTCCCTTACGGAGCTATGTGTGTGGCTGGCTGGGTCTGAGCACTATGTGTGTGTGTGTGGCTGGCTGGCTGGCTGGCTGGCTGGGTCTGAGCACTGTGTGTGGCTTGCTGGCTGACTGGCTCGGTCTGAGCATAGATAGAGAGATAGATAGATAGATAGATATTATAGCAGTGACTGACTGAGACATCGAGCGTGCGTCCGCAACTGGTTGTGGCCCCCATCAAGTGACCTTTTGACCAATGCGGCCCTCGCCCCAAGTTGAGTTCGACACCCCTGGTCTAGCAGAATGCCACACACATCTCTAGTGGTGATAAAAAGTATCTAACATGAGCACCAAAGAATTGTCAGATGAGGCAGGCTTTGACTCGCATTGCTCGCTGCTGTTTTTGTGACTCAGACGAGGAGGCCCATCAGAATGATGGCAGTGATGTGGAGCCAGACAGGACAACAGAGCCAGACCGCAGTGAGCCCTCAGGAATGGCCAGGTCTTATTCAACAGAGGAAGAGCTTGAAGAGGACAGTAAGTGATCATTTAATTGAAAATTCTTTAAAAACACAGTTTGTGAGTTATCAATGTTTTTGTCTTCAGGTAAAATATTTAGGTTTCAACTTATTTCACTTACAAACTAAATTCTAAAGGATCAACTGGACTTGTGTTTCGTCTCTCTAGGAGGGATAAAGTTAGGTCTAGGGGATTTCATCTTCTACAGTGTACTGGTAGGGAAGGCTGCTGCCACTGGTGGAGACTGGAACACCTTGCTAGCCTGCTTTGTGGCTATTCTCATAGTAAGTAAAAATTTCCAACTGATATTTTGAATGCAAAGGATTTTTTAACTAGATTTCCCTATAAAAAAAACACTGTTCCTATGCAGTACATGGTCAATACAGTGTTGTTGAAAACACTGAGTTTTGATATATGTGCATTTTTTAAGGGCATGCATACATGGTACATTATACTGAAAGAAATCGTGCCAGCACATGAAACGATGCACATTCTTTAACCCATTCTGACCTGGCACCCATTTTGGTGTTAGCATCATGTTATGCTTTAGCTATTGAAAAATAGCAGATCTACAAGCTCATATCGCGCCACCGAGTGGCGCGATACGAGCTTGTAGGTCTGCTATTTTTGAAAAATCGAAGAACGACTGACATTTTTAGAATCTGATCTCAGGTCAGAATGGGTTGATCAGACCAGTGTGTGTCCAGTGGAAACCTGGTATGAATCTGATCTCAGGTCAGAATGGGTTAATGTTATGCCTATTAACTTGGTGTCATAGATCAGATACACATTTCCTACCACTGTAGATTTCCATATTATAATTCTCTACCTTCTGTGTCATGCAGGGATTGTGCCTCACCCTTCTGCTTCTGGCCATTTTTAAGAAAGCTCTACCAGCCCTTCCCATCTCTATCACCTTTGGCTTGGTCTTCTACTTCTCAACAGACTACCTCGTCAGACCCTTCATGGAAAACCTTGCTGATCACCAGTACTATATCTAAGCTTCAAACCAACTCCTACTCCCCATCTCCAGGGATTTAGTTAGGGCTAGTTAGCTAATTTTGTGACCAATCTGCAAAATAAATGCTTACCAATAATAGCTTTCTTGACAAATGTGTTCATAAAGGTGTCTAAAGGTGTCTACTATCACCTCTCAATTTGTTCCAACCCAACTCCTCTTATTTCCTTGATGCTGACATCTCGTATTGTAAGAGCAATGTTCCATGCAGGTAAGATGTAAACATCTTATCACTCATCAAAAATGTGATGAGGTCATCACATTTGGAAGTGTCTATGGCAGTTTTTTGGGCCAAGAAGTGTTTTTCGTGCATAAAAATGCTTGCAATGGATTCAGAATCATGAACACCCTAGTTTGACCTGTCACATGCTACTTAAATTTTGCCTGCATATAGGTTGTTAGTGGTACCGCAACTTTCAGCAGCTGTCACAAACTTTCCCAAGGGTTATAACAAATTGAGGTGATAGTAGACCCCTTTATGAACACATTTGTGAAGAAAGCTATTGGTAGGCATTTATTTTGGTCACACATTTTACTAACTAAGCCCTAACTAATTTGTATGTTCAGCATTAATGAACAGATGCTTCTCTCCCATGTCATCTTTTGCATTATTAAGGAATGGGGTTTTTTTTCAACTAAAGCTTTGCATGGAAGCTGGGCAAAGGATTAAGAGCTTGTATTAACAAGCACAAATATGTTGAAGGCCACAATGTGGCGGTGTGGCCAATCAGCCTATTACGTAACCCATTCGTAATGCCAGTTGCATCGAAGACCATCTTGAAATTACCATGCCCATGCCATAAGGGGTAGTTGGAAAGTGGGCAGAGGATCAGGGATTGTTAGTTTCGTGTGGCCTTCTATGTGGAAGTTATGGCTACTAGCGTGATTTCAAGTGATGCAGGTTTATATTTTTCCAAATTTTGAAATTTGTAACTTCATAGCTTTTGAACTGAAAGTGTCTCTACAACACGTTATCACGATCTTACCACCTATATTTGAAATTGTACCCGATATGATAATGAAACTCACTCAATACATAAATGACTATGTAACTTTTATATTCATTTTTTTTTAAAGCCACAAAAGTGATATTTACCTGAACCTGGCTCATATTGTCCATGCGGTTAACCAAACTAGTGTTTAGAGTTCAAGGAAAATAAGTTACTAGTGTTTAGAGTTCAAGGAGAAGTTACCAAAATCTCTACCAAGATTACCACACGTCTTTTTTTTTAACCATAAGAGAAAATTCCAGTAAGATATTTATATTCAAGGATATTCCAGATAGACGTTTTAAATTAACATAATATATACTCGAGTGCCCTTTCCCCTTCTAATAATTAAGATGAATAGCATAGAACCCAATAAATCATTGATACAAATTAGTTATATTATCAATGTTGATTCAGGCTATTTAAGTTGTGCAAGTGATACAATAACTTGTAAACAATGGTGTGCCAATATCGTTCTGTCTCGTAAAAGGATTTTTTGCTATTCAGTTGCCATTTACCACATGTAACATTCTAGATGGGTAGACAAAATAAAACTGACTGGTTGGGGGACTTTTACTTGCTATGAGTATGTACTGTATTTAGTCTTTATATTGAAGATGTATATTTTATAGACTAAGGTGTAACATTTGATTTTGTAACTAAATAATGAAAATTAAGTGAATGTTCCCAAATGGTCATTTTTGTTAATTCAAATTACTGTTTCCATTGTGATGTGCAATAAAGTGGTACAATATACAAATGGCCTAGAGCTAGATAATGTAAGTATGTGTACTAAGTAGGCATGTAACGATATATCATATATCTATTAATCCTGATGAAATTTTCACCAACAAAGTGTGTGACACGAAATGTCACTTTCAGTAGTAGAGCACTAGAGGGGAGCTGTGTGTGTCTGCACAGGTGATGGTCGTTGATGCTCATCAAGGAAGGGAATTATGTTTCTGCACTGTCAAAAGTAATGCTACTTATTTTTCAATGTAGTTAAAAGAATCTCGGGGGGGGAGATAGATTATATAAAATTAAAGGTCATTTTTCTTTAAAATGTTTTTTAATATCGTGAAAAATCGTATCGTGAACCTCATCGTGATATGAATCGTATCGTTACATGCCTAATACTAAGCAAAAGCATCAGAATGCTGACCTGTAATAATGAATTAAAAACTTGTATTTTATATTTGATCAAATTCAATTATCCATTTAGAAACAAATGGTATGTGAAACAGCAAATAGCTCACTTAAAATGATACATGCTATTATTGGCAAAGACATGAGTTTATATTTTACATGTATTGAAAAATGTCAGATACCCAGCTATATTAAAATGCATTTAATCACTCAATATATATGGCAGATAATGGTCACAGAACACGATTGACAATCATAGTCACATCTTTATTCTGTAAAAAGAAAATCACTACTGAATCATTAGTAAACACATGAAGCAACTACTTTTCAAACACATGGGTCTCTCCAGTGTCCAGGTCTAATTTCGGTCCTCATACTGTGACTTGTTCTTGAGAAGGTAAGCTGCTAAATATTCTATTGGATTCGGTGGTCTGGAAGAGAAGAAATCAGAAGAGAAGAAATTACTTCAAATCAAGTGAAATGTTGACAATACATACCAACCAGATCCTAATATGAATGTCTAATGATCCCATTGAAGCCTACCTGTCCTTGGCCAGCACTGATAAACCTTGAAGCAGAATGGGTACCACGGTCTGATCCAGGTACGCCCGGGTGGGGAGGGACTGCAAGTCCACTTTCTGCTTGGAAATCTTCTCTGTATTGGTTTTCTCATTCTCCACTATTCTCTACAACAAGCAGACATTTAGATGTTTACATTCCAGATGTAAACATCAGAACAGATAAACCATCATCTTAAAACAGGAAGTGGACTAAGAAATGGGAGGAGCCAAATCAAGTTACTGTTTTTCACAAGAAAGGAGGTGGTGCCCCAGAGGCAAAAAAACACATGAAAAAAAAAAGTTCCCACCAAATGGGTTCCTCAAATTGAGAAATTAACCAGGATAACGGCATATTATTATTTAACAATTCTCCAATGTTAATTTAGCACACTAGGGGCACTTTTGAGGGTCTTCATGTAGGGACGTTGATGAATGTCTCTCTAGCCAACATTGTAGTGTAGTTCAATAGTTACCTGGATATTTTCTGTCAGACCATATTCAGCATGGGGGTTTTCAGCCACCTAGAAGAATATAAGACCCAATGTAACACCTTTAATAATATTATAATAATATATGTGTTCTTATAATATTAAGAACACAAAGTTTGACTCCATTTAGTTTTTTGAACAGATGCATCTTAGGCTACTTACTGGGGTATGTCCCTCCATGGACTGATCTGCATCTGTGTGGTCTAAACACGCACACACACATTACAAACTTAACTCATACATGATGTGCAGTTTTGTCATTATTTTCGCATTCTTTAATGTATGACAAAAGTCACAGTAAAATAGCAAATTGTAAACAAACGTGGTGTATGTCTAAACTGCTACAGTGTGGACTGAGGGCACATATGGGGCTATGTAGACATGGTTCACATGACGCCCAAGCCGCAATTAGTGTTGCAAATTGCGGCTAATGACGCCCATACTGACAGTTATGTTTCAGGGCTAGGCCTAGGGGCTATGTGGCATGGTAAGAATGGCATCTTCTGGAGTAACTTTTAACTTTTATTTCTGTGAGGGAAGTTAAAGCCCATTCTAATTTCTTCCAGTTTGATTTGAAGCAGCAGAGCCGTACAGTTCCTTCTGTTGTCTTTTTCTTGAATATTTTAAAACCAAGATTATTTTGGCGTCCCTTGAAATTTGTGGTTTTGAATGTTGCCTTGGATTTGATCGCATACCGTTATACCCAGCACCAAATCCAGCGTATCACAGAATGAATGAATAAAAAAATCGTATGTGAATCAGTGGCGGTGCGGCGGTAAGCAGCAGCTAGCTTAGCAACAATGTAGTGACACATACATTGTACAGACTAGCAATAACAAGAGAGACTTCAGAGTGCAAGCGTTAGTTGTGCGATATTAAATTATACAACACTATAGTGATAGAACAAAATAAAATAAAACATTGGGAAAAAAAACCCCAGATAAATTCAGTTAGACGAACAATGATTTACTTACCATCCGCCATGTTTGTTGTTGGTGTTTACGCAGGGCGCGTAGTCTACGTAAATTCTGCTTCATTGGCTACGCTACTACGCTAGAAATCTAGAACGCGTAAAAAACACTTCCTTTAATGACGTTTACCTCCAAATTAAAATATAATTCGTATTTCGCATAGGGTATTTCGTTTAAGAGTCACATACGTGTGTGTGTGTGTGTGTGTGTCAATCGAAACCTACGTGAAATTTAGCCCTAGAATGTATTCCATTCTATGGCTATTTGGAATCAGTAATTCATGCACGCATATTCACATAACATTCACTTTTATGCCATTTAAAAAAACTCACAAACATATATATATATATTTTTTTATGTGTACGTTTTTCTTCCAACATATTACTGGCACTGGCAGGATCTACACTAATAGTTTTTCATTGTAAATTCGTTACAAAATCTTCTAAAATATTAGTCAAAAGTCTTATTTTGAAGTCCCCCGGCCGGCCCTTATAAATTCAATTTATCAGCTATCTTTACCATTGGTGCGTGCCTTTGGCTTTTTGGCAGCAATGGAGTGGGCTGCATGGTAGCATGCTGGTGCAAATTGCAACACAATACATCCTTTCTCTTTTAAATGGTTTACGCCTAACTAACATTTGGTCGTTATTTATTTAATCAAGATTCAACGGATGACAGCATTAGAGGTAGAGAGAAGACAGTGGGTAAAACCCAAAAGCCAATAAAACAAAAAAACACAATACAAAAAGTCAGTTATTATGACATGGCTCGGTTCATAGGGAGGCGGATGAATGAGTATGAGTTCCACGGGAGGAAGGAGCAGCAGGAAGAAGCGAGGCGCCGCCGCCGACAGAGACAGCTGCGATCCGGTGTCGGCACTTAAGAGCGGTTTGCACATCATCGTCTCTCCGCTGCGGGCCGTGCTGTCATTGTTGCGTCTTGTCGCAGTGTACTGTGGCATTGTCCTCGCCTGGCTGTACGAGCGGTTGACCCGTCGAGGACGAGGTATGGATGAGAGATCCAATCAACGGACTGACGGTCAGGGAGACATCAAGGGAAGTGTGGAGTACAACGATGAAGAGCGGATCAAGAACCACCACAAACAAGCTTTTGAGTACATCTCTCTGGCACTCAGGATAGATGAAGATGAGAAAGGTGTTTGTTGTGCCGTGCCCTTCTGTTTCCCTATAGCCAGCTGTCAAGTCACTGTGTAATAATGTGAATGTGATTGTTGAAACTTGAACGTACAGGAGAGGAGACACAACTATTGGTAGACTATATAAGCTGCTGTTAAAGGTATGTCTAGGGCTCTAGGCGACAAGTCTAGTCATATCATATTATCACAATTTATCAGTTTCATTCCATACTGCAGGAGCCATTAAAATGTAATGGTAACCAAGGAAGATGGTAACCAGGAAGTTGGCTTCCTTCAACAAGGAAGTGTCCTGATCCGTTTATCAGTTGTCCAACTCGTCTCAACTTTTGGTCATTGACTATTGTCATCACAGGTTTATATGTTTAAAAAAAGAGTTTAGAGAAAGTCTGTGTAAAGTGATAGAGAAAGAAAGAAACAGAAACCAGATGTCAACATGGCAGTGATTAGCTCTGATCCATAGCTCTAATGCGTTACATTTACACATTAGAGCTATAGACCAGAGCTAGGCAGTGATCAGATATCAACATGGCAATTATCAATATGTTCTCATCTGTCATATCAGCAATTTCCCAAAACTTGAGCTTTAGTTTATTGTTGTAAAATGATCAATGGTCTGCATTTATTATATAGTGCTTTTCTCCAAAGCGCTTTTTCAATGTATTTCACATTCACACATTTGAATTATTTTATTTGGATCTGCACAAGAGGTGCAATACAATAGACCCAAACACTGATCACACACACACATTCACAGTCACACACCGATGGTGGAGGAAACCATGCAAGGCAATACAACCTGCTCATTGGTTATCTATTCGGTACTTAAAGATAAAAATGCATATTAAAGAACAATTCACAGCTCGGAAACTAATGAACAGTGTTTGAGATAAAACCTTTGTATACGCCTGAGAGCTTTAGACTTATTTTCATTTGTGTGTGTGTGTGTGTGTGTGTGTGTGTGTGTGTGTGTTACACAAATCATGTACAGTAGCGAACTAGCGAATCCAATAGCCTTTGTGTTTCAATAGAAGACTGTGCTTATAAGCTGCTGTGGGTGCCCTCTGGTGCTGTGTCCTGGTCAGAAGGAACAAACACTCGTATCATCAGACATCCTCTCTCTCACTGTAGCTCCATTGTTATTATGGCAGGCGGACGAATAGACAGGCCAGTGGCCCAACAAATGGCCTGTTTCACACAGCCACTCCAACCCCTTTGTGAGGGCTTTGTGTACTAAATTAGTTCTCGGGAAGAGTGGAAAATGGCACTGCATGAGTGGGAGTGCTATAATAAGCTTACTGTAGTACACAGCTGGTAAAGCACTTTCAGTACATGGACAGTACTAGTATCATCTTATGTATTATGGATCAACAGCAGTAAAGGTCTCTAATAATTAGAGACCTTTACTGCTGTTGATCCCAGAGGCTTTAAAATAGTCCCCGAAAAGAAAAAATAGTCCCTTGTATTTGTCTCTTGAAAGACACAGTCTTGATTTCTCTCATGCAGCACTATCACCGGTTCAGACATTTGTACTGGACTTTGCCAACCTCAATCAAGACAAAACACCCCATAATCTGCAACAGCAAATGGCTCTGGTATACCAGAGCTGTGCCAGTATACATGTAGCTGTATGTTCTACTTTGCAGAGAGATTATGGTTTGCAATGACAATGCATTTTTCTCCCCAGATAACTGAGTGACTTGATTCCTAGTGAATTAATGCACCTTTTATTTATCATTTCCAAAGGTCCTGACCAATGTGTTTATTTGTAATTAGGCCAGAAAGATCAAGCAGTGGAGTGGTACAAACAAGGGATTGCAGAGCTGGAGAAGGGCATTGCCATTAAGGTTCCAGAAAAAGGTGAGTTTGAATACAGAAAATGTATTTTTCTACTAGTCAGTGACTAGTAGATTGTGTCTTTTACAGATTTACCAACCCAAGGCGTTTTTTAGTATGTAACCTTTATGCCCTTTATAAAGTGTCTGGTAGAATCTAAAACAATATTTTTAAAACATCACATTTACCTTTTATTGTAGTAATTTGTCATGTGTACCGGTATTATATTTTTAAAGATTATGTCTAAAACTACAATTCCTGTCTCTTCCAGGAGAGAAATATGAGCGTGATAAACGCCTTCAGGCTAAAATGACCACCAATCTCATCATGGCCAAGGACAGACTAGAACTGTTAGGTAGAGTAAACCTCCTTTCCCCCTATGAAAGTTTCTGAAAGTTAAGGGCACTTCAAAGTGAACACGGAAAATAGCAGATCTACAAGCATACAACTTGTCCTGCAACACTTGCTTGTATTGTAGATCGTCTATTTCTGGTATAAATCCGGCTTTACTGCTTCCACCCTCCAAGTTTCTTACATTGGAATGGAAAGTCTACGAACGTTAGTTTGGGAAAGTATATGTCGAAAAGTCCAATTGCGATAGATTCATTGAGTATGTCCACATGCTTCTAATTTTAGCCTAGATGTAGGAAATTATGGCATTGTTCATTACTTGATATTCAAAGAAATGTTACTTTTCAAACAGTTATGCGTTCAAACTTAATATCATAGATGCATTATGCATCATCATGCATGATAATCCAAATTATTAATGGACATCTGATGCTTTATTCATTCAATGCCAGCATGAAGAAAAGGCATCCTTTTCTTATTTACTTCTTGCTTTTAAAATTCTTCTCAGTCAAATCTATGCAGCTCATGATGTTGTACTGTAGGCTACTTTAGAGAATTAGACATGACTGCTATCGTACTGTAGGCATTAATAATCTAGTCCGAATACTAATAATGCTCTCCTATACAAGCAAGCACTTCATATAATTCAATTGATTTCATTTATATAATATATCATCATAAATTAGGATTATTTTCTTTTTGTTTGTGTTGCTGTTTGTCCTTTGATGTTTCTTAGCCAAGGTGATTTCAGGACACACCACTCAGCGAGACATCTATATTGACAGCACTAATCCAGTTTACAATAACACTCATCTACGCTCAGGTAGGTCTTACCCTTGCATACTGCATTCAAAATAATTTATACAGTGCTTGGGTGGCGCAGGGATAAAAAAGTACCTGTCCACCACCACAGAGTCTACAGGTTTGTATCTACCTTTGTGCATCTGGTTTGGCTGAACGTCTATACGAACACATTTGGCTATGTCCAGGTGACGGAAGCTGGGCGAGTGATCTTTGTCATTGCACATATTCTTATGGGGTGGGTAGCACCTGTCAGTGTGAAATGTTGAACGGGAGGAGTAGGGCGGCGGAACTACATCCTCCCATTGGGGGCTCCTCACTGGCAGGTGAGCCAGTAGGGTACAATAGCACTGGTAACACAGAATGTTTTGGGGAGGTAAATGGCATAATGACTAAAAATGATTGACTACTTAAAGTTTATACACATTTCTTATGACTGTGTGCGTGCGCGTGCCTGTGTACGCATGCCTGTGTCTTTTTATTGTTTGTAGTAACTGGTGCTGTACCCAAAAAGAGGGACCACATAACTTCGTCTAGCCACTTGTTGCCACGACCAAAACAGGGCCCAAAGAGCGCCTCTTCCTCATCAGGAGGGCATGCCAGCCATCAGCGCACCTCCAATTATAATTCCCCCTCAAACAGTCACATACAGAGGCCAGCTGCCCATACAAACAGTAATAAGGTGAGTTTATAGTCCTACTATGAAGTGGGTTGATGTGGTTTTAAAGACACTGTCATTTCACATGTGAGGTTCTAAGGATACACTTCATACTGGACACTGACCGAGAAATGAATGATTAGAGAAGGATGACCTTTTCAAATAGGAATTGTATTTGTGAGTTTGCAGGGCACATCACAGGTTGAGGGAATCGAGCAGTTTTCCTAATCAGTGTGGGATTTTCCCATTGTTTGCTTTTTTCACTCAAGGGAAAAGCAGGAAACCGACAAAACAATAAACCCTCCACCACCCCAACATCACCACTGAAAAAGGACATGAAAAACCTGAAGAATGTGGACAGCAAGCTGGCCAACCTCATCCTCAATGACATTGTTGACAGGTGTGTGTGTGTGTGTGTGTGTGTGTGTGTGTGTGTGTGTGTGTGTGTGTGTGTGTGTGTGTGTACTTGCCGTGCGTGCTTGTATGTGTGTGTACTTGCCGTGCGTGCTTCTGTGTGTGTGTGCATCACATTATGTTTCATACTTTTTTAAATATTTAATTTTATAATGGGAGTCAAAGGGGCTGTGATCATACTGAAACCTTGCCCAAATTAGTCATATGTGATTGTAACAATGCTGTTTATAATTACATTTTTCTCCAATAACAGGATCCTAAAAATGATGCTGATTTGCATTTAAAAAAAAGAAAAAAACGTCTGCTGTAGTCTACCGTATATTATTCCTGGTCCTGTGGAATAAAGTGATTGTGATTGTATTCCAGTGGTTCAGCAGTAAGGTTTGACGATGTCGCTGGTCAGGAGCTGGCCAAGCAAGCCCTACAGGAGATAGTCATCCTTCCTGCACTGAGACCAGAGGTTAGTCATGATGTACAAACCTTAGAGAAAGCTATTATGTCGTTTTTATTTTTATTTACAATTTCAGTTCCGTTTATAAGAAATGCTGCTAGTGTCCCTGAATGCCTAATTAAAAGTAGTTAATTCTCAACATTTTACAATATATTTGAAATTGGGTCACATGATCTGCACTAGTCTCTCAAGACTTTTGACTCTAATCAAAACAGGGGTTGCTGTTTTTCCGTTATTTGCAGATGGGATTCTCAGATTACATCTACACCAGTCTTTTCAATATAATTATAGAATAAGATATCCTGAATAGAAATCTTTGTTTGGTGCTGTTGTTTACGTGCTTTGGTATATGCTATGAATTCTTCCCCAGCTGTTTACAGGACTGAGGGCTCCAGCACGAGGCCTTCTCCTGTTTGGTCCTCCAGGAAATGGGAAGACTATGTTGGTGAGTTTGTCATGTCAAATGTTACTGTATAGCAGAACACAATGTGCTTTTACACAGAAAGTACTATACAAACCAAATGCAATGCAACTTTATGTAAAGATTTTAGCAATAGTTAATAATGCAATAAATGCTTAAAAAAAGAAACATACAAGATGTAGACTAGAGTGTCTCAGGGCCAGGTGTACATGAGTTTGCAAAGTTTGGGAAATGGGAACCATTGCTCTATACTAGACTTAAGCATACATACATACACCCAAGAGTTCACATTAGATTACATAAAAAGGAAATGGGGAATAGTGGTGGATGCCCTCCTCCTTGATCCCAGTAAAGCCTGATTTATACTTGGTTGTATGATGGAGTATAAATTAAGCATAACGAACCCAGCAGGAGGTGATGAGTTGACAACCCTCTGGGTAAATTCTGTTCTCGGTGGTTTGACGAAAAGCATAAAATACTGGCAGAACATTGTAAAATTGGCAGAAAGTGTGTGTGTGTGTGTGTGTGTGTATATAACAGGTACACTAGATAAAGAGATTTATAAATCACTCCCATTTATACATTTATAGAATCATATATCGTTCCCAGGCTTTAGGTCTCTGCCAACCCCTATATCCACAAATATACCACACATAACTGATTACAGTACCCTACCAAGCAAAACTGCTCCTACAGTGCTATTTGACCTAGATTTTGTGCTAAAGCTCATTCTCCAGAACACTGGCAGTGGTAATAACGCAAATATGAGTTAGTCAGAAAAACAATATTGTTGTGGTACAGGAATGGATGAAGATTAAGGATAAAAGAGTGTCTGCTATATAAATAAAGTTTGTGTTTAATCTAATTGTAAATGATTTGCAATTCATTTGTTTTAAATGTATTTTATCTCAGACATACCACTGGCTTGTGGCTTTAATTGGAACCCTGTTGTCTGTTTTAACAACATTCTTTTCCCTTTTTTTGTCTGTTTTCTTTGAACATTTGACACCTCATCTTGAAAATAAACTCCTTGTTTGTCTTTTAATTTAAAACCCAGGCTAAAGCAGTGGCCATGGAATCCAATGCAACCTTTTTCAACATTAGTGCCGCCAGCTTAACCTCAAAATATGTAAGTATACTCTGAATTCTACTACTTTCCGAGACACGCTGTCCTTTTCATACATTCTATCTTTTGTTATGAAGAACAATATTTAGTAAAATTGTCTTGTCACTGTCAGCATACTGTAAACACCAAACCCTTAAAGGTGTGGTAGGTAACTTTGGACGAGTAATTACTGCAAGCTAGAGTTCCTTTGCTATACATTAATCCATGCTGGTCCATACTACAGATGCAAGAAATAATACAGAGGCTGTTTTTTCTCTCACCATTTCAATTACTCAAGCTGGAAATAGATGTTACTACAAGAATGCCGACTACAGTGAAAAAGTGGGGTGCATGACTGCATGTGTTTGGTCCGACATACTAACATACTAGTCCAACACCCTACCCAAAACCCAACCCTAAACCTATCCTCACAGTTTTAACCTGCCATGCATGTCGGAAGCCACGGGTGAGTTTTAACCTGGCCACGGGTTAGTTGTAACCAGAGTAATCTAGTAAGAGAGTAATGACACTCTCTCGTTGTAACAATGGAATGCGGAAGTGCTCATTCTATCTCAATGTAATAGTTCCAGCCATAGGAGCAATGTTTGGAACTATCGCCCAAAGGCACCCGCTTTGCGGCGAGATCAAAGCGTGTCACCACTCTCTTACTACATTACTCTGGTTGTAACCAGCCACGCATGTCAGGAGTGACAGTGTTGTCGGAGTAATGTCTGTCGGTCTGTTAGTATGTCTAACCAACATATGCAGTACTATGCACCCCGAAATAGTATAGAAATTGTAACTGAGACATGTGTATTAACTCTTGAGACATGCACTTTATCTCCACATTGCCCATCCTTTGTCCTCTATGTTTCCAGGTAGGAGAGGGGGAGAAGCTGGTGCGAGCTTTGTTTGCAGTCGCTAGGGAGTTGCAGCCCTCTATCATTTTCATAGGTAACAGTTTACTTTACTTTGTCAATTATATTGTGCTGTATAGAAGTCCCTTGACGGGTGCTACACCAGAATGCTGCGTGCAGTACTTAACATCAGCATGACTGTACATGTCACTAACAAGACTCTGTATGAGGGATTACCAAGTGTGAGCCAGAAAATAGCAGCCAGGAGAATGAGACTAGCAGGACACTGCCAAAGGCATCAAGAACTGCCAGCCAGCAAACTGGTGCTCTGGGAACCAACACACGGGCATCGATCACGAGGACGCCCCGCGCTAACATACGTGGATGTACTCAAGAGCGATGCAGGAGTGCAAATTACCAACGAACTGGCCGGATGTATGGAGAATCGGGATGACTGGAAACGACGATGGAGGGCTCATCTGAGGACGACCTAGAGATACATCATTTCAAATCACATTATCGTCTGTGATCTAACGCACATAATGCATTTTGTGTGTGCAGACAACATCATTAGGTTGCATAGTGGGATTTTAAGTAACCAATATTTTTCTTTAAAAAGATATTGTCTTTTTGTAGATTAAGTTATGTATGGCATCACAGACTTCTATTTGTTCCAAATTACATGTGTACCATTTGAACCACGCAAAGTTCGCCCTCAGGGCGCCAGTGGCTCAGGTGTAGAGTGACAGGATGGGAACCGCAAGGTTCCCAGTTCGAACCCGGGCTCCCCCAGAGTTGGTGTTGAAGTGTCCTTGAGCGAGACTCTGAACCTTAGCATATATATGAATAGAGAGACGTCACCGGATTTCTCCTCCCATCCACTTGCATTAAGTTGCTCAAAAGCGCATGAGGCGATTTCACTCCTCCTTCTGGGTAGGAACAGAGTGCATTCTGGGATGGATTTGCCCCAATAACATGAACGTGCTGGCCGCTGACTATCATTGCACGCGTTCTGGTATGAAACAGCGGCGTTCACGTATGAAACAGCGTTCACGTGTCATGAACGTGCACAATGATAGTCAACGGACCAGCGCGTTCATGTGTTTGGGCCAGTGCTGCAATACCAAATTCGGCCACTATGTCCATTTCGCCTCAGGGTTTCCTCCGTCTCTATTCATATATATTCTAAGCTCTGAACCCCTTATTTCTCTCGATGTGCAGGTTGGTGCCTTGCATGGTTTCATCTGGTATCGGTGTGTGAATGTGTGAATGTAATGCACAGTCTCTGTAAAGCGCCTTGGATAATGGCGCTATTAAATGCACCATTTATTTTAGAAGATTTTTTTTGCAGAAATACGAGTATGGTCTGACAACTGCAATAACAATAGTGACTGATATTACGTTTTGCATAGTCTCACATAACCAGACGATCCGAGATCTCTGCCCACTGATACTGTTAACGGCTAAAACTGGTAGGAAACGAATTTGGGGCGTTCCTTCATATGGTTTCAGGATTGGTTCCAATTAAAGCATTGGGTGTAGGTTTGTATCATAATCTGCCGGTCAAGCCCATTCATTGAATTTAGATTTCCCCTGACATCCCCTGGCAGAGATCTCTGGTCGTCTGGCTACGTGAGACTATTTAACTGAAGCCATTCACATTCCATACAGATGAAATCGACAGTCTTCTATGTGAGAGGAGAGAGGGCGAGCATGATGCTAGCAGACGACTGAAGACTGAGTTCCTGATAGAGTTTGATGGGGTAAAACGTTTTCTGTCTGCTTGTCTGTTTATTCAAATGCACTTCATCTCACCCACATTTCTTTGTTCTAGCAACCGAGCCAGGCTCTTATCTTATCTTCCTAGTTGAACAGAACAAGTAGGAACCTATAACAAAATAATTTGGCTAGGTAGATAAGGAAATGCCATGACAGCTACATCAGATCCTGCATCACGGTAAATGTAATGGTCTGTACATGTGTAACTATTGTTTCCGTGTGTGTGTGTGTGTGTGTGTGTGTGTGTGTGTGTGTGTGTGTGTGTGTGTGTGTGTGTGTGCGTGCGTGTGCGTGCGTGTGTGTACAGGTACAGTCAGGAAATGACGAACGGGTGCTGGTGATGGGAGCAACCAACAGACCTCAGGAGCTGGACGAGGCTGTTCTCAGGTCAGATCCCCGCATGGCTCCATTTTGGTTGCTAACCACTAGATGGTAGTCCAAAACCAAACAGCCCTGAGTACCCAGAGCTTTATACACTTACTCACTCTCTCTCTTTCTCTCTAGGCGGTTTGCTAAGCGTGTGTATGTGGCTTTACCAACTGAGGCGGTATGTTGAAGCTTGAACTTATGTATTATGATCCTACAATCCTACAATGCCTAACAATGTGTATGTTAGGCATTCAGCCTAAAATTTATGATAGATTATGAATTGTTTTTTTATTGTTTATTGTATTACTGTTTATTGCTGTTTGCCATCGACCTGAATGTGTTGTGCTTGTGTTGTTGTTTCTAGACCCGCTTTAAGCTGATGAAGAACCTTTTAGGGAAACATGGCAACCCTCTCACTCAGAAGGAACTGTTTCAACTGGCCAAGTAAGTTGATGATGATAAAATGTAATATTTGATTAAAACGTCTTTTTGAGTTATTTATTGATTCAGATTTCAGAATAGTCTCGCTAATATCTACCGAGAAGTAGCTTACCGGTCGGTAGGCAACACTCACTTCTGCTGTGGTCCGTCAATTAAATGTTTCAGCGCCGTCCACTTTCATTATAATATAAGCACAATATGTATCTGCGTTTTTCTAATGAAAGTGAAAGTAACGATTGGCAGAATAGTTATGGCCAATGTTTACTTCTGGTTCTTCCAGGGTGAATTTCTGGGTTTTCAGAATCGTTGAACATTGGCATGTATTCAAAAACACATTGTAAGCAGGGCCTTGAGGTGACTCATAGCAGATTACTCACTAACATTCTCATTCACATAACACCTACAGTCTTTTAGTGGAAGTGACTCATAAAATGACCATGGTGGTACTGGTAGCCTACTTTGCATGACGGTATCGCACTACCTTGGCCTAATTCTGATTGTTCAATTAGTCAGGCTGATGACGAAGCACTTGATAGGCAGGGAACTCTGTATATTATCACCTGGGGCGGCAGTGTCTCAGTGGATGGATGTATGTATGTATGATCAATGAATGTAATGCACAATCTATGTAAAGCGCTGTGGATGAAAGTGCTATATAAATGGCAACATCTACCATTTTTATCAATGAGAAAGGATTGGTTCATGCATCTCTTGCATTTTCTTTTTATTAGTAGTATAGTATCATTATTAAGTCATATGCTTTCATGTAAAACAAAATCTTGAAAATTATGAATTATTTTCACATAATAGTAGCACACCAGTTTGGCTTCAGATTGGAGATTCAGTGTATTCTACAGTAAATCCTCATGTTGTGTTTATCTATGTTTGGCTCAGAATGACAGACGGTTACTCCGGCAGTGACCTGACATCGTTGGCAAAGGATGCTTCGCTGGGCCCCATCAGAGGTGAGGAACACTTTGAGACCATACATCATTTATCACACGTACAGACACTCTCTCTCTCTCACACACACACACACACACACACAGACTTGGTGCATTTATAGTTAGATGTCTTTTCAACTCCGCTAGTAGGAACTCTCTAGTCTAGGTCGTCCTCAGACGGTTTTCCATACATCTAGCCAGCTCATTGGTGTTTTGCGCTCCTGCGTCATTCTTGAGTACATCCACAAATGTTAATGTGGGACGTCCTCGTGACCGGTGCCCGTGTGTTTGTTGCCACAGCACTAGTTTGCTGGCTGGCAGCTCTTGGTGTCTTTGAATCGATATCTGCATTACATGAATCAGTGTTTCACAAACATTAGGGAGTCCTTTCGGGACCTGTTTTTATGGGTCATCAGTCAAATCCAGTGTTTAACCTTTTCCTACAAAAGAAAACAAACTGTTTTTGAAATGGGGCTTAAGGGTACGGTCACACCGGCCTATGTGGCCTTCTTTTTACAATGGTTTTCAATGGGAGCGGAAAGAAACAAAACGATCCGTTCCCATGGACTCATTCATGGATTTTTGTACGTTTTGATCCTGGAAAGACTCATAATTTATCTGTAGGGTCTTGATTGTATTATTCAGTTCCAGTACGAGTCATAAAACAAACTACTGGCCCAGGATCAAACCCCCTCGAACCTTCTCTGTCCTTCTTCCCTCTCAACCTTTCTGTTGTCTTAAACAAAACTACTTTGCAGAGTGGATTGTAATGAAAACTCTATTTCCTTAGTTCTACAAAATAGTAATCACTTCATTCATTTTGACATTCAAAGAATGCGAAACATATAGATTATTGAAGAAAACATAAAATAACATCTCCATTGCCAGATTACTCGTTTGACCTTCCGAGGGAAGCTGCGTTTTGTTGAATCAGTTACCTAGCAGCTGTGTAATTAGATTGGGGCATTGCTATGAATGTCACATCCTACTTTGTTCCTACTCTGACAGAGTTGCGTCCAGAACAAGTCAGGCACATGTCTGCTAGTGAGGTGAGTTTATAGCATTGATAATTGGTAATAGATGTTATATTTGTTTTAGTAACACTGACGACAGTTCATTATATCATTACAACAGAATGCTATGATGTATGATGGCTGTCATTTAGATTTTCAGGTGTTCAGCAAATGCAGTTAATCGTTTGATGTTTGCAGGTGCGGAACATCCGCTTCTGTGACTTTGTGGAGTCTCTGAAGAAGATCAAGAGAAGTGTTGGACCACAGACTCTAGATCTTTACGTTCGCTGGAACAGAGACTATGGCGACACGACAGCTGTATGACAGAAACATACTCTCATACACACACTCAACCAAGCACCACTATTTAGTGGTCACAAAACGCACGGTTTGGTACGTATTGCGATTATGGGTCACATTTCAATACATTTTTGGTCACTTTTCTTTGTGACCACCGTGCTCTGACTCATGGTGCGTTACCCGTTCAAATCATGCAATAGAAATAACGGTGATGGGTCGCACACACCAATTACTGCTTTATTTTTTATTCTTGCATAGTGAATAACGTTTCGGCTTTCCAGCCTTCACACTGATGAAGGCTGGATTATGGATAGCTGAAATATTTGTCTATTATTCACTATGCAAGAATAAAAACTAAAGCAGTTCTTGGTGTGTGCGACCCATCACCGTTATTTCTAATACATTTTTGGTACAATAGAGAATGAAAACCAATTATAAAAATGCTTTCCATTGTTTGTTTTAGGAAACAGAGGTCCATGATGAACTGTATGTAGATTACTGAAGAACTAACAGACAACTGTGCATGGTCAATGATCAAATACCAAAATAATATTCCAATTAATTGCTTTAGCACAATCTGATTCTGCTCTGTGAAGCTGTCTAATGCTAATGCAAAACAATTCAAACAACAGTTGTAATTTCCCCCTTGCTCTGTTCAACCGACTAGGCTGGTCTCACACAAATCAGTAGGCTACACATTATTTCTGGAGTCATGTGAAAACATGTATCATTTTTTCCTTGTGCAATTGAAACCAAATTTTAATCACACATTGAGGTTCCCCAAACAGTTGGTCGGGACCCATCACACACACACACACACACACACACATACATACTGTACATACATACATTTATATATATATAAAAAATCTAATTGCATCCTTTTTTTTCTTCTCCAAACTGAATTTTTAAATTCCCTACTGTTTTCCTGTAATTGGAGTACAATATTAGTGCGAGGAGTCTTCTTAAAGAAATTGGTTATACACATACCACTAATAGTAAACACACCTAACCTGTGGTGAACAAAGTAAGGATTTACATGACATTGCATGGGAACAGACAACTTTATGGTGCTAATCAAGTTTACTCCAGCAGTGACTTTGCCAGGTTACCACACGACTGTTTATTCTGTTTGATAAATGTAGTTGGTTGGTAAAATCCTAAAGGAGGTGTATACTTGCCTGTATGGCTTGTGAATAAAAAGTGAGTCTCCAGCCCTGATGACATCACTTCTAGACAGTTTTTTTTTTAAGTTTTTAGTAGGGAACTGTGCCTTATCTATTCATTTCTGTATATTGGTGCTTCCCTATCTGATTCCTATCGTATCCATTGTATAACATTTCTACAGTAAAGGCAGAAACTACCCTGGTCCAAATTAATTCAGTTGCTAGTGCTACAGTAATTCACACCTTAAATCCTATTGTCCAATAAAGGTCTGCTATCGTTGGGATTTGAACCAGCATCCTCTAAAGCCTGAGTTATATTTTGCCACAGCATAATGTGGTGTGAGCTTATAGATCGGCTATTTTCATTGTGCAAACGCGAGCAAGCATAAATCAGGCATAGCCTTTAGGCTACTGGCACTGCACCAAAGTTCCATGATTTTTAAACCCTTAACTGCCTTTTTCTCTGATAGCTCATAATGTGTCACTGCAAGTCTGCGACTGTGATGTCTGACATTTCAGTTTTTCCTCTGAATAATATACTAGCATTTTTTCTGAGTAGTAAGATCACAAAGAGAAGAGTTCATGACTTTTATAATGTTGTACTGAAAATAGGACAAATACTCCCTACTTTTTGTTTCTCTGTAGATTTTGATATAGAACTCCTAGCTGGGATATATACTGGGTAATGGTTAACTGATGCCAATGAATGCTGGTTTATTTATGTAATGCTTGTTCTGTAGATATAGCTATATATAAGCCTGACAAGACTAATGTCTCATATAGTCTAATTGTTGTTGGAAGAACCAATGTAAAATGTAAGCTATTCGATAATGAAGGAGTGCATTGTCTCATTGATGAGCCCAAGGAGCCGAGAGACAGATGCACTTTAAACTAAACATAGTCCATTAAAAAAAGCATGCATTTGTGTGTGTTTTCCATGACAGCAGCATCACACTCACCTCATTGGCACAGATATTGTAATGCCTTTTCTACGCAGTTAGAGTATGTAATGCCTGAATGTGCACAACCAGCCTGTCCATTCTCGCAAAGTGGCAAAGGCTGTAGCATTGTCATTGATTGTTTCCATGACGTGGTCCATGGCTTTATGTTCTGTGCATGCTATTCTCACTGCAGTGTGAAAGACAAGTATCAATGGTTCAGTTCATTACATATTATTTACAGACCAAATGTTGGTTTCATTCCAAAATTATAAATGATTCCTGAACTATTTTATAATCGAGTTCATGAACAACAAATAACATGCTTTACCTTCATGTCAGGAGTGATTTATAAGCTAAAGGTTTTAGGTTTTTTTTTTGGGGGGGGGGGGGGGGATACAAATGGTGGATGTTTCATTTAGGAAAGAAACCTCACTGCTTTGAAAGCAGTTGGGATGAATCTGCTGTCTGTAGAACACATTTCCTAATTTTTAAGGAAACGATGCAAAAAATGACATGAGTAAGGAGACTTATTTGCAAGTATGCCAGTTGAATAAACAGTTTTCTATTGATAGCTTGTCAGTCTGAGTCTTCTGGGGTTTGTTTCGTTTCTAGGCTATATACAAAAAGTAAACATTTCAGAACATTCAGGACTATAACAAGCAAGGGGATGTAACACCAAATCCTGATCCCTGTAGTTGTGTTTGTGTATGATCTGTGTTTTTTGTGGAGGGGGGGGGGGGGTTATTTTAGAAGTAATTTTGAAGGGTTGTATACTGGCAGATAATAGTATATTGTTTATAAAAGATATACTTATATTGAACCATTTTATCACTTTATTATAAGGCTGGGGGGTGGGACACAAAGTGAGACAACCTACAGTGCTTCACTGGTAGTCAAATCACAACATGGGTGTGTTGTATGTCTCTAAAAACAAATTATACAGGGTTTCAATTTGTCCTATACAGTGTCTGTGAGGCTAACTATATATTGTTGGTTAAATTGGCCAATTACAACCTACAGTAGACGTTCATCTTATTAAGCAAATAGCATTTGGCTGCCCTGAGACCAGCATTCAAAAGCTGCCCTCAGGGCAGCAATTTAACATTGGTGTATAGCATTTGGCTGCCCTGAGACCAGCATTCAAAAGCTGCCCTCAGGACAGCAATTTAACATTGGTGTATGTATAGCATTTGGCTGTTCTGAGACCAGCATTCAAAAGCTGCCCTCAGGGCAGCAATTTAACATGGTCACATCTGCCCCTGGTATTGTGTGATCGTATTGGTGATAATATCACCTCATATTGGTGTTTAGAATCTAGAATCCTCTGGTTTCTATAGTAGCTGTAGTGTGGGCTGGAGAGAGAGAGAGAGGTTGGGGGGGGTCAAGACATGCAAGTTTCAGTGACGCATTTATATAGCAACTCACAATCCCTTAGGCTATACATGGGCTATACTCATTACATGAGTCATGACTCGTGAGTCATTTAAAGGAGCACTTCACCACTTTTCATCCTATCTTCATATAATAGGTCCTCCCTAATAATCATGAAAAAATGGCGCATTTCTTTCCTACTCTGTCTGTGTCTCATATAGGGCTGTGGGCAGTTCAGAAACCGTCCTCCAGTGACATCATCGATGGGGAATACAAGCTAATAGAAACTGCAGGCTTTCTAGTCCTGAGAAGTTGCAATGCGAAAATGGAAGCCATCGTTCTCACGATAATGAAAATCTAAACATTTTTGTAAAACAATATTGTTTAAAAATTCTACCTAATGATGATGTCACTGGTGGACGGTTTCTAAACTGCCCACAGCCCTCCTATAAGACACAGACTGAGTAGAAAAAAATCGTGCCATTTTATCATGATTATTAGAGGACCTATTATATGAAGATAGGTTGAAAAGTGGTGAAGTGGTCCTTTAAATGTAGGCTTGTATGAATGACTTGAAGCTTTTAATAATCTAAAATAAATAGTAGGTTGCTACTTTTCAGCCATTAATCAACTTAGGCTACTGATGAAGTTTCGATTTCATCGACTTTAAAGTCACCTAACATTTACAGATAGGCCTACAGTTCTTAAGAACCAGTTTCTAAGAATCAGACCATGCAGTTGTGTATATAGGCTGCATGGCATAAGGGCTTGGGCACTACCCTACCATCTCTCTATATCATTTGATAAAGGCATATTAAAAACAGGACTTGTACACCCAATGAAAATATAAACTTCACGGAATATATACCACTTCGAATTATAACAATCGTTTGAAGATTATCTGAATATCGCACAAGTAAAATCTCAACTTCTTCGCAAAGGGCCATTGCGCTGAGCAATGGCAGTGTTTTACCTATACTTTTGAGGGCCTCTGCTTGGATTCATGGTGAGTGGGGCACCGACGATCTGCAAGCTCACAACGCGCTGCATGTGGACACAACACACTTGGAGCTTGTATATCCACGGCTTCCGTGACAATTACCTAAACATGAGAAAGATGTGCCATATATGCGCACGCACGATGATTCCATTCAACTCTCTCTCTCTCTCTCTCTCTCCTCACAAAATTCTACCATGAAGTTCTATGACCTTTCGGGATGGTTCTATAGGCCTACTTTCTGTATTCACCACGAAGCGTTAACTTCCAGACAATATCTTTCAATATATATGAAGTAATCAACCATTAAAATAAACTTTTCGTGTTTATCGCAAAAACACAGTCAGTATAGGCCTACACTGGACAGTGTATTCGGCTACACAGCCCACTCTGATAAGAGTAGGCCTACTCTGTCCATGGTGCTGAAAGTACGCAAGTGGTATAAGTTTATCGTTCAGACTTTAGTTTGAGTTGGTTAGTTGTGTTGTTTTTCTTTTGTAGCCGTTTAGGCCTACTACTATTGTAGGCTATCTACTATTGTGCCAGCACGTGCACTTGACCTTTCTGCAGTGCTATAATACAGCCTATCACCAGCTGTGTATGTAGTACCTACAAGGATTGTGTTTGACATTACCTGTTTAAGTCACAGATGTTTACATCCATAGTTTCCACCACCCGCCAATAGGTGGCAGTGTTAGTACACACTTCACAGTTAGATGCCTTGTGTGGGGTCTCTCAGAGCGAAAAAGAGAGGAAGTTAAGTTTGAACCACGTTCTGATCGGTTCTGAATGTTTTGTACCATGTCTCTCCTGCTGTGAAAATAATAAAACGAAGAATCTTTGATACACAACGATCGTGTGCAAGACTGTATTGATCCGAGTGTAATATCTGGAGGTCCCACCGAGATGAAACGTTTTATTACGGAGGAGGACGACTTTTAACGCACGGAACTAACACTAAACTGCGGTGATCAAGACGGTTTATGGAAGAGCAGTGAAGCGAGGAAGCCACTGTCTTGCCAGAACCTGAGGGAGACACGTTGTTTACCAAGTGTTGAGTGAGTGTAAAGAGACAAAATGTCGGAGCACAGAGAAGAATTATTGTTTGAAATAGAACAAAAACTTTTTGGATTCACTGTGGAAGATTTGCATAATATTTGTAAGTACTGCAGTATCACAGGCGAAAATAATGCAGCCATACAACACAAGAGCCGTCGAGCCTTAGTGAAGCATATAATGCAGTTTTGTGAACGAGACGAAATACTTGAATTAGAGGACGAAGGCATGTCTATGCTATTGGCTTTGAATGACGCTGTGAATGCCGCGCGGGACGGAGACACACGCGACCACTCTAGCGACCCACCCGCGCTGGATTTGTCCGTCGGGGGACCATCACAAAGCGGGGGGACCCCACAGTCATTGACGCCGCACATCATCGCCGCGGGAAATGACGGCGCACGCCAGCAGCCAGACAGACAGACAGCCGCCGCGGGAGATGACGGCGCACGCCAGCAGCCAGACAGACAGACAGCCGCCGCGGGAGATGACGGCGCACCCCAGCATCACCAGCCAGGAGCAGCGCGGGAACTCAACTATAGGAGGAGTGACAATTTTGGAGCGCAGCATGGAGGGAGAGAATCAATGGGGAGCAACAGCTGCTGCCTTTCTACTAATGCTGCATACCGTCGTGAATTCAGGATCAACGGCCACATTGGTGAGTTAAATCAAAGGGATAACCTGAGTTTCAGTAGTCTTGAACACCAAATTGAAAGTGGGCTTAGGAAAGGATATCCAGAGATGGAAATTGCGGAGGCAGTGATTCGTGCAGTGAGCCCTAGTGCAAAGCTGAGGAGCTATTTAGAGGGGAAAATGGACCTCACCCTGAACACCCTTCGACACATTCTGAGAGCTCACTATGCAGAAAAAGATGCTACTGACTTGTACCAGCAGCTAACTAAAGCTGTACAGGCACCAGGAGAAACATCCCTTGATTTCCTTATCAGAGTACTTGATTTGCGACAGAAAGTTATTTTTGCATCGGAACGCTCCCAGTCTGGCCTGAAATACAACAGAGAGTTAGTGCAGAGCCAATGTTTTCAGTCCATCCTCACAGGTCTGTCAAATGACAACATTAGGGCAGAAATTAGGTTTTTCTTGCAAAATGTGGACAGTAGTGATGAACTTTTGCTGGAGAAAATGCAAATTGCACAGTACAATGAGAATGAGCGGAACCAAAAGATTAAAGTGATGAACAGAACCTCTAATAGAACCAACATTAATGTGATAGAGAGAGAGGATGATGACACTCCCCAGGCAGATCCAGTCTCTGTAAAACCCACTAAACAAACCAAAGATAATTCACTGTATGCGAAGATAGAGGAACTCACATGTCAAGTTGCATCTCTAGTGCAGACTGTTCAACGTGAGAGAGCCACCGTGACTAACCCCCAGACAACGCCAGACAATTCTGAATACAGGAGGCCAAACAGGCGCTGTCAAACGTGTCAGCAGCAGAACGTGCCCAATTGCAATCATTGTTTCAAGTGTGGCAGTGACACCCATTTTGCCTTGGGATGTAGAGTAGGGAATGCACAGAGAGGGTCGGGAAACGGGCGGAGGTTGTGACTGAGGGGCAGGCCATAACCTTAACAAAACCAATGTCCCAGATAAATACAGTAGTGCAGCAAATTTCATCAACAGGAAAATCTGAGAGAAATCCAAACAAGACAGCCCCCATGTCGTTCAATCCCTTCACCAAGCGAAGAAATGTTGCACAACTCATTGGTAGGAAGTGCCTTGTGTGGTGTTCAATGAATAAAATGAAAACTCAAGCACTGTGGGATACAGGAGCACAAGTGTCCATAATGAGTGAGGAATGGAAACAAACAAACTTACCTGATGTCGGGGTGAAGCCAATCAGTGACCTGCTGAGTGCAGATGAACTACTTAATTTGAGAGCCGCAAATGGCTCAGAAATACCATTCCAAGGGTGGGTTGAGGTTAAACTCAGCTTGTTTGATCCAAAGACCAAAACAGCAGGGTCAACTGAACTACTGGTACCCATGCTAGTGAGCAAAGCCTTGGTGGAGAGGCCCATCATTGGTTTCAATGCGATTGAGGAAATATTCAACAATGATAATGGCACCCATGGAGACAATGTGGCCATGCTGAGGAATGCATTGAGGATGGGGGCAGGCAAGGCAGAGACATTACTAAACCTAATCCAAAATACAGCCGATGAAAGTGATACTTTCCTTGTGAAGACTGGGTGGAACACCACGGTTGTCCCGAGTGGACAGTTAAAGCGGATCAGCTGCGCTGTCACAACAGACCTCACAGTGCCCACTGAAATGTTATTTGAGCCAGATGAAAGGCTGTCATGGGACGAAGGGTTGAAAGTAAACTGTCAGTTTGTGCATGTCCCACGTTCAGCACGCAGAGTAAATATTTATGTGAGAAACAGTACTAAACATGATATCTCCCTACCCAGTAAAACTGTCATAGGCAGTGTACAAAGAGTGACAGACCATTATCCAGTCCACCCAGAGGAAAGTTCCCTGCCGATTCCCGAACCTGAACTGCCCACTGATGAAAATCAAGCCCAATGCACAGGTATTGACCCACCAGTGAAACTGGACCACCTGACAACAGAACAACAGACAATTGTAAGGAGAATGATCAGAGAGGAATCCGGTGTGTTTGGAAAAAAAGATGAGGTGGGCTATATTCATAATCTGAAAATGGACATTAAACTAACAGATAATGTCCCTGTTGCCAAAACGTACAATGCAATACCACGCCCTTTATATGAAGAAGTAAAGAAACACATTTCTGACCTGTTAAACAGAGGCTTCATTCGCAAATCCAGTTCTGCATACGCATCACCAGTTGTGTGCGTGAGAAAAAAAGACGGAAGTCTCAGACTATGCATTGATTTTAGGGAGCTCAACAAGAAGACCATCGCAGACAGACATCCTATACCACGCATGCAGGAAATTCTGGATGGGCTTGGGGGACATGCCTGGTTCACAGTACTGGACCAAGGCAAAGCATACCATCAAGGTACTATCAGTGAGGACTCGAGACAGTTCACAGCCTTTACAACTCCGTGGGGGCTATACGAATGGAACAGGATTCCTTTCGGCTTGACCAATGCGCCAGCTGCCTTCCAGCGCAGCATGGAGGAAAGTTTAGAGGGCCTCAGAGACAAAATAGCTGTACCATATTTGGATGACACCTTGATTTTTAGTTCGACTTTTGATCAACATGTGGAGGATGTAAGACGTGTCCTCAAACAACAACAACAGCACGGTATCAAACTGAGACCTGACAAGTGTGACATGTTTAAAAATGAGGTTCGATATATTGGAAAAGTAATCTCAGCTGAAGGTTATAGAATGGATGAGAAGGAAACTGAAGTGGTGAAATCCCTGAAGACAAATACACCCTCTAATGTCAAAGAATTGAGAAAGCTGTTAGGTTTTTTGGGGTATTATAGAGGGTATGTCCGTGACTTTTCTCGCCATGCAAAGTGCCTGTATGACTTACTAGCCGGGGATGCCTCATCTGAGCGTAACAACAAGGACAGAAAGGGCCAAGCAAAAAGGGCAGGACAGTTACCACCACACACCAAAGTTATATGGACTGACAATCACCAGAAGGCACTAGACTACCTAGTGGATGTGTTAACAAACCCTCCTGTCATAGCCTACCCCAAATTCGAAGACCCATTCATTCTGCACATTGATGCCTCGGAAGAAGGGCTTGGAGCCGTGCTATATCAAAGACAGGAGGGCAAACTCAGGGTTATAGGTTATGGCTCACGTACGCTCACACCTACTGAAAAGAACTACAGGTTACATTCAGGAAAGCTTGAGTTCTTAGCTTTGAAGTGGGCAGTTACAGACAGATTTAGAGACTACCTATTTTATGCCCCAGCAGTGACAATTTACAGTGACAATAATCCCCTCACTTATGTCCTGACATCAGCTAAATTAAATGCAAGTGGGCACCGGTGGGTATCTGAACTGGCAGACTATAATATAACCTTGAAATACCGCCCTGGAAGGGTGAACATTGATGCAGACTTCCTGTCTCGCACACCCCGAAACATGGAGGACTACATGGGTGAGTGTGTGGAACAGTGCTCACCTGAAGTGTTAGCTGCAGTCATAACCGCAGTCACGACACAAGAGGATGTGAACTGGATCTCAGCCATCACTTGTAATCCAGCTATTCAAGAGATCATAACTACACAGGAACAGTCAGGGATACGAGTGACACGGCAGGAACTGTTACAAGCTCAGCTTCAGGACCCAGTCATATCTACAGTACTGCACATGAAAAATAAATTGGAAAAACCAGACCGACAAACACTGAGTAAAGAATCAACCAAAGTGAAATGCCTGCTACGTGAATGGAATAAGCTACTTGTCTCAAAAGAAGGCCTACTGATCCGTAAAACTGTGTCCCGTACTCAAGTGGTGCTTCCAGAAAAGTACAAGGATTTAGTTTACCAACAGTTACATGCTGAGATGGGCCATTTGGGTTCAGAGCGGGTTTTGAACTTGGCCAGAGATAGGTTTTATTGGCCCGGAATGCAGAGAGACATTGAGTATTTTGTAACCAAAGTATGTAAGTGCATTAAACAAAAAAAACCTACTGTTCAAAGCAGAGCTCCCATGGGTCACATACCTGCTACCGCACCATTTGAAATGGTATCTATAGATTATCTTCATCTTGAAAAAAGCAGGGGAGGGTATGAGTATATTTTAGTGATCATTGACAATTTCACCAAATTTGCACAGGCATATGCAACCAGAAACAAATCAGGCAAGACGGCTGCAGACAAAATCTTTAATGACTTTTCCCTGAAATTCAATTTTCCCACGAAAATCCACCACGATCAGGGTCGAGAATTTGAGAACCAGCTGTTCAAAAGACTACAGAAATATACAGGAATGACTAATTCAAAAACGACCCCCTACCACCCACAAGGAAATCCTACGGAGAGAATGAATCGCACCTTGTTGTCCATGCTGAGAACCTTGGACGAAGACAAAAAGCCCAACTGGAGTGAGTATCTGAATAAAGTAATCCATGCTTATAACTGCACAACGAGTGAGGCCACAGGTTATTCACCTTTTTACTTACTGTTTGGGAGAAAGCCCCGTTTGCCGATTGACCTAATCTTTGGGCTAAGTGAGGAAGAGGAAGGGAAGTCATATCAAGAATATGCACAGAAATGGCAGCAGCAAATGAAGGAAGCATATGATATTGCATCTAGGACAATCACAAACACTACAGCCAGAGGAAAAAGGTACTATGATCAAAGGAGACAGAGCTCAGTCCTTACAGCAGGAGACAGGGTTCTTGTAAGAAACATGTCTGAGCGGGGAGGACCTGGGAAATTACGCTCCCATTGGGAAGAGCAGATACATGTTGTAGTCTCCAGGAAAGGAGAGGACAGTCCGGTGTATGAAGTGAAACCAGAGCGTGGGCCAGGGAGAAGCAGAATACTCCACCGCAATATGTTAATGTCTTGCAATGCTCTGCCACTGGAGGAATCAGTGCCTGTTTCTGTAAGAAAAGAATCGCAGGTTCAACAGAGAAGCTGTCGCAAACAGTTGGAAACGAGAGAGATATCAGAGGACTCTGAGAGCTCTGAGGAGGAGGAAAGCCATTGGGCAAACAGGCTCAGACACTCTCAGCACAGACAACCTGTTGTCACTCCTGAAACTAGAACACAATTCTCACTCAATCCTGGGGTGGAGGAGTTCACATTCACAATGGAGAATCCGGTGCAGGAGCCTGTGGAAGAGGAAAGTGCAACGGAGACTGTGCAGCTGACAGGGACAGCGGAACTGGAAGACGACAGCAGTAATCAGGGACCAGCTCAGCCTGAAATGCAACGGCTGACAGGGACAGTAGAACTGGAAGGTGATAGCTGTAACCAGGAACCAGCTCAGCCTGAAACACAACAACGGAGATCTCAAAGAGAGCGTCGGCCCAAAGAGACACTGACCTATGACACGTTAGGTCAACCTTCTCACCGTGTTGTAGAACTGCACAACAATCCAGTGTATGTAGATGCACCAAGGCTAGCCAGTGGACAATATGGAGTACCCTGGGCAGTCCCATACTGGTGGGGTCCTCAGATGATACACCCCATATCGGTGCCTGTTGGATATTATTGAAATCTACTTACGGTGTGTGACCGGCAAAGGACTGTCTTACACAGAATATTCTGTATTACATATGCACACACAGCCTACATGGCTTCGGAGACTGTTACATGCACAGTGCAATCAGACATACGGAGGAATATGAGGCTCGCATAGCCTTTCGAACTGATCTCTGCATACAGTTGTATATGGAATAATGAGAACAGTAAAGTGTGGCACTGTGATGTGAATAGAAAGAAAAGAAAAAAAGGAGATGAAAAAAAAAAGAAAAGATAACTTGTTACTCACCTGTTATTGCAATGGTTTGAAACTATTTTGAAGCAATGGGAAGGGCTGTGATACTTGCCTAAGTGATGAAAATATTCGACGGTGAAACTGTAATTGAGTATTGTTGAAATTGTGATTGACAATTTGACATGGACATGGAACTTGAAAGAAAGAAATGACAACAGAATGTATATTGCTTTATTGCTTTAGAATGCACATAGTCACTGACTTAAGATCATTTGGCAGCTCTTATGCAGAGAATGCACATTCATGTTGTGGACAACATTTATTTTGCAGGGGAGAATGTAGTACCTACAAGGATTGTGTTTGACATTACCTGTTTAAGTCACAGATGTTTACATCCATAGTTTCCACCACCCGCCAATAGGTGGCAGTGTTAGTACACACTTCACAGTTAGATGCCTTGTGTGGGGTCTCTCAGAGCGAAAAAGAGAGGAAGTTAAGTTTGAACCACGTTCTGATCGGTTCTGAATGTTTTGTACCATGTCTCTCCTGCTGTGAAAATAATAAAACGAAGAATCTTTGATACACAACGATCGTGTGCAAGACTGTATTGATCCGAGTGTAATATGTAGTTGGATTAGAGTGGTCGCGTCACTCACGCCTCGGAGTCGGACACCCTACTGTCAGCACTGTAGACGGCATTTGCCGTGAAGAAACTTGGACGGTTGGACTCGGTGTGGCTTCTGGACGTCTTCTTAAAGGAACGACGCCCCAGACTCCCAGAGCTCGGCTTCATTCATGTCGGGCGGGTTGTGAGGTCTATACGATATGTCATTCACAGGTCCCTTCGAATCTGTCAACTCACAGTGGCGGAATAACAGTTTAACAAGGGATTTCAGCAGGGATCCACCTCTGTCCGAACAAGGAGAAACAATCATAGGAGTTTATCTGTTGGTGTTAGGTGGGTATAAATATGACGTATTCTTCGCACTTTTAAGATCCGTAACCACGTGCTTTTGACTGGTGAATTGTTGATAAAAGTTATTTATAAGCATAGACGTTCGTTCATTCCTTCATTCCTTCGTTAATTAATTAATGAATTCATTCATTCATACTATGTTGCCATAATTTCCAGGTTGTATTTAGGCCTACAGTATAAAGTCAAACAGATGAGCCTTGTGGTTGCAGACACATGAATGCATTGAAAGTTATTAGCCCACTTAATGGACGACGAGTAATATATTACTGACCCTATACTTGTCTTGTAACTAGTTCTTACAGTGTTGTGGTGGTGGTTTAGTGGGATTTGATTCTATTAGTGGTGCAGGACAAATCTCCTCCAAGCTTACCTCAATGATTGGATTCACGTTCAGACTTCAGAGATCTTCATTCGTGACATGATTTGCCTGCTGGCCTACTGCCTCACTTTTAAATGGAGAGTTATGCTTTTAAATGTATCCCCATGTGCTCACTTATTTGGCTGGTTCTCACAGTGCTCACATACTAGCTTATAGCCTATGTGTTTTGAAAACTGCTATGTGAGAAGGCCTATTTAATAAATGTAAACTAAATAATGACCCATTTGGCGTTTAATTTGAGTTATAAAGTTCAATGGATGTTGCGTACAATGTCATTCTATATCCAAACAAGAATGCACTCAGTCAGTAGTGTACAGACCACCACCAAGGCCCTGCACTCTTGGGGGCATGCCGTGCCCATTAGGCTACTTTTTTAGATCAAATATGTTGGCCACAGACAGAAACAGACAGGGGTGAAAGTGAAACAACCTCCTAGGCCGGGGATAATACAGGGGCTGGGTTCAAATCAGGATTAAAACCTATTTCACAAGTCATCACCACTCATTTCTGCTTCCTGTCTTTCTCCACATGTGCAGTTAAAAAGCAGACACAGAAAGAATGACTGGGTTTAAATACATAACATGACAAAATGAGAGCATGCTGATCATAACAAATTGTATTTTTCAATGTGCCCAGTTGACTAATCTTGCATACCACGCACTTTTTTGTGTTTTTTTGTAACTACATTAACCCTGCTGTCCCTATTATTTTGGTCATGTCAAGACTATATATATATATATATATATATATATATAGGCAAACATATATTTTCTTCCTCCTACAAGCTCACAAGGCGTGACATAGCAAAAAGGGAAAAAAAGAAAGAAAAAATAAAACACAGAGCTTGTAGATTGGATATTGTTGAATGGCCGAAATTAGGGTTTAAGTGTTAACATATATATGTGGGGGATTAGCCTATAGCTCCACCCTCTCTAGTTAAGAAGTAATAATCCAAAAGTTTGAGTAAAATAAAAATAAAAGTATTAAAATAGCAGATCTACAAGCTCATGCCCCCGTTACTTGTGTTTCCTCATCAGGATGGCTGTCATGGTTCGGCAACAGCATTGTACTCTTTGTTCTGATCAAGCAGCGATCGACCCTGCAGCCCACTGACTATCTGACCTTTAACCTGGCCATCTCTGACGCTAGCATCTCTGTGTTCGGCTACTCCCGTGGAATCATCGAGATCTTCAACCTCTTTAAGGACAACGGATTTCTGATCTCATCCATTTGGACGTGCCAGGTAGGAACACTGGGCTGAACGATTTGCAGGATGCTCCCATAACCTCTACTACTGTGCTGTTCAAGATTGTTGTGCCCAAGGTACACCAAAAGGAAAGTCAAATCTCAAAGCACACCTGTATTCATTGGGAAGATTGTGAGCTTGTTTGTTTGATTGATTGATTGATTGAAGTATGTATTAACAGATTGGAGAATTACAGTACATTTCAAGCACAACTCAATACAAAACTGTTAACTGTGGACGACACCATAAAGCATTACAGTTGTTTACAATAGGTTCCACCATGTTCAATTCATCATAACATTTAGAGACGTACAAAATCTACAAATATACACTTCTATATAGCCAAAAACAGGAAATAATCATCAGAGTGAGGTAAAAAAATAAAATATACAGTGAGGGGAAAAAGGGGTGGGTGGGGAATTTGGATTTTACAGGGGGCCAGTTTTGAATTGCAGCCGTCCGTAGGTTCCCTTTGAGAGCGGTTTTGAAGGAGTCAAGGGATTTGCATGTCTTAATGACTGCTGGTAGGGCGTTCTACATTTTGGTGGCATAGGAGCGAAAATAATTTAGTCCCTTGTTTGTGCCGAATCTGGGTTGCACATGGTTTGTTGAACTCCCTCAACAAAAGTGTTGTGGACTTGGTTGACATTGAAGAAGTATTTAGACAGGTACATAGTATCTTGGTGGTGTATCGAATCTTGTGGACCAGACCCATTGCAACACCCAATGTAAGTTCGCTTTAATTATTTGAAAACACAAAATAATTATTCTATGATTCTATATTTCTGCCAAAATGGCATATCTTTTTTTTCTCCATACACCCAAATGGCAGCACAAACAGTGTTAAATCAGTTTATTATTTTTATGAGACAACCAGAGATTAGAGTTCCAGTGACATATCTCTGTCTGTAGGCATAATTACGTCAACATGAATTGAATTTGTATATTCATGTATGGATCAGGGGCATCATTTGGGATTCCAGGGGATGGTAATTGCCACCCCCTTTAATTTCACACAGACACTTGTTTACATTCTGCAACCATACATTCATGAATCACTGAATCATGAATGATTGATTGATCGATCGATCAAGTCTTGTTCATACAACATTTATAAAACACTAGTCCCAGACAGATCTTATAGTTGAACTTACCAGTATGGCAGTATATTGTTTGTCAAAGATCATTAGATAAAGGTGTGAATGAAAACTTTGTGGGTGTGTAGACAGATAAACTCCAGGTAATAGGATCAACCACATGACTTAACATAAGCTCCTTGGTCATCAGGAAGCTTGACTTCACTGTTACAGTAGATACTGTCAACCATGTTGACCATTTCGTCTAAATGACTTATTGCAATCAGAATTATCTTCCAGAGCATCTGCAGCTAACATAAAGGCGTTCGTGTTAATGACAGAGCCATATTGACATGGACTTGTAGAGTAAATATAGTACATACTTGAAAAAAGGTATAGGATCCCCACAGTTCCTTAAAAACTGGATCCAAAAGATAATCAAGTGAAGAAGGACATTTCTGCACGTTATACTGCTCTCCCATCTTTTTTTATTTTAACCAACAATCTTGAATGTTTTGTCCACATAGGGCTTCATCAGAACCTGATGAAGACCTACACTGGCTTGTTGGTTAAAATAAAAAAGGGAGAACAGTACAGTATATTGTGTGCGGACATTTCCTCCTTCTTCACATACTGTATACTCTTGTGGACAGGGCAAGGGTTGAAACAGAATGTACAGCTAATTCTGTGATTTATTTCAATTTAGACAGTGTGATTTGAACAATTATTATTCTGGTCTTGAAAGAAACTCACTGAAAGTCACTGTAAATGCATAGAATACAAAATTTATCACAGTTTTTTTCCCTTTGCAGATTTACATTTACTGTTAATGTTAATCAGATTGATTGAAGGGTGATCGGGCCTTCGCCTTCCGAGCACCAAAGCTCTGGAATGAGCTTCCAGAATTAATTCGCCTCACTGACTCCCTCATACGTTTTAAATCCCATTTGTTTCAAAAAGCATTCCTATAAACTGTTTTTGTTTTTCCCTGCCTTTTACTGATCTTGTGTTATCTTGATTTGTTTAATGTTTGTGTATTTCTTGTTTATTACGTTCATTATGATAGATCATGTCACTTTCTTGTTATTATTCATGTGCAGCACTTTGTGGCTCATGCCTAGAAAGGTGCTATATAAATAAATTAAATAAAAATAAATAAGATAGTGTATTGTAATGTGACTGTACTTGTTGCTGTCCTTACCAGGTGGATGGTTTCTTCACTTTGGTATTTGGCCTGAGCAGCATTAACACATTGACCATCATCAGTGTCACCAGATACATCAAAGGATGTCATCCCAACAGAGGTAGGGCACCTCCCAGCCATGCAATTCACTTTCTTAAGCACTGAATTTGCTGGAAGGACTGCCTTTTATTGATGCTTTTGGGAGAACTGTTTTAATGTTTTTCATATTTTCTGATTGATTTCATAGTTGTTTCAGGGTTGTTTTTTTCTTTTTCGTTTTTGAACTGATTATCTATACTGACTAGTATAGATAGTGAGAAAGGATGACTAATTTAGTGAGAAATGATGGCTAATTTATACTTGAGGTTAATAATATGTCTTCTTTCTTTATAAAAGAAGAAAGTATTTTAGAACGTATTTTTTGTCAAATGGTAGCCTATACACCTGCCAGAATGGTCCGGCAATGGAGAATAGATAGCCTTTCATATCAACTGCGTTGGATAGATTCAAATCAAATGAGATAATTTAAAACATTTGGTGTTTTGTTTGCTAGCTCACCTCATCACCAATACTACCATTGTCATCTGCCTGGTGTTGATTTGGCTAGGAGCTGTGTTCTGGTCAGTGGCACCCCTGGTCGGCTGGGGCAGTTACACAGGTAGGAAAACCACCCATTCAACCAGTTTTCCCTCAACTTCTGCTCAGCTCAGTTCAGTTTAGTTTACTTTTATGTAATGTAGATGACTTAAGTTTTGTTTTAAAATGACATTAAAAGGTGATCTTTTTTTTTAACATAAGTGTTAAATAGCTCTAAATTCCAATAGCAATAGGAGTGTTTGTTTAGTAAATAGGGGTCTCTTATTCAGCTCTTATTCAACAAAAAATAGATTTTCAGGTCAGGATACCAATTGTATCCAATCAGGAGAGATAACTAATACAGGATGCAGGATAAACAAGTGGAACTGGAAGTGATGAAACAAATAAAAATAGCAGACAAAATTGGAACTGGAACACTATAATTATCTTTGTAGTATTTGTATTTTGTATAGAATTGGTATCCCTGTGTACAGTATTTTACTATAAAAAACGTTCACTCCCTTTAAGAAAAATCGTTAACAGTGAACAGATCTAACAGTAAATTGGTGTGTATACCTCCATGCCCTTTTTGTGTGTTTTCTCTTTAGATCGTGGCTATGGAACATGTGAAATTGACTGGGCTAAAGCCAGCTATTCCACCATCTACAAGTCCTACATTATCTCCATCCTGATCAGCTGTTTCTTCATCCCTGTGCTAGTCATGCTCTTCTGTTACATATCCATCATCAACACAGTGAAGAGGGGTAACGCCTTGTCTTCAGAGGGCGACCTGACGGACAGGCAGAGAAAAATTGAGAGAGATGTCACAATAGTGAGTAGCCTACTAATGCACTGGTTCTCAACGTCGGTACAGGTACCAGGGGTCCAAATGGACCATGGCAGATTTTAGAGTAGATTGGGGTTCCACAGATAACCCATTGTACACTAGTCTCTCAGAGGTGGTCTCCTGACCTATCGTTGAGAACCAGTGGCCTACTGGATTGGCTGCAGGATGATGGCACGCAAAAGTGGCCCAGGACCCATTTACTGAATTCTACTCCCTTTCCCTTCAGGTGTCCATAGTGATCTGCACTGCCTTTATCCTGGCATGGTCGCCATATGCTGTGGTCTCCATATGGTCTGCCTGGGGCTTCCACGTGCCCAGTCTCACCAGTATCTTCACCCGCCTCTTTGCCAAGTCCGCCAGCTTCTACAACCCTCTCATCTATTTTGGCCTGAGCTCCAAGTTCCGCAAGGATGTGGCTGTCTTACTGCCCTGCACCCGTGAAGCCAAAGACACGGTCAAGCTCAAACGCTTCAAGCCAAGGGGGGACGGACACGGGAATGCACGACATCATGGCACAGGAATCAAACGCAAGGCTCCTCCTCTAAACCAGACAGAGAAGAAGTACACATCTGGACACCTTCCCATTCCAGACCCAAGCCCAGACTCTGGCGTGGGGAGCCCTCCTGGCACACCTCCCCCCGTCAATAAGGAGATGTTCTATATTGAACAACCACATCCGGTTGTTCGGAGACTGAGTTTGGAGTCTGAGTTTGACGTCAGACTGTAACTCTTAAATAGAACCATTATTTGTGTTACTTTTTATATGTGAGTGAATAATTTGTTTTTCCATTCATACAACAGAAGCAGTGGCAATGAATATGAACATCACTCTCTCCATTAAGAGTTAATCTTTTATTGTGGCATTAAAAACATGAAATGTTGGTCACATAACAATTTCATGAGATAGGCCTAAAAAAATTAATTGAGTGTTGTGTATATTCATCTCCATTACTAAGACCAATATTCTACACAAGGAATAGGGCTGCATGGTTGTCAGCGGTGGTTGTGAAATACTAGTAATTTGTGGGGTTTAATGATATTTTTTTGTATTTAAAGCAATGTTGGTATTTTACTTTATTTTATACTGTAAATTATTTGAGGCAATTGTGACTCAAAATGTGACTCCCTCACTGAAAACACTTTGACTCACTTTAAAACATGACCGTCCAAAAGGCCTCACGTGGGTTTTTTTGGGCTTCTATTCCTCCTCATGGCGGACACAGGCTGGGGCGCTAACCCATACTGCTCATAACATAACATATCCGGGTATAACATATCCATTATCCAGTGAAAGAATGGAGGAAACTGATGGATGAAATTAACTCAAGTTTATTTTAACATGTTTCTGAACAAAGGCAGGGAAACAAACTGGTGAGTGCCAAATTAAAATACCATAAAACCAAAACTCTGTCAGCTGAAAAATGTAAATAACTAGACAGAACCAAAACCTGCTACACTAACAAACAAGCAAACATATAGAGGGTGGCACTCACACCTAACCTAATGTTTTTAACAGAAAATAAGAGTACCCCAGCAGCCCAGCTCTTACCTAGTTTCACTGAAAGAAACGTATTTATTGTACAGAAACAATATAGTGAAGGCTGACCTGAGACACATAAAGCAGGCCTGAATTTGACATAAAGTCTGTACACAACCAGAGCTGTCTCTGTCTGACATGGTGGAAGGGAGAGGTGCTTTTATTGGAAGGGAAATGGAGATGAGTATTATCATTATTGGCAGACCAATGATAGAGTTGAGCAATGATCACTGAAGAGCTGGACCTGATATTTAGGACACCTGGAAAATATGTAGAGGGGGAGAGAAACACAGAAAGCAGTGCATGTTCTAAGAGCATACACGCAAGAAATAAGATATCAGTTCATAGTTTGTAGAGCTGTACTGACCTCTGGTGGTTGTAGCGGTCACCTGTGGATGGCTCCAAGATAAGTTGGAAGCTAGTGGTGAAGTCTTTCACTGGGGAATTAGCTCAAATGGTAGAGCGCTCGCTTAGCATGCGAGAAGTAGCGGGATCGATGCCCGCATTCTCCATATAGTTTTTCAATTGTGATGCCGGAGAACTCGCCAGTTTACCAACTCGCCGCAGATAAGATTCTTCATACTAACATTGCCGCCGTCTTCATATGTAAAACTCACAGATGTTATAATTCATTTCCAAAGTCAAATTATTTTATGCAATTAAATGGTCAGCTAGATCATGGTGATAAAAAGGTGAGTACCGGTATGTGAATACCAATGATAAGTAGGCATACCATTTCAGCCAGGAATTAATTATGTTTACGGAATGACAGCTGGACTGAATTAATCAAAACTTCCTCTGATCGTCACAAAGTCATCACCAATTGACCAGGGAAGCACAAATGTTTGGGGCACACAATTGGCAGGTGCCTTGCATAGGTGCTGGGTAATTAATCACACCACCTGCCAGAGCCGAAGAGTTCTGATGATCCTCATGGGGGCTCCCCATAGAGGGCTCCCCAGTCATTATTTTGTTTTATTTCACATTATATTGGGAAAGGTAATTTGGAATTGCGTCACGTCCGGTGCCATGTCCTTATGTGGTGTTGAACCAGCGATGGCTCACAACATTGTTTGTCAAGCCTCCGTGTAGACGGAAGGACATGAATTGTTTGAGAGAAGCGTGTCATTAACCAAGGTTTGTTTGTTTGTTTCTGAACCAATGTTTTACGTTCTTTGTCAACATTTAAGGTATATGTTTGATTTGTATATGAGTTTAATTGATGCGATTTGTTTTTGTTACAGTTTGACCGCGTTTGTTGTTGTTCATATGGGTTTCCTGTCATTCCATTCCCTTCATTCCCCTTATGCAGCCAGTGAGGTAAATCCATGTGTTCATCATGTATGCATTATATTGTCATGTTCGTTATGTTTATGTGCTTTAGGGTCGATTCATACTCCTATTTTAGAGCCGAATAAAAGTCGGTTCGGCGCTGTAGAGCCTACAATTTGACGTCATTTGAGGTTCGGGGGGGCGGGTACCGTCCTAAAGTCGGCTCTTCGGTGCTACTGAAATTTTCTGACGAGCCGAAATCATTTCGGCACTACAGCGCCGAAACAGGAGTATGAATCGGCCCTAAGTTTGCTCATGTACTGATCGTTGTTTATTCATTGTGTGTTCATCAGTTTTGACGTTGGTCTATTGAGAGAGTGAGAGCTCAATAAAATCATCAGTAAACAGAAACGACTGACTTGTTCATGGAGGGAGTGACACTATCCATATATAGCTGAAGCCTGTTAGCTTCACTCACCTCAGACCAATAGACTCATTTCACACAGCCAGATTCCAGAGTGAGCAGAGGGAGAGAGCACCAGTGTGTGTGTGTGTGTTTGCACCAGACCACACGGTATGAAATGTTTGACTGTTTATGTGACTCTTATTATGTTTGTACTCTTATTGATTAAGCAGTGTTAAAGCCTGTGACATTTGCAGTTTTAGTGAATTTTAGTGACTGAAGTTGTCTATTGTCTACAGTGCCTGTCCGTCACACTATGTGTAAATGTGACCATCGGTGACTGTTGATGTGCCCTGAGGTTCAAGTTGGTTATGCAGCCCTTTAGCACCCTCATACCTGGAGTGAGGTATACATGATTATTTATTTGTCTAGTTTCCATTTGGAGTAGCCTATATCATTCATGATTGTATTTGTTTGGTTTTCGTTTGGTTGTGGTACTTTTGGTTATTGTGCATTTTCCTTGTCTTATAATTGAAATGACTTGAGTTTTCTATCACTGTATTTATAATTGACCATAAATTAACCATTTTTATTGTTGATTGTACTGCTGAAGTGACAAGTTTATTGCACAGATTTTAGTAGTCAAACTATGAGATTATTCGATTGTAACTATTTATTCTATATCCTTATAGTTTTCACGGTGTTGGAACAATAAACACACGCGTCGAGACCACCCAAACTTGTCATTCTTTCATCAATCGAGGGGCTGCAGTCATCATCAATCACCATCGACAAACAACTACAAGTGAGTAAACAACAAGACGCCCAAGTCCCAAAGTGTGAGCACGTTGTTGAACCGTATATCTCTGGTGATAAAAGAAAGGCATGGCAATGTAGGGCCAATGCCCTACATTCAAGTTGAAATCTTCACTCTGATACGGACACAAGTATTGAAATTGGATCGATTGGAAGGATCTAACCAAGTAACCAGTAAAAGATTATATGAAAGAAATAAAATATTTAACTGGTTTATATTTTACAATTTTAGTTATAGATGGCAAGTATAATGTTAAGGAATATTTGTCTTATTAGCCAGAGATCCTTTTAAAATGTTTCTATTACTGTGAGTGATATGGTCAGCTTCTGATGTCTTTCTTTCTTTCTAGATGTAGATGGAGATGACTGTAGATGCTGCTGGAACACTGAACCTGGTCTCCTGTGTGAACCACCCCATCCTGGCTGCTGTCCATGTGGACATTATGAGTGTTTGTATAGAGAGAAGCATGGCTGAAGAGCTTTGCATATCAGTCGTTTCTTGCTGCTGCCAAAGTCAAATTGTGATATCTGTAGTGTTTAGTTCATGGCCGCTTATGAGATGTAGATATAAGTACACCTGACTGGTGGAATAGCCTTGTGATACATACTGGATGTGCTCTTTGGTCGTTCACAAAACAAACAAACAAAAAGCTGCACAAAAATCACACAAATCAAGGGATGTCCGACAGTCTGTGTTGGATATTGTCCAACTCCTAATTGCCAATATCAACAGATACCGATATATATATTATATGCAGGCTTTTTCCAGTGGTGGAAACATAACTCAAACTTTTTACTTAAATAAAAGTAGGCAATACTGCAATATAGAAATACTCCGTTACAATTCAACATGTACTCGAGTAAAGGTACAAAGGTTTTGGTATAAAATGTACTTAAAATACCAAAAGTAATTATTAATAATGACTCATTATGCAAAATGTCTCATCTAAAATGATCTAATCTCTCAGCTCAAGTTTTCAAATGTATAAAAATATTTTGAAAATAGCAGATCTACATTGTATTGTGAGCTTGTAGATGTTTTTAATGTAAAATAATAAATAAAGTAAAATTACAAAGGTTTGCCGAAAAAATGAAGAAATTACAAAAAATACGTTTCTTAAACATCTTCTGCCGTATGTCCATAGAACTTCAGCTCTGTTGCAGCAAGCCAGTACAATGTGTCATTGTCTAGGTCACCTAAGCCACGATCACCATTCGGTGGCCGGTTTGGGGCAAATGGTCATTACGTGTTCCACAGTCTGTAGTGGATCCTCGCATTCACAGTGGGCACTGTCCGAGATGTCCCACTTCTGCTTTGAGGGTTGTCCACTCCTTGCAGGGGAGGTGCTGGCAAAGAACATATTTGGGGTCCTCTATGTATTCCACTGGTCCCTCTGTCTTGCCTTCACCCAGGATGCCTTGGAGGTGTCAGCTGGTGTTGTGTGGAGCAGTTCCTGGGCCTGTGTGGTAAAGGGGCATAGTGACTTGAGGCACGTGTGCTGTGGCAAAGGTCGCCGTGACTTGGTGTGTGTGTGTGTGTGTGTGTGTGTGTTGTGGCAAAGGGCACCGTGACTTGAGGCACGTGTGCTGTGGTGTCTCTGACGACCTTGTGGAGGAGATGGCTGGGATTCACTCAGCTGTGCCTTCTCAGTGAGGGCCAGCGTGGCTGCTTCTCGTCTGACCTCTGTTGGAGTGATTCCAGCGAGAACAGGCAGGCAGTTTGTTTGGGGTGGCCCATCCGGTGTTGAGGGCAGCATCCAGCTTCTTGACATGAGAGCTACGGCTCCAGACTGGGACACAGTACTCGGGTCGTCTGCATAGCCAGACTTCATTGATGTTGTTGCAGGGAGGTCATGGATGTAGCTGTTAGTGTTGAACAGCAGTTACTGGTGTGGAACCGAAAAGCTTCACAAACATGCCAAAAAATTCTAGTTTTGAACCTTTTTAATCTAGTTTATTTTCAAATAAATTTGTTTTTACTGTTTTGTGAAGCAACTTTGGGTACCTTGAAAAGTGCTATATAAATTGTATGTATTATAAAAAAAACAGACACGCAGCAATTGTCGCCACACAGACATCACAAATTCCTATTGGCAGCAGCAACAAGTGAGTGATGTGCAAAGCTATTCATAGAATATAACCACCATGTCTTCATTCCAGATGCTGCGAGGCTCAACCGGAGCCCCATACAGGTGGACATCTGCAGTTCTCGCTGTCCATGGATGAATCTGCATGGGGGGCTCTGAAGGCGGCTCAAAGTAAGAAACCACTTAGACTTTTCTATTACTGCGAGTGGTATGGTCGGCTTCTGTTTTAAATGTTCTCTATACATTTTGTGTATGATGTGAAAGGACACAATGTATGTATATCTGGCTCTTGGTCACTTAAATTAATCTTTCTTTCTTAGGGTGGATGGGTCGTGGTAGACGTCGTGGAAGGACAGAGATCCGTTCCTCTGAGGACTTCTGATGAGCTGTGAGTAGGAATATTTCTTGTTGGGATGGATATCTGTTGTACTGTTATGGTACGAAGTATAGCATGGCAGTATGATTCCTCCTAGTGGCACTAGTTGAATGTCTGTCAGCTCTCCAAGCTAATCAAAGTCTTAATGACACTTTTTTTTTAACCACTTCAACCCCAGCATCTCTATTCTGGGGGGAGCGTTCAGCCAAATTAGCAGATCTACAAGCTCACACCGCATTGCAACGTGTTGTGAGCTTGTAGATCTGCTATGTTTGGCAAATCAATTTGTGTAGAGTGAAATCGGAGCATATACCAAATGCTCTCTTTAAACGTCTGTTTTATCAAATCTATAGAGGGTTTAAGTGGTTCTGAATATGCAGCTCAACAAAACAAAAGCTAATTTAGTCCTTATTTCTTTCTTTCTTAGGACGGAGATCTGTGTAGATGCCGGATGACTTTGGACCTGGGCCTGCCCGGTGAGGAACCGCACAGTAAGAACCGCTCTAGGCCTTTCACGATTATGAGGTTTCTTTTTACTGGACGATTATTGTCGCTCAATTAAATATTTAAGTGTGGCCCGGATGGTTAGCTCAACTGTCTGGGCACCTATGCTGCCAAGCCAGCCAGATGGTGTGCTGCGGGTTCGACTCCCGACGGCCTTTGCCGCGTGTCACTCCCCATCTCTTCCCCCTTTCCTGTCTATATACTGTTCACTATCAGTAAAGGCATAAAAAGCCACAATTGATCACGTCTAGGAATTTCAACAATTTAGGCAGTTCTCACATCCAGAGTGACTTACAGTAAGCAACAACACATAGTAATGCATCAAATTCATAAACAATTGTCATCAAGAATAAGAAGTATAGACTATCCAGACTATTGGCAACAACAAGGGAGTGATGTGCGAAGCTCTTTTCTATGAAGCCATTCATAGACTATAACGGTCATGTCTTTCTTCCAGATGTACTGCAGGTCTCTCCAGGAATCTGCATTCCTCTGAAGACGACTCAAAGTAAGACCCTGTTAGGCCTGTCAAAAAGAACCCTAACTGAAACGTTTATTACTGTAAGTGATATGTTTAGCTTCTGTTTAAATGTTCTCTATAAATAAACGTTTTATGTATATATGTTGTGACAGGATAGAATATATATCTGGCTCTTGGTCACTCTAATCAATCTTTCTTTGTTAGGATGAAGATCGCGGTAGACGTCGCTGGAACGCGGCTGCTGGACAGGGAGTGCACACACACACACACACACACACACACACACACACAGAAAGGCTAATTTGGTGTGTGTTTTTTTTCTTTGTTAGAATGGAGATATCGATAGACGATCTGATGTTCCCTGGACAGAGATCCGTTCCAAAGCTCCCCCCCCCGGGGGCTTCCTCAGAGGACTCTGATGAGCTGTGAGTAGGAATAGTTCTTGCTTGTTTCTGAGGATGGATAACTGCTTTTGTACTGTTATGGTACGAAGAATGGCATCATTTACAGTAATCCAAATGTTTTAAATATTTTAGGATAAATCTAAATCTGCACAATAGTTTGAGAGTCAATATCTCATATCATGAGCGTGCCTCTTGGTCTTTGTAACAACTTGAATACAAATTACAAAAGATGTTGAGGACTGTACATGTGTTGATGCCTCCTAGTGGCACTCTGGATGAATGTCTGTCAGCTTTCCAAGCTAATCAAAGTCTTTGACACTTTTGTTAACCACTTCAACCCCAGCATCCCTATTCTGTTCAGCAAAAATAGCAGATCTACAAGCTCACACTGCAACGTGTTGTGAGCTTGTAGAGCTAATGGTTTCTTTCTCTCTCAGGATGGAGATCATAGACACAGCTGGAGGCTGGAGCCTCTAGAGATGGAGATCTGCAGGTCTGTCCATGGATTGGAGGATGGAGATCTGGGTAGACGCTGGAGGACTTCGGACCTGGGCCTGGATGGATGGGAGGACTGAGGACAGATCTGGGTAGACGCTGGAGGACTTCGGACCTGGGCCTGGATGGATGGGAGGACGGAGGACGGAGATCTGGGTAGACGCTGGAGGACTTCGGACCTGGGCCTTCTCAGTGAGGAACTCAACGGTACGAACCGCTTTAGGGTTAGGGCTTTTTTAGGCTTCATAAAAAGCCAATAATCGTCCGTTGCCGATAATTGGTCGATCCCTATTCTTAAACGTTACTGTAAGTGCATGTGTATGTTGTGACAGGACACGTGCACACACAGCAAAGCTAATTTGGGCTGTGTGTCTTTCGTTCTTTGTTAGAATGGAGATCTCAGCCGATGCCTGAGATCCGAAGCTTTCCCCGGGTGTTTCCGCTGAGGACTTCTGTGTCACTGGGAGGCTCGGACGGAGCTAGAAGGTTCGGTAGACGCCACTGGAACCTGTTTAGGCCTGTCAGAATTTAAGGTTTTATAATGGCCGATTTTAATTGTCGCTCAAATAAATTACAAGTAACAATTTAATTGCGTCATACTAACATTCTAAATAAAACTTTGGCTTTTGTAGGCTTTGTAAACAAAAAGATGCACATGGCATAATTCAATAACTTTATACACTAAAAAAAAGAGACACAAACAAAGTGACACATTTAGAGCTTGTAGATCGGTTGCTTGCATTATTTCTTTAAAATGTTTGACAATATATGAACATTTTCAACATGGGGACGATTATGACTCTAAAAAAGTATCTCAAATACTTGGCGATTAGGTAATTGTGACAGGCCTAAATCCTTCTAGTTGTGTTTTTTTATATCATGTTCTGTAATCAGTTAGGGTTGACTATAGACTTTTTTTAGGAATCATCATGGAATCATCATTTTTTTTAGGATCATCATGCCGGTGAAGAGCACGTTTCTAGCCGATGGAGCAACTATTTCTGATCACCTTTGGAGTTACATCACAGCAAGGTAACTATACAACACACGCACACACACTATGATCATGACATGACATCAGCTTGTGCCTGCAACTTGTTCCTGTTCGCAGATGACTCGGCACTGCTAGTCTCGGACAGGAACAAACTGCAGGTTGAAAAGGCCCTCAGCTCTGAACTCGGTAGAATCTGCACCTGGCTCGCTGATAACAAACTATCTTTACACCTGGGAAAAACTGAATCCATTCTCTTTGGATCTAATAGTAATCTCAGCAAGGCAAATTACTTCTTGGTTAGAGTTGGTGACAATGTTATCACACGTAAAGATGAAATTGCCTACCTAGGTTCCATCCTGGAGGCTAATCTTTCCGGTGATAAAATGGCCACCAACGTAATCAAAAAAGTCAACCAAAGAACAAGATTCCTTTGCAGGATCTGGTCAACAAAAACACCTTGAAGACCTTAACAGGAGCCCTCGTACAAGGTTTCTTTGACTATGCATGCACCTCCTGGTACCACAGCACCTCAAAGGCCCTTAAAACTAGGCTCCAGACCTCCCAAAACAAACTTGTCAGGCTCCTACTTGGCCTCACCCCCCGAACCTACCTCACTCCTGCCCACTTTGACAGGCTGGAATGGCTTAGGGTCGACGACAGAGTACAGCATCTTGCAATGGGTCTGGTCCACAAGATTCGATACACCACCAAGATACCCATGTACCTGTCTAGATACTTCCTTTATGTTAACGAAGTCCACACCCACAACACCAGAGGGAGTGCAACGAACCATGTACAACCCAGATTCGGCACAAACAAGGGACTAAATTATTTTCACTCCTATGCCACCAAAATGTGGAACGCCCTACCAACAGTCATTAAGACATGTGAATCCCTTGACTCCCTTTTTCCCCTCACTGTATACGTTTATTTTCCCTTTTTACCTCCTTTATGATGAATTCCTGTTCTGTTCTTTGACTATATAGAAGTGTCTTATTTGTACGTCTCTATGTTTTGATAAATTGAACATGGTGGACCCTCTTGTAAACAAGTGTAATGCTTAATTGGGTCGTCCACTTACAGTTAACAGTCTTTGTATTGAGTTTGTGCTTGACATGTACTGTAATTCTGCAAACTGTTAATAAATATTTCAATCAATATTGTTTTATGAACAAAGTAGTAATGAGCATTTCTTTCTTTTCTTTAGGACGTTGCTGGTCTCCTGTGTGGCTCCATCTGGAGGTCACCAGGGTTCTGAGTCACTCAGATCCTGACTGGTAGTGGTGATATGTAGATGTGATCAATCAGGGCTCTAAACAATAAAATAATAAACCAATATAAATAACTAGATAATAATATAAATAAATGGATAAAACGAACGATAAAAAAATAGATTATAGTAAAATAAAAGTAAATTAAAATAGTAAAATAAAAGTAAATTAAAATTAGTAATACATAAAATAAAATTAGTAATGGCATAATAATGGATAAAATAAATATAATTAGTAATATAGACAATAATACATAAAATAAATTTAATTATCAATATAGTAATGCATAAAATTAGTAATAACAGTAATACATAAAACAAATAATTTTTTTAATGCATGAAGTAAAATTAGTAATAACATAGTAATACATCAAATAAATACAATTAGTAATATAGTTATACATAAAATTAGTAATAACATAGTAATATATAAATTCAATTACTTTGTGTTGTTGTTATAGAATGACTTAAAAAAACAAACAAAAAATATCAATCACATCTACATATCACAACCAGGCTATATTGCCAGCAGGCAGGTGGACTGTAGACTCACTACAGCTGTCACAATGTGGTATACTTTGTTTTGACCCCAACTGGCCTCCAAGGAGAGGCGAGCATGGAGCCGGACATCTGATGATACACGAGAGAAGACGCCATAGTCAAAAGAAATTGTAATAAAAGTAATATGTTTCATGTTGATTGTAATTTATGCATGATTATTTTCTTGTTAATAAATTATTGCATTTATACCCGGGTGTCCGTTATGTGTCCATTACCCTTAGATCGCGCCGCCGTGGATTTATTTATTTCCCAAATGGTCTAAAAATGAGTTATTTAGCATACTTTTACCAATGAATTAGCCTATACACAGACAACGACTGATTAGCCTATTTTGGACGATATGGGTCTTTTCTCGAGTCAGTGTGTAGTCTCACTATAGTCTGTGTAGATTACCCGGCGGTGTTGCTGCCCCTCCCGGGAGTCGCGGCTCATGGCTCTTCACAGACGGCACAGAGACAGCAGTCACTCCGCTGAACGTGTCAGTGTTGCTGCAGTGGTGTGAACCGTGCGGGCACTGGTGGTGGTGCTGAGTTCTGACAGCCGAGTCACAGCTTCTTCTTCTGAATTACTTTATCTTTGCCTTGGAAAATACATTTTGCGTTTTGCTAGTTTCCCAAAACAAACCAGCGCGCGCTACTGTTTGCTACAAAGCGACTGGAAGCGGACGAGGTTTACAGACATACCAATAGTAGCCAATCATATGCTGATTAGGCCAGTTGCTGTATAGCCTACCTACCCGATCACCACACACAGCAACAACACACACACACTACACACACAATAGCCTTCTATATAATGCTGCGCACATATATTATATATATTTAAAAAAATACCCAGCATAATTTTTGGGAAGGCTAAGCCTTCCCTATAGCCTTACACACCCGCCGCCTATGGGCACTGTACTGTAGGCATATAATACCTGGCTAGGTGAAAACAAAAGAAACCTGATTAGCATTTGAGTACTTTTAACACGTCTGAACTGCCGGCGGAGAGGTTCACATTTTCGGAATTTTCGGAGTCACAGAGGGTCAATAATTCCCCGAAAATATGTAACGTTAATATAAAATGTCCACGAAAATCTTCATGGGGGCTAAAAGGGGCTATTTAATTCTTCATGGGGGCTACAGCCCCATAGCCCCCACAGACTCGACGTCGTTGCCACCTGCCAATTGTGTGCCCCAAACATTTGTGCTTCCCTGGTCAATTGGTGATGACGTTTGTGGTAGCCTAATCAACAGGAATTGTTGGTAAATAAATTGGCTCGAAAAAGTGAAGATAATTGACCAAGATAAAAGTTTTGTGCCAGAACTTTCACATAGATGGGAAACTAGAGGACAATATCTCACTCCACGACTTTGGAATTATTTAATGGGTGAGTAAAACGGAGCATTTATCACGCCAAGCATGTTTTATTGCAACCAGGAGCAACAGAATCCTGTGGTTAACTTGGCCCATGTAATGTTAGGGCTCAGGGACAAGTTGATCTATTAAGTCAAGGGCCCGGGGTTTGATTGATTGATTGAAATGTTTATTTACATTTAGTATGGGTACATTTCAAACGAAGGTACAGGTCAATACAAAAACGGATTGACCCAGATCTGATATTCAATATGTTCAAGTTTAAACAGGTATAGGTAGTTAAATAAAAATTATCCATTTATCAAACACAATTCAATAACATATTTTTCCCATATTTATTGTTTGGTCTATGTTCTTAAATGTAATTTTAAACAACCAACCAAATATAGGTTAATATTCAGAACCTTTTCTTTTTTGCAAGTGGTAAAACGAGATGAAAACCAAATTAAATGTCAGTCAGCATATAGAAAAAACCCATAAAGAATACCATAACCGTAAAAATAAAAAAAAGAAAAGTGAGCGAGAGAGAGATAAATGATTTGCATGAGAAAGAATACTTTCCACTTTCAACTTCACAGGCACAGCCTGGAGCTATACATATACCATTATGATGGGTGATTACATTACTTACTTACTTACAGGACATTGACAGGAAACAGGGGAGGAAGTGACATGCATTCAGAAATCCACCGGGCAAGTCCCTGTATGCTGTATCAACTTGCTGCTGTTTTTCTCAGATAGGTTGAACGTTCACGCAAAGCAAAATCCTCCCCTGTGTAGATAGATATACAGTAGGTAGGTCTACTCACAGACATCACTGCCCAGCAAGGCACCATGCAGGAGCTGTCAAATCCCCCACACACACTTCAAACAACCTCAGACCCAATAGTGTTGTGCCTGAGCAGTTTTTCTTTTCTTTCTTTACTTTACGTTTGTTATTATGTTATTGTTGTGTAATGTCTGTTTGTTGTCCTTAAATTTGTTAAAACCAATAAATATACTATAAAATAAAAAAACAACCTCAGACCCGGTTGAGGACCACATCGCCCTCCTGCTCTCGGTTTTCATATGTATATCTCAGTTCTGCTACATTGGCTTTGTTTGGCGATGTGAGCTGGTACCTTTGCCTGGCAGAGGACACCCCCTGTAATGTAATATAAAGTAATGTAATCTCTATGTGAAGTGGGTTAGGTTAGATTCTCATCCCATTCCTTACGGTCTTAGGTATGCACATGTCTGCATATTTGATCTTGATCCCCCCTGCCCCCCCCCCCCCACACACACACACACACACACACACACACACACACATTCCTCCGAGAGAGAGAGGGGAGGGGGGGGATGGCAGAAATGGCATTTGGAGAGCTACTTCAAGCCGCCACATGGCCTCGTGGTTCAGTGTGTCAGTGAGAATGGCATGCCTATATAGTTGACTCTACCAGATAGAGTGATAGAAGAACGGAGTAGTGAGCACGCCAACACTAATCGGGATCTATCTTGTTTAAGGAATGGAGTGGATTATATCCATATTGTACATAGAAGAGGTCAAGGGCTCTGTTTTGGTTATATGTGACTTCAGTGATCTTGCCACTTAACAGTCTGGATTTACTGCACAACATATCATCACAGGGGGAATTCTTTGAAGGTGATTTTTTGTTTTGTTTATCAAAAGGTACTGTGAATGTCAACCTGCCTTGAATGGTAATCATATGCTGAGATTAGATATTTACTTTGTATTCTTTGATCCAAAGGGATGAGTCAGTGCGGTATCTAAGTTAAGAAGTTACTGTGTGATTATACTGTACATAGATTATAGTGTCCGCTCACACAGCTCGCATATGTGTGTGTGTGCAGAAATCCAGGAGAGTTTTCCCCCCATGTCGTCAACTGTGTTTTTGACATATTTTGTTTGTGACATGCTCTGACTCACCCACACAGAAATAGAATAGCAGAAAACACTCACAGTCCTCAGCGACGCAACAAACACAGTGTAGACAGAAGAGGGCAACACTGGGGCGACAGCCATATGCTGAGCTTATTTACAACACCCACACACATACAGTACTACTCACACGGTCCGAACACTGATCATCCAGATATACAGTATTGTCGAACACTGCTCCAGGGCACCACACGCTTCAGAGACCCAACAGTACAACTGAGAATTGACTTTTCAGATGAATAATAATTGGGAAACATGTACCTGTAGATTGGACACAGGATTTTGGACACATGATCAGGTGTAAAAGGTTGTCCAAAACCTCAAAAACAAGAAAAACAGCACTTCAGAAAGGTCCTAAAGAACTTTTTTAATACAACTATTGCCTCTTGAGATGTATGTGGCCACAAGTATAATAGATAAACTTACATGCTACAGAAAACAAGGACTCAAGTCAAATTTCCAAATTACAACGCCTGGACTCAACTCAATCTTTTACTACCAGTGAGTCTTGGAACCGGCCTGGAATTGGAATTGGATTTCTGTAACTTACATTGCCCCCTGAGGTAAACCATCTGGGCTATCTGTGGGAGTTCCCTCTCGAGGTACAGACTTGCAAGACCATGGACTCACAGGGAGGTCCGTATCTCAACAAGAGTGCGGTTTGTTCGCCTCTTGGTGCTGCTCGCCTCTCTCAATTAGCTTTGGGCTGTGCAGTTGTTGCCATGGTGACTCACAGTGCTGGCTACAGCGGATCATATGGTGTGTTCTGCATGGCGGTATGGTGTCTCTGCTTTGCTGTGACAACCCTGGTGTTCTTCTTGGATGCCACTCGTCTCTACAGCTGCCTGCGGGTATCCTGGGACAACCTGACTGTGGCCTTTGCTGCCCTGGCGACGCTCATGTAAGTATTGCTCCGGTCAGTCATGGACAAAGTGCTCAACCCCAGTAATTCAGTCCAAGTATACCTGATCCAGTGGTTCCCAAACTGTGGTGCGTGCACCCCTTGTGGTGCGCCTCTAGGGGGTGCGTGACATGAAAAGGGTAATGGCGGTTTTATGGTGTTAGTTAGCACAAACCAGTAAACCACTGTTGTAAGGAGATGTCTATAGCAGCTGCGGGAGTATACATCAGTTGCATGTCTCTCAGTGCAGTGACATTCTGTGATTATTTGCCATAATCATATTAAAAAATGTATCATCTTCCACCAAATACAACGCGACTTAGCGTCAGCTATAGGTCAGGAGGTGCACGGACAAATATGTTTGGGGACCGCTGCGTGTATACTGTAGATAATCCTGGTCAGGTATTACTCAACTACAAGTGAAAATGTCCTCTTCTACCCCGGATTTGAACCCGGTCTCCTATGGATGTGCTGACATTTGTTTTACCATTGAGATAATAGAGCCTTGTCTGCTTACTGGTGATGAATTGAGCAACAGTCACCAGGCTGTGAAATCAAGTAAAACTCTATAATTGTAATTACATAAAATATATGGTATATTAAAATAGGGGTGGCATGATAGTCTATAGACTCTATAGACCGTTTACACATGAAATGTCTGGTTAAACAACAACTTCTTTCCCATCCACTTACCCCAATACTTACTTCTCTGTCTTCAACCGCAGGTATGTGACAGCCTCTGTGGTCTATCCACTCTACTTTGTCCGCACCGAATGCCCTTATGCGGGTTGTGAGGTCAGAGACTTCCGCATCGCTGTCAGTGTCTGCTCCATCGCCGGTTCCCTGGCCTACGGAGCTGAGGTGGTCCTATCCCGAGCCAGACCGGGCCATACGGTAGTGGGCTACATGGCCACAGTCTCCGGCCTCCTCAAAGTGGTCCAAGGCTTCGTGGCCTGCATCATCTTCGGAGCGTTGGCCAACGGGAGCGAGTATCACCGCTTTGCTGCCACAATCTTCTGCGTTGTCGTCTATGCCCTCTGCTTCGCTCTGACTACGTTGGTGGTCGTCCTCACTGTATGCGGCAAGACCACGGCTGTGCGTTTCCTGCCGTTTGAGCGCTTCGTGGTGGTCTATACCCTCCTGGCTGTTTTGCTCTACCTCAGCGCATCCGTGATCTGGACAGTGTTCTGCTTTGACCCCAAATACGGCTCTCCATGGCGACCGTCATCGTGTCCCAGAGGCAAGTGCCCATGGGATAGTAAGGTAGTGGTGGCGGTGTTCTCATTTGTTAACCTGGGGCTGTATGTGACAGACCTGATCTACTCCCAGAGGATACGTTTTGTCTCCTCACAGACCTCTGCTCGGCCACGGGTATAGCAACAGTGAATGGGAAACAGTTTCCCAGCGTTTGGCATCACAGGGATAATGCATAATGGAGTGATTTTGTTTTTATTTACTTTATTGTTTATTGTATAATATCTTTAACAGACATAAAGGCTCAATCGTAAGGACACCACTGGACCCAAATACAGAACAATTCAGACCTGTTACTTCCTCTGCCATACCACACCCCAGGGAGGTATCTTACCCATTGAACTTTGCCCGCCCTAAAAATACATGCAGACAAATGGGTCTGCCCAGCCAGCCACACCCAACCAGCCAGGGGCCCCACTGGCAGTTGAAGCCATACACACCCACCTTTCCAAATCTGAGGTTCTACCCCACGCCACCCCATGCACGCACGCACGCACGCACGCACATACTATAATAACCCCTGCATCAATACACACAGCACAGCAACAGCTTTGGGGCTCAAAAATTAATCCAGGACCATTTGACCGCTCTTGTACCCAAATCTGGAGTTCTGCCTGAAACTACATAGCATGTCACTCTTGTATTTGCTTATGTTGCATAGAATAACCTTATTAAATAATCTGACAATTTCTACACACACACACACACACACACACACACACACACACACACACACACACACACACACACACACACACACACACACACACACACACACACACACACACACACACACTTTTTAGACTATTCCTTGCTTTCCACATGTGTAACCTACAGTCTAATGGTAAATATCCTAGACCACTGGTTCCAAAACACTGAGTCAGGACACATTTGTGCCTCTACAAGCTTACAACGTGTTGCGTTGGGTCTCGAGCTAAAAAGTTTGGGAAAAACCCCTCCACCCTTCAGAAGTAAAGAAGAGAAAGTGGTCCCAGTAGCTGCCAGTTGGTTGAAGCCCCTCTGTCAGCACTATCTACTCAGGGACAAACAGTAAAGAGAGATCTGGCCAGATCAGCTCCATTGTCACCTCTCTCTCCTTCCCCTTATCCTTCCTTCCTTCCTTACCCCCCCCTTGTCTCCACCAGGCCGAAGGCATGGGGAGAGAGTATGTTTTGCACTCCGTCCGTGTGTCCGTTTGTGTGTCCCTCCGTGTGTTCGTCCGGCTGTCTGTCCATCCGTTACCAGCTAATCTCCTGCATCATCAACACACACAGCACAGCAACAGCTTTGTGGCTAAAACGATTATCCAGGACCATTAGGCCGCTCTTGTACCAAAATCTGGAGTTCTGCCTGAAACTACACAGCATGTCACTTTTGTATTTGCTTATGTTGCAGAGAATCTGACAATTTCTATAGCTGTAAATAAACTGCCTTTGTTAATGAAGACATTATTTTGTGTGTGTTTCTCTTTCTGTCTGAGGTCTCTAGGGAAGAGGGCAATCGTATACAGTAGGTACATACTACGTGTGTGTGTGTGTGTGTGTGTGTGTGTGTGTGTGTGTGTGTGTGTGTGTGTGTGTGTGTGTGTGTGTGTGTGTGTGTGTGTGTGTGTGTGTGTGTGTGTGTGTGTGTGTGTGTGTGTGTGTGTGTGTGTGTGTGTGTGTGTGTGTGTGTGTGTGTGTGTGTGTGTGTGTGTGTGTATCTTTTATGATAAAATGTAGTCCCAAAAAATAGCTCCTCTATAAACTATAAGCTCTAACTCCACCACAGTACATGTTTCTCTCTTTCTGCTTGCAGTCCGGACTCCTGAGGTGTATTTAACCTCAGCGGAATATGACAGAGCTAAGAGAAACCTTCCTCTGGCAGCCATATATCACAGAGAAATCGTTTCTTCCTCATGAGACGTCTTCTCTGGTCCAGGCTGTGACTTGACCGGAGAGGACATTCCATGAAGGAAGTTCAATTCAATTAGCAGCCTATAGCTGTTTGTGAATTCCTACTCCTTTGTCTGTATGACAGACTGTCAAACCTGTATAGGATTAGACTGGCACCTCTAATATATATATATATATATATATATATATATATATATATACAATTGTTGTAGTATTTGTTAGATCATTTCTGACATTACACGTCATGTCAAGTTGGCTACTCCATCATATTCTGTTGGTCAGCACAGACAGAACTTTAGCCCAGACCGTGTTCTATAGGTCATATTTGGTCATCTTGCCCTTTTATCATAATTTTACCCGTAGTCTACTGCCTGTTTACACAGCGTTGTTCCTCTTATCCTATTAATGTCATGTCATCATCCACGTGCCTAATCATCTCAGCCCTATATTATCCTTATATGCTCACTGGGAGTCAGGGAGTGTTTTTCTCTGCCGAAAGTTCACTGTGCAGAGAAAGTTATCAACAAGTTGCCTGGCAACGCCTGCCTAGACGCTCTCCCGGCTTTCCATGGGCATCGATGTGCGGAATAGAGGAGATGAATTCTACGTCTCATCATCTATGCGGTGGACCAATGAGCGCTCGACACCCAGCGCCACCATACCATGGGATATTACGGAAATTAACTATTTACCAGCCAATGAACTTTATATCAACAAAACTGATGTAATCTTCAGTATTTATGGCTGGAACATACTGTGAAGAGGGTGGTTCAATTCAGATTCCATCTTGGAAGTTGGAACCATTGATTATTCTAAATTATATTGATGTAAATTGTACTATCATCTGAACCATGTAGCACATTCTCTATGTAAATTGACTTTATACCTACTAAAAAACCTTAAAACCTGAATCCTTCCTCTCAGAACTTTATTTCCGTCTCCAAATTCTTTTTTAAAGTATCTTTAAATTTGTTATGGTACAATGGCTGTCATTCAAGAGTTAAAGGGCTACTCACTCATTTTTAAGGTAAATACAGCACGGTATTTGATCTCCCGACTGGGTTATTGAAGGTATAGATTTACAGTCCTTTCTAATTAGCATTACAAAATAGATATAATTGATTTTTTATCAATTAGTATTCTCTTTCTGAATGGAACATGGTTTCTTTCTCTATGAGACAGACAGGTGCATGTGGGAGTCCTTGGTTTAGCAGTCTGTTGGTATTCTTCGCTTTGGTATTTTGCTTCTCTCTCTGTATTCTCTTCTCAGACTGTAGGGAGACAGATGAACTCCTGGAAGAGATTCTCTGTCTAGGCATTAGGTGCACAACTTCTCACAAGGCTGCCTCCTTTCTCACTCCACACACACACACACACACACACACACACACACACACACACACACACACACACACACACACACACACACACACACGCACGCACGCACGCACGCACGCACACACACACCTATAGAGTATGTCTGGGCGGCTGGGCCCTAATCACTGCAAGCAACAAATCACTGTGTCCACAGTAGACCGTCTTCCTTCTCTATGGTGAAAAATAATTATGCACTTGGCTGGCGTTTTTAATATATGGGGGGTTTGTAAAAATAAAAAATAAAGTGCTGTCACGCCTCGCCACACATGCAGAGTCTGAGTGATAGATAGCACGGAGTCGGAGGCAGTGAGTGGTAAATTGACTTTGTGTGTGTTGTGTGTGCATATACAGTATATGTCGATTTGTCTGTTGCAAGGATATAATGCTGAAGTTTTCAGCTTACTTGAAGATTACAAAACCAACAGTATTCTCTGAATGTCACCAGAACAAGAGGAGACAGTATGGGTCCTCTCTGCTCACTGAGCTGTTGTTTTGCTCTTGGCAACATCTCTATTTTCCCCAACAACATGGAAAACATGACAGCTAGCAGCTATGACTGCCCTTTTCCATTGATATTCATTAAATAAAAAAAGAAAATGCAGAAGTCAATAGAATTGTCTGGGCTGGTTCAATGGTTCAAAACTATGAAGGCTTAAATCATATGTCACTACTCCCAGCTGACAGAAAAAGTGCAGTATAACAGCTGGTGTGTTTGGAACGTGACCCCAGACCCCATACATTCTGCTGTATATATAGACACTGGTCTTTGCAATCCCTCAGTAGGTATTCCTGCCCAACAGAGGAAATAAATGGAATGTTTCTAATGGAGTGTAATTTTAGCATGGCATGGCATGGCATATAGCATATGGGGCCGAGCATGGGCATTAGAGATTGAGACAGACAGATAGGGAGGGAAGGTGCACAAGTCCATTAAAATGTTCACATGGCACATCTTACCATCAAACTGACAGGCAGTATAGGCTGAGTTCCTGACAAATTTCAAGAGCATGCATTAGAGAACTACCTAGGGATAAAATATGAAACCAAGCTCTGTTCAAATTCTGTGCCTCATTAGTGTACTCGCTGGTCTAACTTATTTAGATTCTGTCAAATCAAATGAGAGAACAAAAACATTTGGCTACACAGAGCTTTTTGAATAGCATCATTCAAATACATGGTCCCTGTCCACCTCTGCTCCCTTCAAATGTTTTATTGATTTTATATTCAAATTGCTGAATTTGCATTGAAGTTCATCAATATTGAAATATGGGCACTCATCACTGAGTTGGAAGACCTTTCTTTGTGTGTGCTGCAAGTACAGTGATATACTTGCAATAGTCAGTCTATCCTTGTGCCTGCACAAGAATAGACTTACTATATTGACTTGGTGACACATAATGGTAAGCACCTAACTAAATAGAATCATAACACCTTCCTCAAACTGTGGTATTGCACTGCAATATACAGTATATCAAATAGATCTATTGCATTAATTGTTCAGATGCCATGTGTTCCATTATTCATGCTATATTATACTGTGTTAATGAAACCACAAGAAAATGGATGGAAATATTTTACAAACCACCATTTATTTATTGTGGATTCTAATATTATGGGCTATTGTACATGTGCGTGTGGTGTTATAAATTAAATTATATATAATTACTTAATTTACCACCCAGGGCAGAAAGTAGGAACTTTTAAATATAATGTATCCATTCAAATCTAGCTCTCATTTATAAATATTTGATTCATCATCATCATCATCATCATCATCATCATCATCATCATCATCATCACCTTTATTTAATTTGATCATGACCACAAAGGCACCACTACTGTATGTCTTCAGGCATCTGACTTCCATCCTGATACTATGAGTATCTGTGCATTTTTTTCAACCGAGGTTCACTTTCGTTTTAGGGATTTTAGCTGTTTTTGACAGGGGGCGGGGGCATTCGAGCATGGGGCTAAATATGTATTTTTTAACTAAATGTTATAGTGATTTATTTTTTATTATTATTTACTATAGTCCTACAAAAGATCACAGGGTCTACTGAATGTGTCAAACTGACATATTGAGCCTATGACACACATAGTGTGGCTTCCCCCCAGTAGGCCTCCTTCACATTCAGTAGATCCTGTGATCCTCTGTGGCCAGATGTAAGGTCCTGGGGTCTATTAGGGAAATAAATCACCATAATATATACAAAAAATACATATTTATGCCCATGTTCGAATGCCCCCCCTAAAATGAAAGAAAGCAGCAAATAAAACAAAATTAACACGCATCTTTTACTTTCTCTAACAACAACCTAAAACATGAACCTTGGTTGAAAAAATAAATAAAGTTGTCCTTTGTGTGCATAAATAAATAATAATAATACTAATAATATAATGTAAAAAATGGATGGACACACAAAACAAAAAATCTTTGACAGCTCATGTAACTCCTAGTTTGAATATGAGTTACGTGAGCTTCCCTTGCCAAAATAAACATAACCCACTTATAACGTTCATGGTCATGGTCATACTCTTGACCTCAGACCTACATTTTTTACTCAGCTCTGCTGTTACTGATGCAAAGGAGGAGTGGTGGACTACAAAACCCCGCCCAAAGCTAGAAGAGTGACTTGCTATTGGCCACGTGCAAGCACTGTATCTTTGGTGATTGGCTAACCTCCCATCGATCACACTTGTGAAAATGTGCCTTGTGGATGGATCGGATGAAGGAGGAAGCCACGTTGACACAGAAAGTGGTGGTTTGTTTCATCATTCACAGACTGAACAGCGGTAGTAAGCGGTAACTACTCCAGTACTCCAAGTCGACCAGGAGGCACAAAGAGTTGGAACATCTGGGATCAGCCGAGCAGGTAAGGTAAGTTAATCACCTTTACGTAATTTACAATCTTAAAAAATATGTGCTGTACTGAATTCAAGCTAGGTTAGCATGTCTGCCGGCCGGGTTGGTGGCATACTCTATGGTTGGTGGTCACTGGTGGTCAAAATGTGCTTAGCAAAGTGATTTAGTGATGCTAGCAAACTGCTAGCATCACTAAAGCATTGCTTTTGATGTTACATTAGCTGCAATCAAACCGTTAGAGTAGTAGCCTATTGGTATCCGGCCAAAGGCCACGTGAAAAGCAAATTCACGTTTTGTTTGCATAGCGGACATGTGGTTGACTCTTTGAAATGTATGAATGACAATGACCTAGTCCTTTTTTAATTTGCATTGTAGGGAAAATAAGTCACACATCCCAACAAGATGAGCGTCGGTTTCATCGGAGCTGGCCAGCTGGCTCACGCACTGGTGAAAGGGTTCACTGCTGCAGGTGAGTGATCAGTGATGACTGATCAGTGATCACTCACACCCCGCTGGAGAAATCCAACCAAAATGAGAGATGAGATGTACTTTATTTATCCCCACAGGGAAATAGATACGTACATATACACTCATACAGTAACAGTACCACCAGCATCATGACAAATGACAACACATAAGACAGTAGCATCACGTGAATACAATAAAGACAGCAACAAAATAAAGGCTTATCAAAGTCTTGAGTCTGACTGTCATTGTGGGCTCGCTACAGCGAGCACACACTAGTTATTGCCAGCCTATATTTATTCTTTATTTATTCCGCCGCTTTTTTTTGGCACCCTACTACTTCCACATACTTTATGCTAGAAATTTAGTTCAAACTTCAAACTGTTCAGCTCTTTGCAGTGATGGGTGCTTGTATTTTTATTTTTACAAAGTTTTATACTTTTTATACTTTTTAACTTTTTAACTTTTTTTAACATCCTTTATAATGAGAGTCGATGGAAGAAAGGTCCCATTTTTCACAGTTAACTTTTTTGAGCTCTTATTACTCCGTCATACTTTCACTTTGAAACTTCATTCAAACTTTATAATGTTCATCTATCTTTGAACTTTCATTGGTGAAAAAGTTGTTTTGAAAAAGTTTATACTTTTTAAAATATTTAACTTTATTTATAGTTTTTTCCTGCCATTGACTTTGTATGGGATTTATCTCTAAATCAACCTCACTTTTGCAGCCTCATTACTCTGGCATACTTTGTTGTAGAAACGTGATTTAAACTTTAGAACGCTCACACGACTCTGGACTCTGGACGGTTCAAACCGTATTCGAATACGTTGAACGGTTTTTCCGAAATCGCAGTTCAATCGCAGGCCGTTTCGCATAATTAGTGCCATTTTAGAGTGCGGGCCTTTTTGACTAGAGTGTGGAGACTGAAATTCTTTCCTTGAAAATTTACCAAACAAATTGTCGTCCCGGCCAAAGTATTCATTTTACACGCATGTTCTTTTGTCATTTTGTAGCCACACATGTCCTCTTTCACACAATGTGACCACCAAAGCACAGAGACATACAGAATGTGAACTACGGCCTTTTAAGTGACACAAAAACAGTCAATCTGCTCATTGACCTCCATTGTATAATTCTTACGAGGAAATTATCGCGCTGACAATTCTTAACTCGCTCTTATAACCACATTTTCAATCGTACCAACACCACAATCGCACATGGTGTACCTCAATATCTCAGGCCACTCACAGCGAAAAAAATATTTGCATTCGACTTTTACTTTTTGCGATAGAGCAATTTGTTCGGGGCATAGTTTCCCCCCATTCACGGCCATTATAATCTCCCAGTCATAGTACTGGCATAGAACTTGGAAGTCTTTTACGTCCACAGCTGAGACATATAAGGGCTTAATTACAGGGCTGACATTAAAGTTACAAGATCTCAATGAGTTGCTCTGCGATACCTTGTGAGCTTGTAGGTCTGCTATTTGTGCAATTGGCTGGCCTTTACACAGCTCTCGCAAGAGCACGCACACACGCACACACACACCCTGTCTTCCTATTGGCTGGCCTTTACACAGCTCTCGCAAGCGCACGCACGCACGCACGCAATTTTTTTTAAAAAAAGTAATTTTTTGAAAAAAAGTATTTTTTTGAAAAAAAAGTATTTTTTTGAAAAAGAAGTATTTTTTTGAAAAAAAAGTATTTTTTTGAAAAAAAATGAAATTTTTTGAAAAAAATGAATTTTTTTGAAAAAAATGAATTTTTTTGAAAAAAATGAATTTTTTTGAAAAAAATGAATTTTTTTGAAAAAAATGCAAACTTAAAAAAAAAAAACTTTAACCTTTTTTTTTTTTACTTATGAAAAAAAAATATATATATTTTTTTTACTTAAAAAGAAAAAACTTGAATTTTTTTAATAAAGATTATTTTTTTTACATTTAAAGAAAAACTTTTAAAAACACTTCTACAGCTTCCACATACTTTATTCCGCTTTATGCAGTTATTTATGCTTAAACTAGTTTTTCCAAATGTTCATACTTTTTTTTTACTTTTACTTCAGCTTTAATACATTTTCTACTTTTGTTTACAATATGCTACAGTCCCGAAATATTGATCACTTCTACAACTTCCACATACTTTATTCCGCTTTATGCAGTTATTTATGCTTAAACTATAGTTTTTCCAAATGTTCATAGTTTTTTAAACTTTTACTTCAGCTTTAATACATTTTCTACTTTTGTTTACAATATGCTACAGTCCCGAAATTTTGATTATGGATTTAGACCACCAATGGGAACACTATTACTCCGGTCCCCGAGTTTCAAACTTGACACGGCAAAAACTTTATACATTGCAATTTATGCGAGCCCACGCAGTTTCTACAGGAACTGCCTTTCTAGTTATTTTTAATCTTCCTCTCTTCTCACTTCACCTCACTCTAGGCGTCATAGCTACGAACAGGATCACAGCCAGCTCCCCAGACACAGACCTGCCTACGGTAGCTGGATTAAGGGTGAGAAGATACGTTTATGCAGGATGTGTGTATTCTTGTTCAGTCCATTTGTTTACTCCTTTCTTTGTTTTTATGGTTTATGCACCATATACATGTGAGTATAGCCTATATTGGGGTGCATACTTACTAGTTTAGACTAGTTATTGGTTAGACATGGGTTTAGGTGTGCTGCTCCGTGGGAGGTGAGGGTTTGAGATAGGTTGTAGTTGTAGGACTAATGACTGGTCTAACCAATAACTAGTCTAAACCAAAAACTGTCTAAACTAAGTACTTCACCCGCCTATATTTTGATTTCATGGCCAGATGAACCAATCAACTTCATGAAAGATTTGCACTGCCACAGACCTGGCTTTTATTGCTCATTATCCTGAAAAACATGCGTTGGCATGAAACTAATGCTGCAACATGTTGTTGAGAAATCATTACGCACACAGCCACAGACAAATCTGTGTTTGAGAAGCCTAAAGTAGATTAGATAATGAATCTTTTAGCAAGTTGAAGCTGTACATTTCTTTCCCCATAGCCTTCTCCTATACACCAGCTCAATGACCTTGCGCTTAGCGTCCACCCTGAGCTTGGGGGTTTGGGGTTTGATCCCCAGGTCATAAAGTGCAAAGACACAAAAAATGGGACCCAATGCCTCTCTGTTTGGCACTTGGGGGGTCAGTCCCTGCGACATACTAGCGTCATGTCCAGCTGCCTCACGCTACAGTAAAGGGAGAAAGGCTCCTGCCCTATGGGCTTTGTGGCTCGGCAAGGCTTATACCGTTTACATTCAAGAAATGTTCAGTCTCACATTGGATACGCCTATGCACCTGCTTGTCATTCATGCATTGAAAATGATTGTCTGTTATTTTTTATCAGACGCTATAAACTGTTACTGAACTGTAATCATTCCATGATGGCCAGGAGTTTAAAACCTAGTAGTGCAATCTCCAAGATGGATAAACTGTATCTATGTGTTTTTCTTCTTGGTCTATCTCATCGGAGCACACATGAGAACCTGTCATCAAGACGATGTTGCTGTGGCTTGATGTGATCAGCCTGACAGAACTGAGTTTCCCAAATAAAGTTTCTGCTGCTGATTCTACGATACTCCTTCTGTCAACATGTGTAGAAAATGGGAGTGAACCTGACCACGAGTAACAAGGAGGCAGTCTGTAAGAGTGATGTGTTGTTCCTGGCTGTGAAGCCCCACATCATCCCCTTTGTCCTGGATGAAATTGGACCTGACATTGAGGACCGCCACCTCATAGTATCCTGTGCTGCAGGAGTCACCATCAGCTCCATAGAGAAGGTCAGCTTCAACTGTTACCATCTCTACTCTTGTCTTCACTTTCTCAGCCATTTTCTGGCTTACACTATCCCTCCCCATTTCTCTCTCTCTCTGTGTCAGCAGCCTCTGTCTTTCTTAGTCCCTCACTTACACTGCTGAAATGTCACAAGTCTGGTGGCAGAGATATGAAGAAAATAATACTTGGTGACTGTTGTTCTTTGTTTGTATTTGTTAAGTCACCATTTCCACAATTGCTCAATTCTTTAGCAATTTGCATAATTACCCTATCTGTTGTTAGAGACTGAGCCACACAACAGCTTCCTGTCTCCTTTTCAGGCTTCTCTAACTCCCTATCGACATGTTTGTTTTCTCCCTTTTACTCCCTCTCGATATCATGTTCAATTCAATTAAAATTGTATTGGCATGTGTCCAAGAGACGGCACTGTGCAGCAGTGTTCTGATTAGGCCCCATCTCGGTAGAGTAGAGGTACTCTCGGTTCTCATTCTTTGTCGTGTTTATCTACCCTGTTGTCATCTCACAGAAGCTACTCCAGTACCGTCCGAATCCTAAGGTGATGAGGTGTATGACTAATACTCCAGTGGTGGTGAGAGAGGGGGCTACTGTCTACGCCACAGGAACACATGCAGAGGTGTGGAGGGAGCGAGGGAGGGATAGATGCTGAAATTGGGGTAATGATGAATGATTTGAAAGACACTTTACTTGTGTCTGTCTCGGCAGCCAACCGATCACTTTATATAAGGGTTGTCCCGATCGGATCGGGTAATTGGAAATCAGTCGATTTTCAAATCGAGCCAAAAAACGTATTCAGGACATCCCTAGTATCAAAATTATATCCATATCATATTAGACTGGAAATTGTCTGATTTGGGATATTGTACTATTGTGATATGACATAAACGTGTTCTATAAAATATAAATATCGGACCGGTAAGAATCAGTATCGGCAGATGCTCAAAATCAAATGATTGGAATCGGATCGGGAGCAAAAAAACGTGATCGGGACATCCCTATTTTTTTAACAAACTCATTGACAGGTCAGCTGGGAAATGATGCCTGAGGAAGGCTGTGTGTCACTGAAACGTTGCTTTAAATAAATTACCGGTATCCTACGTGTACTTTGCAAGTGATGGATTATGTTTTATTCACCGTTTCACTTAATGCTTTTAGACGTTTAATCCAGTTGTGTGAGTCGACAGATGGGAAATGTTTCTTTTCTTTTTCTTTTTTTAACAATTTTTTTTTAGCATTTTTTTTTTACAAACAGACAATACAACAAAACAATACATAATACAGACAATACAATACAATTACTTAAAATGAAAACCAAACAAAAAACAATAACATACAGTACATACATATGTAAGTACAGTATAATAAAATAATGGCACTTGAATGGTAACAACAGAGTCAAACAACAAACAAGACCAAACAGCTGCAGAGAATACAATTAGACAATTTCAGTTTCCACCATTAAATAAGATAAGTCATTAACCGTAATATATTATATTGTATATTATATATTATTACATTTCCCATATCTTAAGATGGGAAATGTTAAATGTGTTAACCAATCACATTGCATTGTGAAGGTCATTGTTATTGACAACTCCGTTGGAATAAGAATATCGCAAGCTAATGTCCTTTTAGTGGAAGCCTATAATCATGAATAAAAAGTAAGTAAATGAGAACCTACACATAAAGTCCTACAACATAATCCTCCTACGTATTCCCATATTAATATAATTATATAAATACACTTCCTGCCACCCAAGTGCATCATGGTAAATGCACATATTGACCTTCAGTGGGCATGCGTTCAGAGCAGAGAAAATACTGTTCGTTTAGTTTTTTAAAGCAAAATTTGTAACCTTACCAATGTTTTTGTCAATCAAATTTGACTGGGTTGTGTTAATTAGTTACACATTATTCTGTGGTGTGATGAACTGGTTTCATCACACCACATCGAGTACGAATTGCTTTGTATTGGGTGAGGGATTTCATCTACTGTAGGAATTGCTGATATTGTGATATGTGATGGTAGACTCATAAGGCACCATAGCAGTGGTGAATGACAATGATTGAATTGTCACCACTCACCTCACAATCGGTCGAATCATGGGTAATACAAATGACAAAGGTTTTCCTACTTTGTTAAATTGCTTGTCTCCCATCCTCTAGGTGGAAGATGGCAAGCTTCTGGAGCAGCTGATGTCCAGTGTGGGCTACTGCACTGAAGTAGAGGAGGACCTCATTGATGCCGTCACTGGACTGAGCGGCAGTGGACCCGCCTATGTAAGTGACTGTCTGTATGACAGAAACAGGGAATAGGGTCGCCTATGTCTTCACTGTCCTGTCTAATTAGAAACAGAGATGCCTCCGATCCAGCTTAATTCATGTATCAGAGATCGGATTTGACACCACCGATACACGCTCCGATACAGGAGGGGGACACGTGTTTAATGTTTACTACAGTCCGTCCTGCACAGACAGTGCAGTGAGCGAATCCAACCTCCAGTATGTACAGACTGCAAACAGTTTATAGAAAAAAGCCCCACTAAGGTGCAATATGCAAGAGAATGGAATTGCTTACAGACTTAACAGTATTAAAAGTATAAAGTTTACCCGTCGTCGCACGGATCAGTCAAGTCACTGCATGCGCAGTTCAGTTGTGTGGTGGAGCCCATCATCTATAGCTAGCTGCGTTCTGACATTGTTGTTGATGAGATTGCTCTTGTAATCCATTCTTCTGCTATATATTAACTGCACACACATGCTGTTTAGCGTGTGATTAAATATTTGTAACTTTATTATTGCCATTGAAAAGAAATGCTGCTGTGACGATGAGGATGACGATGAAGAATAAGCATGCGTCGTCGTCGTTAAATCCGTCTTTATATAATTGGCTCAGTTAACAAACCATGACATTGTTGTCAGAAGCTCAAATATTGATTCAGATTGTAAGTTTAGTGCAATTCTTAAGACAAAGACAGAGTTTGCAAACTAAAGTAGCAACACAACACCAGCGCCATAACAAACGTCCTGAGGTATTTTTTTTCTCCCAGAGTTATGTCGGTAAGGCTCAAGGCTTTTGTCACATGATAGCGCAGCTGATTCCAGGCATCACATTAGGGGTAAAAAGGTACCACGTGTATATAGCAATAATAATAATGACTTATTATTAATAAACCATAGTATTAATTAACAGGTTACATGCAGGCATCACTTTAGGGGTCAAAATGTACCTTTGCACATAATAATAATAATAAACTATAGTATTAATTAACAGTGTTGTGGCTGATAATAATTTGCCGATAAATTACTCATGCCGGCAGGCTAAGCCTGGGAGCTAAAAACAAACTGTAATGACGCGCGACAAAACAACGATAAAATGATTCATTTCCAAACAAGCTCAAAGTTTAAAACGTTTATATAGCTCAGTGCACAAAATATTACAATACAATAAATAAATATATATATATGCAATAAATATGTGCAAAGAATCTAATAAATAACAGTCAAACAGTGAGCAAACAACGTGAATGAATCAAACTATACCAAAGTGCATTGTGCGGTCAACAAAATGTATCCTCCCAGCTCACCCTGCCTCCAAGTTCAAACAGCCTTAGGAGTGAGCTGGTTCAGACACCCAATATTTGTTGACTACCAAGGGCCACCCACAGAGACGCTCCCACCAATAACGGAGCGTCAATGCGGTGCCCACACCCATCACCAACCAAGTGACAACCACTAAAGCTAAGCACTCTTTGGCTCCTACATTCCGGCCCCTAATTAAGCCTTGCATTAATTAACTATTATCGATTATGTAGGAGCCCTTAATTAGCCTTAGCAAAGTTACAATAATTCACAAATATAAAGTCAATGCAAATTAATTCGGAATAATGCGTCAATATTCTCCATCGATAGGATCTCCATTCCTCCATAAACTCTCCATCTGCAAAAAATAGAGATAAAGGGAGGATTCGGAACATGAGAGACTTCATGGCTCCTCTGCTTCTTGAAGAAGACACACTTTAGTAATGGGCCTGTCCAGGCAGCTGGTCTTCGTCTTCACGCGAACCTGTCGCACCAGACCCTTCTTATCTGGAGTTGCCTGCACAACTTTTCCTGTCAACCATGTGTTGCGAGGTGCAGATTCATCCACCACGATGACCAGATCTCCAGGAACAAAGTTCCGCTGGATGCTCTGCCACTTCTGGCGCTCTTGAAGCTGTGGGAGGTACTCCTTCACCCATCGCTTCCAAAACAGGTCAGACATGTATTGTACCTGTCTCCAACGGCGCCGCACATAGAGATCTTGCTTGACGAATACCCCTGGTGGTAGTGAGGGCTTAGACCTAAGAAGCAGAAGATGGTTGGGCGTCAATGCTTCCAAGTCATTAGGATCAGTGGAAGCTTTAGTTATTGGTCGGCTGTTCACAATAGCCTCAGCTTCACAAAGGACCGTATGGAGGCCTTCGTCATCAAGATTCTGGGTCTGCAAGATGGAATTCAGCACCTTCCGTACGGATCTTATCAAGCGCTCCCACACTCCGCCATGATGGGACCCATAGGGGGGATTGAAAACCCACTTGATTCCCTTCTGCAGGAGCACGTCACTGATCTGAGCCTGGTTCCACCTTCCAATTGACTCCCTCAACTCACGTTCACCTCCGACAAAGTTTGTGCCGTTGTCTGAACGCAACTCCAACGCCTGACCACGCCTTGCCACGAAGCGTCTAAGAGCGTTGATAAAGGAGTCAGTGTCAAGAGACGCTGCTACCTCAAGATGCACAGCTCTTACAGCCAGACAAGTGAAGATGACCCCGTACCTTTTTACTGTACATCTTCCTCGCCTAACTTCGAAAGGCCCAAAGTAATCCACTCCAGATCGAGTGAATGGCGGCTCGTCAGGTGAAACCCTGTCAAGAGGGAGATCTGCCATACGTTGACGTCCTGGTACTGCATGCAGTCTACGACAGACGACACACTTGGACAGAGTCTTCCTTATGGCAATGCTGGCTCCAGGGATCCAATATCTCTGGCGCAGATTCGACAGCATGTGGTTACGTCCCCCATGCCCTGTCACTTGATGAATGTGACGTAGTAGAAGGTCGGAAACGTGAAGGTCCTTGGTCAAGATAGCAGGATGTCTTGCCTCCTCTGGCATAGCTGCTCTACCAAGCCTACCCCCTACTCTCAGAATGCCACCTCCCAGAATGGGGTCAAGCCTGTAGAGATGACTGGTCTTCTTCACACCTTCCCCTTTCTGCAAGCTACTTATCTCCTCTGAGAACCTTTTCCCTTGACAAAAGCAGACAATTGCAGTTTCTGCTTTGTCAAGCTCTTCAACTGAAAGAGGACCCTTAGCAGCTTGAGCTCTGATGGTCTGCATCTCCTCGTGCACCTTCTCATCCTCCAGACCAGACTGGACAAGAAGCCTCCTCTTCTGAGCCAAATCCGACAACAGTCTCCTAAACCTGAGAAACCAACCAACCATCCTTCTCAGGCGGAACCAAGACGAGAAGTGGATAATGAACTGCGTGACCAAGTCTGCCTGCTCATCAGCTTGGATCGCATTCACAGAGGCCACCATCTTAACTTCAGGATCCTCTAGAGAAACCTTTCCGGCAAGATCAGGCTGTGCCGGCCACTCTGCTTCAGGTTCAATAAGGAACTTGGGTCCTGACACCCAAACATCAGACTTCAGGAAGGATTCCACTCTGGTCCCTCTGGAAGCCAAGTCCGCTGGATTACTCAACGTGTCGATGTATCTCCACTGAGAAGGACTGGACATTGAAAGTATCTCAGAGACACGATTTGCCACAAATGTCTTGAACCTTGATGTTTCATTCCTGATGTATTTCAGTACGGAGGTACTATCCGTCCAGAACACTGACTCCAGTAGTGGCATTCGCAACTCCCTTTTCCAGAGCTTATCCATCCTGCTTGCCACCACTGCCGCTGTTAACTCCATGCGAGGGATGGTGATGGATTTCAATGGGGCAACTCGTGCCTTACCCATTACAAATGCGCAGTGGGCTTTCTTGTGGATGTTATTCAGCAACAGGTATGTGACCGTGCCATACCCATCCTCGCTAGCATCCGCAAAGTGATGCAACTGAGCGGAAGTGACTTCTCCAAACTTAGGAGGTTTCAAGCACCTGCACATGCGAAACTCTTCGATGAGATGAAGCTCCTCCAGCCAGACTGTCCACTCCCGGACAGTGCTTACTGGCAAAACATCATCCCAGCCCAGCTGATCCCTGCACAGGCGTTGAAGTAGCTTCTTGGCGCTCAGCACCACAGGTGCAAGAAACCCCAACGGATCGTATATGGAGCTAACGGTGGACAAGATCCCTCTCCTCGTCAGAGGTTTGTCCTTGAGTGTGATCTTGAACCTGAAAGCATCCGACTGGACACACCAGTGTACGCCCAGAGCCCTTTCCACAGGCAAATTGTCATTGTCCAAGTCAAGATCCTTGACATCCACCGCTCTTTCCTGTGGAGGTATGGCAGCAAGCACAGCGCGTCTGTTGCTAATCCACTTTGTTAGCTGGAAGCCTCCTTTAGCACACAGAGCACGAAGTTGGTGATATAGTGACACTGCCTCCTCTTCGGTGCCAATAGACACAAGACAGTCGTCCACATAGAAATGATGCAGAACTGTGTCCGCAACCTCTGAACCGAACTGGTCCCGGTTATCCTCTGCACATTTCCTTAATGCAAAGTTTGCACAGCTTGGAGAAGATGTTGCTCCAAACAGGTGTGCCAACATCCTATGCTCCACCAACTCATGGCTGTGGTCACCATTTGGCCACCAAAGGAACCTCAATAGGTCAGAGTCTGACCGTGGTACTTTGACCTGATGGAACATGGCTGCGATATCAGCCATAAGAACAACTGGCTCTTTTCGGAACCTGCTCATGACACCAACCAGTGAGCTTGTCAGATCCGGGCCTTGAAGAAGTTGCGCATTCAAAGAGGTTCCTCGGAACGTAGCTGCGCAGTCAAATACGACCCTCAACTTTTTCTTTTGTGGGTGGTATACACCATGGTGTGGTATGTACCACACCTTGCCATCAGAACGACCCAGATCCTCAGTTGGCACCTGCTCAGCATAACCACTGGCGATGATCTCGTTCATAAAGTTGGTGTAGTCCGTATGGAACGAACAGTCCCTGTCGAATCTCCTTTTGAGAGCCAGGGTACGCTGCTCAGCAACCTTCCTGTTGTTCGGCATTCTGACATTATCTTGTCTCAAGGGTAGGCCAATGTGGTAATGACCATCAACTAACTGTACAGAGCCATTGACAGACTCCATGAAGTTCAAGTCTTCCCTAGACATTCCAAGCTGTTCCTCCTGAACACATTCAGGGAAGTCTGCCTTCATCTGCTGCTCCCACAGCTGGTCTAGTCTTGCGACTGCAATCCGATTGACGGTTACGTCATGGCTCGTGTAAGTGGTATCAGTAGGGCAGTCGCCCCTAAGAGGACCATTCACGGTCCAACCCAACATGGTTCGAATGGCGTAAGGACCGCCATTCTCACTTCTGACCACCTCCCATGGCTCTAGAGCCTTGGGGACGTTGGTGCCAATAAGAAGATCCACTCCTGAGTCGATTGCTGTGATGTTGATGTGCTCGAGGTGCGGCCAGTTCCGCAGATCTTCCTGCCTAGGAATATTACCTTGGTGGACAGGCATGAACTTCTGCGTGAATATTTCAGGCAGCTCACAGAAACAGTCTGTGTCCAGCCCAGCTACCTCCAAGTCCATCACAATGTGACTGCCCACCACCTTCTCCTGACCCATTGTCCGTAGGAGGATATCTGACCTTCGTCCTGAGAGGTTCAGCCGTTTCATTAGCCCTTCTGTACAGAAAGTAGCCGAGCTTCCAGGATCAAGGAAAGCATAAGTGACCACTGTTTTATGACCCTTCCTAGACTTCACTCGAACCGGAAGTATAGCAAGTGTGCACTCACCATCTCCGGCCCCAGTAAGACCGCTGGACTGAACTGAGATCAGAGCGCTTTCATCTGCTGTTCTCTTTTCGCCTTTGGCCTGCATAGGGCCTTCCCAATCTTTGGAATAGATATGCAGCATGCTGGGATGTTTCATACCGCACACCTTGCACACCAGGCGTTTACGACACTGTTTGCTTTGGTGCCCAGTGCACATACAGCCAAAACACACCCCTTTCTCTTTCAAGAAGGACATCTTATCGATGTGTGTCTTCCTTTCCAATAAAGAACACAGGTCCAAGGTGTGACCTGCTCCACAAAGCAAGCAAACTCCAGGTGAGCTCCTCTCTCTATTCCATCCAGTGTCCTTGTCCCCTTCGACTGTAGCGACAGTGGTCGCAAAGCTACTTCCCCTGGGTTTAGAAGAGGACTGGGGTTTGGTAGTTCTCGATACTGCCAGGGAAGAATCCTGTAAGTCTCCAAACAGGGGGTCGCTTGCAATCTTCACCTGCCATTCAATGAATTCAACGATGTCGCGAAAGGTGGCTCTGCGCTGGTTCGTCTCCTGCAAATTGCAAGCGACATCTCTCCACTTATCCCTTAGCTTATAGGGTAGCTTCCTAATAACAGTCTGCATATTAGCAGGAACATCCAGCTCATAGGTGGATTCAAACTCTCCCAGAGCATTGAAGCAGGACCGCAGCAAGAAGCTGTAAGATTGAAGCGTGTTCACGTCCTCAGACTTTAGCGCTGGCCACAAGAAGACCTTGTCCATGTATGCCGAGGTAATCTTCAATGAGTTGCCAAAGTGTTCTTGTAATAAGGATTTGGCCTTGGCATAGCCATTTTCGGAAGACATATGATGACAGCTCCGAACCATGTCTCTGGGCTTCCCTTTGGTATACTGCTCGAGAAAGTACAAACAATCCTTGGCACTGCGAGTCTTCTCCTCAATGCAATGCTCAAAGGCTCTCATAAATGTTTGGTATTCCAAAGGATCACCGTCAAAGGCTTGAATGTCACGGCGCGGGAGAAAGAACAATGACTGCTGTTCAGCCAGCAAAGAGGTTATCTCGTTTTGTTTCTCCAAAACAGAGATCAGCTGACCATGATTGGCGCTGCCTTGCGATAAAGGTGCAGGATGGTGTGACTGCAGCTGCGGCTGGGGATGTACTTGAGGGTTATACCCTCCACTTTGTTGCACCCTAACCGTCTCTGGCCTTGGCTGAGGCTGGTATACTGCAGCGTGAGATAAAGGTGCAGGATGGTGTGACTGCAGCTGCGGCTGGGGATGTACTGGAGGGTTATACCCTCCACTTTGTTGCACCCTAACCGTCTCTGGCCTTGGCTGAGGCTGGTATACTGCAGCGTGAGACTGCAGCCCCATGTTCTTCACATTAGGTCGAGAATCCAATAAAGGTGGACGCGATACTGGCTGCTTAGGCCTAGCGTCAAGCAAATGGGAACGTGACTGTGGTTCACGTATTGGAGTATGCTGAGATGGATGCCTCCCTGACACAGGCACAAAGGTCTCAGCATCCGCATCCAACAACGGAAACCTTTCTTTCCTTTTCTCAATGTAGGAATTCATCCCATCTGCCCTACTGGCTGCAGCACCAGACACTCGAGAGCTGCCAGAAACCTTCAAGACACTTATTCTAGCTGCAGATGCTGCTATATCAGTCTCCAACTCTAGCCGCTCTTTCTTTCTTTTGAGCTGCATGGCTTGCTCTCTGACCTGCGCCTCTTGCGCTCTGACCTGCGCCTCTTGCTCTTCCAGATCCTGTTTCTCCTGGAGCATATTCTGGCGAACGAGAAGATCTGCCAAGTCTGCTTCTGCCATTACACGTGCAGATGCAGTAGTTGAGGCGGTGGTACTAGTGGACCTACACTTACTACCTGCAATGCTCCTTTCCCTTGATGCTTCAACTGCAACATTTGAAATACTATCATCAGGGTCAATGTTATCAACAACTGAGGATACCACCTCATCTTCACCGCCTTCTGTAACACAAATAACATCATCGTTATTTACTTCATTCAATGTTACAACATGAGGTGTGTGTGACTGAGTAACTTCCTGTAACTGAGCTGCACTTTGAAGTGGGCCATTTATGTCTGAGAGCCATTTATTTGCATTTTCAATGAAAACAACCTTACGTCTGTGTATGTTCGAAAACCAAGTATTTTGTCTCTCTTGTTCTTCCAAAGGAAGTAATGGGATGACAAGATCATGCAGATGGCTCGCTTCATTGTACAGTGCAGACACAGTGTGAAGATTAAATTGAACGGTTTTTGCATTGTCAGTGTTTTGCATAAGGTCAGTAATTGCTTTTACAAGACCATCAATTTTATTAACCTTAGCTTTTCGTTCCTTTTGAAGTTGTTCCATTTTGTGTAAAAATGCTTTGGCAGTGGGCTTTGATTGCCTTTTCAGTTCACTTGTACTGGCACTAGAACCTGGCCTAGATGAATTTAATTCCATTTCGAATTTGCGTTAAATGAATCAAAGTATCAAATCCTTTATCCAACTCAAAGGTCAGCATACACGTTGCACAGTGACAGCCCTAAACAGTAGCATGTGTGTGAAAGTAACTGTAGTATATTAAAAGAAAGCTATTGCTCCCCTCTAAACTTCCTGAAAAATCTAAACTATCAAAGCAGACCCTATGTCTTCAGCATGTAACGATGGGTATTTATGTGCCTATATATCTCAATTAAGAGACGACACTCCCGGGCCACCCGGTCAGCGGGTAAATAAAGCGGGCCGATCCGTTCATACGCAGGAAAAACAATAAACAATAGCCTACAACCGGAGCTATAGGCTAAAGCCGCTTCACCTATAGAGGAACAATAGAATGTGTGTGTGTTTGTGTGCGCGTGTGTGCGTGCAACAGCTGTTTGGGCTAAGCCGCTATGCGAGCGTGCAACGTGCCGAGTGGACTCGATATACGAATGGATTAAACAAACGATAGCGGAATACAACATATACTGCCGTGGTGCACACCAATGCACGTTCCGTTGTATAAGCGTCGTGGGAAACCAGGTAGGCTACACGCCAACTTCCCGACACCAACACCAACAAGATACAGGTTTGTTGACAATGTTGTGGCTGATAATAATTTGCCGATAAATTACTCATGCCGGCAGGCTAAGCCTGGGAGCTAAAAACAAACTGTAATGACGCGCGACAAAACAACGATAAAATGATTCATTTCCAAACAAGCTCAAAGTTTAAAACGTTTATATAGCTCAGTGCACAAAATATTACAATACAATAAATAAATATATATATATGCAATAAATATGTGCAAAGAATCTAATAAATAACAGTCAAACAGTGAGCAAACAACGTGAATGAATCAAACTATACCAAAGTGCATTGTGCGGTCAACAAAATGTATCCTCCCAGCTCACCCTGCCTCCAAGTTCAAACAGCCTTAGGAGTGAGCTGGTTCAGACACCCAATATTTGTTGACTACCAAGGGCCACCCACAGAGACGCTCCCACCAATAACGGAGCGTCAATGCGGTGCCCACACCCATCACCAACCAAGTGACAACCACTAAAGCTAAGCACTCTTTGGCTCCTACAAACAGGTTGCCAAGTTTTACAGGTTAAACACTTCATATTCTTATTTTTACAGGTTAAACACTTAACCATAAACATCCCCTCTTTGAATTTAAATGTAAGGCATTTGTACAATTAATAAATGGCTTATTGAAAGTTAATGCATTTTTTTGTATTCATTTGTTTTGCTATGTAGCCTACAGCAAATATCGGATCGGCAAATATCGGATATCGGGAAATTTAAAAATGTATATATCGGATCGGAATTGAAAAATCAGTATCGTTGCAGCTCTAATTAGAAATACTTCCCTGGTAATCCCCAAAATAATGAGAATGTGGGACAGCCAGACCCAGGAACGAACGAGGGATAAATGCGTTATCTCCGCCATGCTGGAGGTGGAGTTTATGTTTTTCACATATGTGTGTGCACAGCTCATATTTCAAACCGATGGAACACATCAGCATTTCATGCCCACTCCACCGCAAATGTCTAAATGCATGGTGGTGGTGCTATACCGGTCAGGCCTGCTTTACATTTTGGTCTAACTCTTAAAACTGTAGGTCGTGCAATCAAAATGTTTCCCTGGATTCCTTGGATCATGACGCGTCTCCCCTTGTAGACCACTCCCGTTTCAGCCTTTCCAGATTTTCCACCGTTTTGCTCACCCAAATTGCTACACATTATCTCTATCATACTGATTTTCATTACATTCCAGTTAGATAATTGATTTTACATTGCCAATAACTTGCATTACCCAATCGAAGTTTGGTAGCTCTTTTCTTTTTATAAAAGTGTTTGCATTCCTGTGTTATACTCTGCAGCGGTTCTCAAACCCCTATTACCTCCTGACGTAGCTGTGTGTGTGTGGTGTGGTCTCTGTCTGACTCACTCTCACACACATATTGTATGTGCTGGCCAGGGGAGGGAACTTTGATACATTTGCAAACTCCTTCTCTTAAAGTGAACGTGGATGGTGGCACTGGGAACTTCATAAATGCTAATAGCTAGCCGGCAGAGAAATAATTAAGACAAACAAAAGCAACATATAACAAGTAAATTGTTTAGGCTTAATCATCAATAAACAACGCATTGTGATCTGCACTGCACACGTGCATCTGCGAGAACATACATTTAATTGTCCATTCCACATCTGAGCTACCTACCTATAAAGCCACTGGCCGCTTGGGCTAAGCCTTTGTTTTTATTAATACACAAATTAATAAATTGACCCAAGTGACAACAAAAATATTTTCTTGCTTACGGTAATGAAAGTATTCCAAAGTTGGTCCTGCAGAGTGCATCAAGTCTCCTCGGAAACAAGGAAGTGAGTGTTTATCAAATGGAATCCATTTTCGTGTACTGCATCGTCTATTTCTCGCTTCAAATGTTTCAAAAACATTCTTGAAACCATGTTTAGTTAAATGACATTGTGTTTTAGTATTCATGGCTGTCATGTTGGGTACATCATAAAACCCAAACAGCACAGCGGCTGCAGCAGGGTGCACACGCAAATCCGACACACCAAAGGTCCGAAGTGCGGGGACATGCGATGGTGCGACATGCGCTGCTCCCGTGCTTGCGCTTATGGTTGGGTTAGGGATTGAGGTTTCGGAACTAAAGCCTGTACCCGAGAAATGACACAGCTAATTTGGCGATTGACCAATCAGAATCAAGCATTCAACCAAGCCGTGTAATAATCATTGTGTTGGTATATGTTGACAGGCTTTTACGGCTCTAGAAGCCCTTGCCGATGGAGGAGTGAAGATGGGCCTCCCCAGAAGACTGGCAATCAGACTTGGAGCTCAGGCCCTTCTGGTCAGTTTGTGTGTGTCTCTTGCTGTTTCTGTCTGCACTGTAAATATTAAATTGCATGCTACCAGTTTGTCAGGTGGTAATTGCTGGAATTTGGTCTGTAAGTAAGTCAGAGAGGCTTATTGTCTGTATCAACCGGGAGTCTATCCCCGTTTCAATGCGCTAGACCTCTGGGAGATGGAATACAGAGGTGGATCGCAACACCTACCATCGTCTCTCAGTACTTTCCGCATGACTTCAAGCTGTGCTCCTCATACGCTGAGTTGACGGTGCCTGGAATCGAACCCATGACTGAAAGACTGTGCTACGTGTACACAAATGTGGTCTGAAAATGTCAATTTAAACCTTTACTGTGTGTAAAATAAATAAATGTATTTGTATTTTTTTAATGTTGAAATATGAAATTTCATCCCTAAATCATTCGATAAAATGGTGTTCCCAGGATCAACCACTATAGGCTAAAGTTATTACAATCGTATATTTTGTTCTTAATATATTTATATCCATGAGATCCAAGGAGTGTTCAGTGTATTCCTGAATTTCCCTTGGATACGAGGTTTCCTTAGTTAGCACAGAACCTGGCTGATTCTACTTAACAAAACGGCACGGTATCAGATTAGGCCAGTTATACTGTGTCTGATGTATTCCTGACTCCTCTGAGATATGTGACTCAGTTAAACTAACCTCTTCTTGTCCCATGGTTCACCCCACCCATTCTTTTTAAAGGGAGCAGCTAAGATGCTGCTGGACTCAGATCAGCACCCAGGCCAGCTGAAGGATAATGTGTGCTCCCCTGGAGGAGCCACCATCTTCGCCCTGCACACCCTGGAGAGTGGCGGCTTCCGTAGTCTGCTCATCAATGCCGTGGAAGCTTCGTGTATTAGGACACGGTGAGCTGAGAAATTCACGTTACTATGATTTGGACATTTAAAATTATACTGTATATCTTCTAAGAAGAACTTGGGTGTCAAGGCGAATCTGAAGAGGCAAAACTTGACATCACAGATTTAACATGCTATCTTGAGCTGACTAAGGTGCACCCAAAGTACTGTCTTGGTATCGGCAAAGTCATTTTCCTACAAACATCTTCCTTTTCAAGAATTACTTTCATTTCTATCTTTGTGAGACAAGACACAAAGATGGGGCTGAAGAACAGAAGAGGTCAGGAGCCATATTTAAAAACTATTATCGTTGCTTGGACATGCCTGTAGTCCTTCCTTTTGAGCCAATCGGTGTACAAGTTTTGTGGGAGAGGAAGGTGTTGGGGCAACTCCATTTTCCACATGAAACTTAATGTGGTTGTGAATATAAGGGGCAACCCATCGGTGCATTGAGGGCACTTCATCTGAGAATTTATTTTGATCCTTTTTGAGACTTGGTCAATTCAGTTCTGTTTTATTTTGGTCTTAACAAGTAAAACTCATGATAACTTCCTCAACCCTCACTTTTATTTGTATTTGCTTATTAGTGAGCTGCAGTTTCTGGCAGACCAGGAACGCATCTCCCCCGCAGCCATCAAGAAGACTACATTGGACAAGGTGATGCAGCAGCCTGGAGTCACTGTTTCTGACGCGGCTAATGGCAGGTCAGGCCTCAGCCTCTTCAACAACCGCAGCCCTGTGGTCAAGAAGAAGAACTAAAAGGATCAGGGAAACACCACACTTTGAAAACTACAAACGACCGGAAAATATATACAAACCCAGAGTTGGAAAGTGAAGAGAACAGACCGTGTTCTGAAATTGCATCAGAGAGCCCTACACCAAATACTGCTGATTGTATTTGTATATTATGTAAGTTGAAATTCAAATTGACCTGCAACCTTCCTCACAACGCGCACACACATTTATATCCTTAAGGCGTGATGTAGGATTGTGCTGTCCACTCAATAGACGCACACTAGTGAGCAAAAAGGCATTTGCAAATCCTCTGTCTACCTGTTTGGTATAAAGTCTATGGCTCTGTGTTAACTATTCATTGATAATGGCCCAGTGAGCCATCTTGGAATTCTGAGGCAGATGGTGACTGATACCATTTCTAAGGGTAGGTGTTTTTCATAAAAACAATATAAAGCCACAATTTGCTTTGTTTTGATTACACGCATGTTTTGATAGTATAATTTTCATTGTTCATTGGCCAACAGTATTATGCCCTTAATGAAGAAAATTATATAGACTGAAAAACGTTATTGTTTTGATCTTCATACATAATTCAGATACTTCTGATAATTGTCAGCCTTACTGCAGTCCAGCCTTTTCTTGCCATTATTTACATTGTGTCACCTTTGACCCTTTTTGGTCATGCGTTTCACATGTCGCGGTCAACACAAGTTTTATTACACTTTTGCCATTGGTTTCCTCAGGTCAGTTACTTCACTTATTAGACTGGACAGTCTTTGTCAGGACATTACTTGGGTCTTGGAGCTCATAACGGTACTTGAGTAGGTAATCATTTTTTCTTGTTTTCTCAAAGTGCTGTATCATTTCTTGAAAGTGCTAGTAGAAAACAATCTATTATACGAAACACTTTTTGTTTGGTATAATACTGAAGTAGTCATCTCTATATTTTGGCACTTAAAATATTTATATCTGAGAAAAGCCCAGTCTGTCCTAATGATGTAATTTGTATAATTTGCTTATATTTCTACGTTCATAATGTTACATGTTGTGTGTGTTGGCATAACTACTTCTGTGGTGGTCTGTCTGTCTGTCAAGAATACGTCAATATTAAATGTGCTGCAGAATGAGAACATTCTGTTAAATACCCTTTTTTTCTACCCCCCCCCCCCCCACACACACACACACACACACACACACACGTATTCAGTATAGCTCTGAATATGCAGTCTGGCTCTGAACAATCTGTCACGTCTACTCTTGAATTTCAACGTTTATATTTCCCCAGCGTTCAGTTTGTGTAGTCCTTCATGAGGAAGTGTATCTATAGAGGCCAGAGATTAATTTGGGGCAAGAGCTATCTTGAAAAGACAGACCTGAAGATGGCATCCTGAAATCAAATGACGTTTAAGTATCAGTGTGACTTCTCTGATCTCTACATACCAACCTGAACCAGCTCGGCGTGTCTTAAAAACCATCCCTGAACTGATTTATATTATACTTCACTCAGAATAGATTCACAATCTGTGAATGTAATTAGCTTGTCATCACTGAACTAGACTAAATGGTGTAATGTTTCACCTGTAAACGCCTTCAACTCATCCGCCCAAACTGCCTTGTTTTCCCCTGACCCGTGTCCCTCACAATTTCAGGACTTCAAAGAACTCACTTCCTCTGTTGTGCACATGGAGTGATGCATGTAGGCCATAAATAGACATAAATATGTTATTCCTCATTGGCCATGAAGTGGGTTGTGATTGGTTAAGAGGAAACACGAGTCCAATTTTAGAATGTTTCTGTCAGCAGGACATATGACCAGAGAGTGAGGTCATGATTTGGTCTCTAGGTTGAGTTCAATTTCCCAGTTCTCCACTCCTCCACACATTATTACTCCCATTTAGTCAGAAACATGAGATTGGTTTATGGGTATACTAATCTCTGATGGGTTCCCACTTCCCAGATTGTGGGTATGCTGGTTATCAGTCGTTTGGAAATGTGTTTGTGGTAATGGGGGCAGAGTTTAAGTGCACCTCTATGAGATAGGATTATAAGGAAATTAGAAAAGTTGAAACCGTGAGTTTGAGATTGAAAACTATTACAATTCTACAGTAAATATTTTAGTCTGCACACTCACTCCTGGCTGCAACAGTTGGGGGATTAACAGTGGCATATGGGTCCACTTTGTGGTAGAATGAGATAGGGCTAGATATCTATTCAAGCAACACACAGGCAAGCAGTAATAGTCTTGGGAAATGATGGCAAGAGTGAGTTTGTTAGGAGCCATGTCCTCATTATAATTGAACAATTTCCCACCGTTGTAGGATTAGTTTATTTGCGTTAAACAAATATACCAGTGTCCCTTGATTAAACCTCTGCAGGCATACTCCAAAAGCACTCTGAATGTTTATTTGTGCGTGCAATGGTTTTTACCCCACTGCTGAAGTGACTAGGTAATCCCTCTTCGGTTATTTTAATGTTATTCTCTGCTAGCTCCAGTTGCTGCCTGATAAGATTAGTCCGTTCCTGGAGTTTTCCATTTGCCACTCATTATAGGCCGTCATCAGCCGGGTGGCTTTCAGCACCCCTCTTTTCAAGTACTAGTGATGGGCACTGTCTATAAGGTGTCAGTTCAGTAGCAGCTGATCATCAAAGTTGGTGTGTGTTTCTCTGAAAGATCGAGAGGGAGAGAGACGGTGTGGATGTTATGTGCCAACCCAGCACATAACATCCTAATATTTGTCTAAACTTGGAGAGACATGCTGGAGAGTGGTGTGGGTGTGCAGGGAAGCCTGTATGTTTATCTCCTTTGACACATGGACCGTGGTGCACGTTTCAGTGTGTGCTGTGTGTCTGATGCAGTTGATTGTGATTTCAGTGCTGATGTCTGGTCAAAAAGCAACAGAGGAAGTTGGTTACCAACTTACCACACAGTGAGTGTGAAACTGAGTATGCAGTACTGGCCTCCTTTTGGCGCTCGGACTAAAGTATATGTGTACTACTACAGACTGCCTGAGTTGAATTGTGCCCCTCAGCCAGTAGAATTAAACGGGGAACATATTAGGTATACGGTAGGTAGTGATTAGTGAAGCTAAATGGAGATCAGATAACATAGCCTATCTGAGGTGCATATTTTCATATAGGCCTACATGTATATGTTTATACACCACCCGTGTCTAATGTGATTGTGTGGATCAACTTCCTAAATGGTGACTAGTTCTGTTGATTTTGGGTGCAACTCACCTGAAGGGCTACTAATTTTGTTTCTGCTTTAATATAGGCTAATCATGTTTACTAAGGGTGTCTGTCTGGCATTGGAACGGTTGCATTTTAAACCCCTATACTAGTTCCCCTCCCTACCTTGAGTTAGTATAAAGCAGGTATGTTTATACTGGAGCCTACTACCACACACACACACACACACACACACACACGGTACAATGCAGGTAACTAGTCTGACTACCAGTAGCCTTAACTGAAATGGACAGTTCTGACATAAGGAAAATAACACAAGGCCGGTAGTATGGTAGCCCTTGCCTTGGTCACACTTTACAAAATGCCTATAGTGAATTAGTGATTGTTACCTTGCAATAAACAACCTATTATAATGTAGTCATTTGTAGTGTCTCGTAATATACGAGTCGTATATTAGCCTATCTCTTTAAATGCTAGTCGCGTAGATCCTTCATGAATGAAACCATGTGATCCAAACATCATCTGACGTCTGGCGCTTCCTACCATAGACTAAAACAAGCGAGGAAGGGGTGGATAGATCCGCGATCTGCAAGAAGGTGTGAACACCAACTGTCGCTCTGAGCGCCGGCTCGGCATTCAGCGGTAAATCAAAACCTTTGGCGGTGCGGTGGGCGCAGGAACCATCTCACTTTTGGTCGGGTAAGTTTGTACGGTTTAGTTAGTAGCCTACTTGCAGTATAAATAAATCATTGCTGATCTGCTCTATATGAAATGCTGGATATAGATATATATTGTTTTGCTGACTGTGTACGCCACCACTGCCTGCCACGCCGCTGTCGCCGTCTCCCGTCCCGTCGGCGTCCCGGTGCGGTGTGTGCGTGCGTGCCACTGCGTGGTGGTGGTGCCGTGCTGCTGTTATGTTATGCTGACTGGATCACAGCCCAAAACGAGCGACATCATACCAATGAGGCGCTGTTTAAAGGGCTAGCCTCCCCTGCTGAATCATCACCATTGGGCCGTCAAACACAGCAGGCAGCCTTGCGCTCCAGCGGTCGCTGCTATCGCCACGCCGACCGACCGACCAACCGGAGCTTTCAGAATCATAAGAGTAGACAGTATTGCCTGTAGACAAAGAGGGCGGCCGCTGTGTACACTTTCACTATAGTGTCCACTGTCCAGGCACAGAGCAGGCATGTCGGAATTGATCGGGGTAGAGTTTGAGGAGGACAAGTAGGTAGAGGTATGGAAAGAGTTGGGGATTCCCCAATTTTGAGTGTCTGTCAGACTCGATCATGTTATGTAGACAGGTGAAAGCCGTTTGGGAGTTGTTGAGAGACGTGAACCGGAGCGAAGATAATTGACCCGACTACTGGACAGTGGAGTGGACACAGCGAGCACTTGCACATTGATTATAATCTGTTGCTTCGTTCTGAGGTAAGGTGGCTATAATAGCTTTACTATCTAGTCAGCTGTTCGCAGATGTAATTGGTGAAAATATAGTTTCCATATTTACTCACTCATCATGTATTTACTCCCCCTCCACCTGCTTACTACTCGCATGTGGCATAATGCAAACCCCTTAACGCAGTAACAAAAATAAACAGACCCCATGACATTATCGCCTCTTTGCGTAACTAAAGCTGGCAAAGTGTCAAATATTTGCCACATGAGCCAAGAGGGTATAGGGAAAGGGTACAACTGTGGCAATACTATATTTATTTAGTATTGCCATTTAATGAAATTACACAATTTGCTTTGTGGCCTTCACTTGTCTCGTGGATTAATCATGGTCTGCATGACGTAAAGCCTGTTTTATTATATTTCCTCAGAGTCAATCAGACTGACTGGCCATATTGAGATGCTGATTCATCACAAGTAGCCTATCTGAACGTTTGCGCGAGCAGAGCGGAGGCATGAGGGGAGCCATGGCAACATGAAGTTATACTGACATTGGTGGCATATTGAATTAAATTAAATGTATTCCCAATATTCCAGGTTTATTATTATTATTGCCGATTTAGCAGTTTTATCGCTGCCTCATGTCTATTCGCTTGCTTTATTACGCGCAGCGCGTGCATGGTTGGAAGGTCACCAAAATACTGGGGTTTGGTATAGGCAATTAGCCTGCCTATATGTTACATTCACGTAGGATGCTGCATAATGATATGCTGTTTCATATGCTAAATTCCTAATTGCTATTATTGATAACGGTGAGATTGGTTCTTGCTGTGTAATTTCAAATCAAGTAAATTACCTTGCCGAGATCGAGTTCTCGCGCTGGAGTCTCATGATTCGATAGGTTACTAAATTCGCTACAACAATATGGCACCGGCGGACAAAGGTCTGGGCGCGAGCGAATGAGATCTGTTTATTAGGCTAGTCTTTGAAATAAATATATGCTTGTAGCCTATGTATAATGTGACGGGTCCTATCATAGGACCCGTATACACAGGACGTGTGTGTGTGTGTGTGTGTGTGTGTGTGTGTGGAGAGACACGACTGTTTCAGCTGGACATTTAATTGTTTTTAGGGGAGCTTTTGTTATTTTGGTGAACACGTGAAATAAAGGTGGTAAAATATCAGTTGAACAGCCTATTGCTTGGTCTGCTTTTGGCTTAATTGGTCACCACCACAAGGACAATGAAAGTGATATTCCTGGCTGTTAAGGTGGCTAGCACACACACACACACACACACACACACACACACACACACACACACACACACACACACACACACACACACACACACACACATATATACATATATATATATATATTGTCCAGGCACCTTGGCTGGTACCTTGGCAGTGTGCCGCGGGTTCGACTCCCGATCCCGACGGCCTTTACTGCATGTCTCTTCTCCTCATTTCCTGTCAGCCTACTGTCTGTCCCTCCATAAAAAAGGCGAAAGCCACAATTTTTTTTAATTATATATATATAGCCTATATATATATATATATATATATATGGCAGTCCCATCAGAATACATTTTTATTGTCACTTCCTTAATACATAGCCTACACATAGGTATACAAGGGAGCAAAATACAGTTTTTCGCGGTATTCGTTTTCCATGGTTGGACACCAAGTAGAGAGACGGCAGACAACATTGGTAAAAAATAATAATTAAAAAAAAGTGCTGATGAATTTAAAGTGCAATACAGTATTATCCATGGCAGTTTCTGTTGAAAGGCCAGTGTTCATGAACTGTGCAGAAAAAACACCAAAACTAATACCAAATAGTACCAAAATGAAACATAAACCTCACAAGGGTATGGTCTATACCACGCATTGATGCCCTTTAATTGATCTGGCTGAAGGGCCATTATCTTTTGGCTATAGTAGCAACCTTGATGAACACCGTACATCTTAAACACTGAAGAGTAATAGGGAAGCAATATGGGCTGAAGAGAAACAGAAACTTCACCCTCTAATGACTCCATATCAGCAGCTTTCGTTGGAGTCAGCACTCTACTGAGTGTATCAAAAGTATGTAGTAAGCAAGTTGGCAAGTACTGTAATAGAGGGCCATAATGATGAAACACTTGTATCAGTACTAGAATTTCGAAGAGAGGAGTGGCCTCTCTTTGCCTCTCTTCTTTCTCTCACTCTGTCCCCCTTTTCTACTTCCCGCTCTTTCATACACACAAATGCTTTCACCATTTCCCCCCCTAGCACACCCATATAGACTACTTTTCCCATCAACTCCTCAAATGTTGTGCAATGCACACACACACACACACACACACACAGTCACATGTGCGCACTCACACACACACACACACACACACACACACACACACACACACACACACACACACACACACACACACACACACACACACACAAACACACACATAGACACTCACACACCCACAACCTAGGGGCTAAGCTTTTTTATACATGGTATCAGTATTTAATCAGTGCTTGAAGTGCATTTCTCTGTCAAGTACTTCCCCATCCCTCCCTGGTGTTCACAGTAATTGAACGCTGACCAATGCTTATGTGTGCAACTTTGCTGATGGTGGCAGTGCAGCGAGGCGCAGAGCGAGGGATGAAGGAAGAGGGAGAAGAATGAGAGATGGGATTTGTGGAGAGATTGAGAACAAGGACCCTTTTGTCTTCAAGGCATTCCCCCCAAAAATGCTGAGGCAAAGCAAATGCTCTTATGCTTGACAGATGGCGTTTTCACTTGTTACTTACCACAGCTACTTTCTTTTCATTGGGGGGGGGGTGTGTGTGTGTGTGTGTGTGTGTGTGTGTGTGTGTGTGTGTGTGTGTGTGTGTGTGTGTGTGTGTGTGCACGTGTGTGTGTGCATGCACATGAGAGAACGAAGAGAGAGAGAGCAAGTATTATAGAACACACCTGCAAGATGCTAAGATCTAGAGGGGAGTAGACCTAGGATGTACTAGTTTGTATGTCCTATAATATGTCCTATAAGATCTAGAGGGGAGTAGACCTAGGATGTACTAGTTTCTATAATATTCAGTAAGCACACAGGTGTGTGTGTGTGTGTGTGTGTGTGTGTGTGTGTGTGTGTGTGTGTGTGTGTGTGTGTGTGTGTGTGTGTGTGCTCGCATTGCGTGTGGCTGGCGTCTGGGAAATGATTTTTCAATCTCCCTTACTTGGAAAATGTTGCAGTTGCCACATGAGACAGTTGGTGCTTGCTGTGAGCAATACATATTGCATTACCCTCTTCTTCAGCATCAATGAAATAAAACATGATTATTGTGTGTGTGTGTGTGTGTGTGTGTGTGTGTGTGTGTGTGTGTGTGTGTGTGTGTGTGTGTGTGTGTGTGTGTGTGTGTGTGTGTGTACTGTAGTAATGAGTGCTTACAGTATGTGCACCTACAATGTGATGAAACAGTATGCAAGAGCTCCATTAGGTATGTCAGATGATGATGAATCGGACAGGAGCTATTAAACCAAGAGGCGTTTGCGCCGATGAAACGAAGGGCTACACTGATGCAAGTACTATCAATTAGTTCTTTCGGTTAATGTTTTATTTTCCATCGTGCTGTCTTTCCTATAGGCTTTTGTGTGATAGAGATTCTTTAAGTGCCCTGTGTGTGTATGCTCACAATCTTGTTTACAACTTTGAGATGTGTTTCAGAGACGTCTGTTGAGTTAACAAATGTCTCTGCAGAAATGTAACAGCTTGGAGGGAGAGGGAGAAAGTGAGGAGTGAGGCTGACAGAAGGGAGGGTAGACAAAAAGCATAAAGGAAATTCAGGTAAAGGAGTAAGAGAGGAAAAATGGGGAAATCAGAAGAGGGAGAGAGTGGGGTAGATCAATATTTGAGTGTTTTTTTTCTCTACAGTAATGATGAAATATGGTGTAAGCAGATCCGGTGCATAATCACTGCTGTGCTCCACTGTTCTTCTGCTTGACTGCTTCCTTGTGTCTTTGACATGGTGGTCGCAGAGGGAACTCTGTGTGTGTGTGTATGTGTGTGTGTGTGTGTGTGTGTGTGTGTGTGTGTGTGTGTGTGTGTGTGTGTGTGTGGGAGGGAGGGGGGGGGGATGCACAGTACATGCACAGTACATGCTTGGCTGTGTAGTATGTTTGTGCGCATCTTTGTATCTGTGTACACATGTGGTCCCACATATACAGTATGCTCCTTATTTACAAGATAATGAACAAAAATAGCCTACAAAGAGATCCCATTACAGCATAACAATATTGCATCGTCATCAATAATGCAATTGACAGCGACTCTTAGTTTTATGCTAAGTTGCTCAAATTACTTTTAGGGGCTAACTTTGTCTTACTATGTTTCTCGTGGTATTTTACTTCACACGGTTAACATGATCTCCATGCTTCTTTGCCATATCGATAGCCTCTCTTTTTGATCACCAGGCATGATGTCAAGCTCTCATATTTGGCCCCTCAGGACTCATCCAGCATACAAAAGTTTATTTGTGTTTTTTTGAGAAGGCTTGAGTGTAGTAGAGAGTACAGCACATGTAAGAGGACACTACCACATCTCCACACACACACACACACACACACACACACACACACACACACACACACACACACACACACACACACACACACACACACACACACACACACACACGCACATGTACACACACGCACACGCACAATACAATACATAAGCCCCAATAGCAATGCTTTGTTTTTACATGATGTCTTGGGATACTAAGAGCGGGTTGTAGCTATAGATAAGCAAAGCTTCGGTAACCAGAGTATCCACGCCAGGGGTTGTCTTCCAGTTGCATCATCTTTATGTGCCAACTTGCCGCAGTTTTTAACTGCAGTGAGACGATCCGAGACTTGTGGTATGAATTTCTGAACCATGTTAAGAAAATCACAAGGGATCAGTGCAAAGAGTGAAGACCAGGAATCGCACACACCAAATATTACCTGTATTTGCAAAACGGATCCCATATTGCAGTGGTTCCCAAACGTTTTAGGTTTGCCCGGAACCCAAACTAGTGAAAATAGGAGATCTACAAGCTCACAATAGTAGTATGATATGGTGTCTGTTCGGTACCTTTTTTGGCCACTGGTGGCGCTAGTGAGCAATTAATGCATAATTTGCATAATTAATTATGCAAATTAGTAATTAAACATTCCTTGAATTCCATAGATATAATTAGCATAATCATAAATAATAAATATCCATAAATATAAATATCCATAAATATAATTAGCATATAATAGTTTATAATTAAATAATAATAAAAACTAATAATAGGTTATTTATAAATGCATGATGTATGGTCCCTGCGTCACCATTTGCCATGTCCCCAACATGTAAATTTTGTCACTGGGGTTAAGGTGGGGGGGATGGTCGCTAACCTCAGGCAATATTTATTTAGGGCAGGGGGGTCACTGTCTTAAGGGGGGATGGGCTCTAACCATGGGCCAGGTGCGACATGCAAATTAAATGAAGCGAGGGGGTGTGGTGGGGGGATGGGCACCCCCCTCTTTGTGGAATGCTAGGTGCCAGACATGCAAATTAAATGAAGCGGGGGGGTGAGGTGGGGGGATGGTATCTAAACAGGTGCAAGTTAGATAAACAAGGGGGTGGGGTGGGCTCTAACCAGGTGCTAGTAGTAAAATGCAAATTAGATAATCACAAAGGTGGGGGTCCTTATCTTTGAAGTGAATTGTATGCATAAATTAATCAAGGTAGTATTTAAATTCCTTACATACATTGACAGTGGGTGTGTGATTCCACCTAGTGGTCAATATCTATATAAATATTTACACTGCAATACCATTTATGCCCTGATGTGATCTCAGTCATCTAGGGAAATGTTTTTCAATCATTGGTCTGGGGACCACCAGTGGTCCTTGAATGTAATTATTGTGTAAGTCAAGGATATCCCCCTAGTGTTCAAGCTCTATATAAATATTTACACTGCAATACCATTTATGCCCTGAGGTGATCTCAGTCATCTAGGGAAATGTTTTTCAATCATTGGTCTGGGGACCACCAGTGGTCCTTGAATGTAATTCTTGGGTAAGTCAAGGATATCCCCCTAGTGGTCAATTTCTATATACATATTTACAACTGCAATACCATTTATGCCCTGATTTCAGTCACCTAGTGCAAATGTCTTCAAGCATTGGTCCGGGGGCTACCGATGGTCTTTGAGAGGGTTCAGGTGACCCTCCCCCCAGCTAAATCATGGAGAGTTGGTAACCAAATAGTCTCCTTATAGATCTTTAACTCTATACTTTTCAATTTTTTGTGTTTTTGAATTTTTATGTTTCATGGTGTCCTAAGGTGTATGGTTTATTGTCTGTCTTGTATTATTTTTGGTGTTTTGTGTTGTGTCTTTGAATTTTGCATGCTTCATGTGGTACTAGGTGTTTGGGTTATTGTCTGTCTTGTATTATTTTTGGTGTTTTGTGTTGGGATCTTTGATTTTTTTATGTTTCATGTTGTCCAAATGGGGTTGGGTATTGTAAATCTTGTATTATTTTTTGTGTTTTGGGTTGTGTCTTTGAATTTTGCATGCTTCATGTGGTACTAGGTGTTTGGGTTATTGTCTGTCTTGTATTATTTTTGGTGTTTTGTGTTGGGATCTTTGAATTTTTTATGTTTCATGTTGTCCAAATGGGGTTGGGTATTGTAAATCTTGTATTATTTTTTGTGTTTTGTGTTGTGTCTTTGAATTTTGCATGCTTCATGTGGTACTAGGGGTTTGGGTTATTGTCTGTCTTGTATTATTTTTGGTGTTTTGTGTTGGGATCTTTGAATTTTTTATGTTTCATGTTGTCCAAATGGGGTTGGGTATTGTAAATCTTGTATTATTTTTTGTGTTTTGTGTTGTGTCTTTGAATTTTGCATGCTTCATGTGGTACTAGGTGTTTGGGTTATTGTCTGTCTTGTATTATTTTTGGTGTTTTGTGTTGGGATCTTTGAATTTTTTATGTTTCATGTTGTCCAAATGGGGTTGGGTATTGTAAATCTTGTATTATTTTTGGTGTTTTGGGTTGTGTCTTTGAATTTTGCATGCTTCATGTGGTACTAGGTGTTTGGGTTATTGTCTGTCTTGTATTATTTTTGGTGTTTTGTGTTGGGATCTTTGAATTTTTTATGTTTCATGTTGTCCAAATGGGGTTGGGTATTGTAAATCTTGTATTATTTTTTGTGTTTTGTGTTGTGTCTTTGAATTTTGCATGCTTCATGTGGTACTAGGTGTTTGGGTTATTGTCTGTCTTGTATTATTTTTGGTGTTTTGTGTTGGGATCTTTGAATTTTTTATGTTTCATGTTGTCCAAATGGGGTTGGGTGTTGTAAATCTTGTATTATTTTTTGTGTTTTGTGTTGTGTCTTTGAATTTTGCATGCTTCATGTGGTACTAGGTGTTTGGGTTATTGTCTATCTTGTATTATTTTTGGTGTTTTGTGTTGGGATCTTTGAATTTTTTATGTTTCATGTTGTCCAAATGGGGTTGGGTATTGTAAATCTTGTATTATTTTTGGTGTTTTGGGTTGTGTCTTTGAATTTTGCATGCTTCATGTGGTACTAGGTGTTTGGGTTATTGTCTGTCTTGTATTATTTTTGGTGTTTTGTGTTGGGATCTTTGAATTTTTTATGTTTCATGTTGTCCAAATGGGTTGGGTATTGTAAATCTTGTATTATTTTTTGTGTTTTGTGTTGTGTCTTTGAATTTTGCATGCTTCATGTGGTACTAGGTGTTTGGGTTATTGTCTGTCTTGTATTATTTTTGGTGTTTTGTGTTGGGATCTTTGAATTTTTTATGTTTCATGTTGTCCAAATGGGGTTGGGTATTGTAAATCTTGTATTATTTTTTGTGTTTTGTGTTGTGTCTTTGAATTTTGCATGCTTCATGTGGTACTAGGTGTTTGGGTTATTGTCTGTCTTGTATTATTTTTGGTGTTTTGTGTTGGGATCTTTGAATTTTTTATGTTTCATGTTGTCCAAATGGGGTTGGGTATTGTAAATCTTGTATTATTTTTGGTGTTTTGGGTTGTGTCTTTGAATTTTGCATGCTTCATGTGGTACTAGGTGTTTGGGTTATTGTCTGTCTTGTATTATTTTTGGTGTTTTGTGTTGGGATCTTTGAATTTTTTATGTTTCATGTTGTCCAAATGGGTTGGGTATTGTAAATCTTGTATTATTTTTTGTGTTTTGTGTTGTGTCTTTGAATTTTGCATGCTTCATGTGGTACTAGGGGTTTGGGTTATTGTCTGTCTTGTATTATTTTTGGTGTTTTGTGTTGGGATCTTTGAATTTTTTATGTTTCATGTTGTCCAAATGGGGTTGGGTATTGTAAATCTTGTATTATTTTTGGTGTTTTGGGTTGTGTCTTTGAATTTTGCATGCTTCATGTGGTACTAGGTGTTTGGGTTATTGTCTGTCTTGTATTATTTTTGGTGTTTTGTGTTGGGATCTTTGAATTTTTTATGCTTCATGTTGTCCAAATGGGGTTGGGTATTGTAAATCTTGTATTATTTTTGGTGTTTTGGGTTGTGTCTTTGAATTTTGCATGCTTCATGTGGTACTAGGTGTTTGGGTTATTGTCTGTCTTGTATTATTTTTGGTGTTTTGTGTTGGGATCTTTGAATTTTTTATGTTTCATGTTGTCCAAATGGGTTGGGTATTGTAAATCTTGTATTATTTTTTGTGTTTTGTGTTGTGTCTTTGAATTTTGCATGCTTCATGTGGTACTAGGGGTTTGGGTTATTGTCTGTCTTGTATTATTTTTGGTGTTTTGTGTTGGGATCTTTGAATTTTTTATGTTTCATGTTGTCCAAATGGGGGTGGGTATTGTAAATCTTGTATTATTTTTTGTGTTTTGTGTTGTGTCTTTGAATTTTGCATGCTTCATGTGGTACTAGGTGTTTGGGTTATTGTCTGTATTGTATTATTTTTGGTGTTTTGTGTTGGGATCTTTGAATTTTTTATGTTTCATGTTGTCCAAATGGGGTTGGGTATTGTAAATCTTGTATTATTTTTTGTGTTTTGTGTTGTGTCTTTGAATTTTGCATGCTTCATGTGGTACTAGGTGTTTGGGTTATTGTCTGTCTTGTATTATTTTTGGTGTTTTGTGTTGGGATCTTTGAATTTTTTATGTTTCATGTTGTCCAAATGGGGTTGGGTATTGTAAATCTTGTATTATTTTTTGTGTTTTGTGTTGTGTCTTTGAATTTTGCATGCTTCATGTGGTACTAGGGGTTTGGGTTATTGTCTGTCTTGTATTATTTTTGGTGTTTTGTGTTGGGATCTTTGAATTTTTTATGTTTCATGTTGTCCAAATGGGGTTGGGTATTGTAAATCTTGTATTATTTTTTGTGTTTTGTGTTGTGTCTTTGAATTTTGCATGCTTCATGTGGTACTAGGTGTTTGGGTTATTGTCTGTCTTGTATTATTTTTGGTGTTTTGTGTTGGGATCTTTGAATTTTTTATGTTTCATGTTGTCCAAATGGGGTTGGGTATTGTAAATCTTGTATTATTTTTTGTGTTTTGTGTTGTGTCTTTGAATTTTGCATGCTTCATGTGGTACTAGGGGTTTGGGTTATTGTCTGTCTTGTATTATTTTTGGTGTTTTGTGTTGGGATCTTTGAATTTTTTATGTTTCATGTTGTCCAAATGGGGTTGGGTATTGTAAATCTTGTATTAATTTTTGTGTTTTGTGTGGTGTCTTTGAATTTTGCATGCTTCATGTGGTACTAGGTGTTTGGGTTATTGTCTGTCTTGTATTATTTTTGGTGTTTTGTGTTGGGATCTTTGAATTTTTTATGTTTCATGTTGTCCAAATGGGGTTGGGTATTGTAAATCTTGTATTATTTTTGGTGTTTTGGGTTGTGTCTTTGAATTTTGCATGCTTCATGTGGTACTAGGTGTTTGGGTTATTGTCTGTCTTGTATTATTTTTGGGGTTTTGTGTTGGGATCTTTGAATTTTTTATGTTTCATGTTGTCCAAATGGGGTTGGGTATTGTAAATCTTGTATTATTTTTTGTGTTTTGTGTTGTGTCTTTGAATTTTGCATGCTTCATGTGGTACTAGGTGTTTGGGTTATTGTCTGTCTTGTATTATTTTTGGTGTTTTGTGTTGGGATCTTTGAATTTTTTATGTTTCATGTTGTCCAAATGGGGTTGGGTGTTGTAAATCTTGTATTATTTTTTGTGTTTTGTGTTGTGTCTTTGAATTTTGCATGCTTCATGTGGTACTAGGTGTTTGGGTTATTGTCTGTCTTGTATTATTTTTGGTGTTTTGTGTTGGGATCTTTGAATTTTTTATGTTTCATGTTGTCCAAATGGGGTTGGGTATTGTAAATCTTGTATTATTTTTGGTGTTTTGGGTTGTGTCTTTGAATTTTGCATGCTTCATGTGGTACTAGGTGTTTGGGTTATTGTCTGTCTTGTATTATTTTTGGTGTTTTGTGTTGGGATCTTTGAATTTTTTATGTTTCATGTTGTCCAAATGGGTTGGGTATTGTAAATCTTGTATTATTTTTTGTGTTTTGTGTTGTGTCTTTGAATTTTGCATGCTTCATGTGGTACTAGGTGTTTGGGTTATTGTCTGTCTTGTATTATTTTTGGTGTTTTGTGTTGGGATCTTTGAATTTTTTATGTTTCATGTTGTCCAAATGGGGTTGGGTATTGTAAATCTTGTATTATTTTTTGTGTTTTGTGTTGTGTCTTTGAATTTTGCATGCTTCATGTGGTACTAGGTGTTTGGGTTATTGTCTGTCTTGTATTATTTTTGGTGTTTTGTGTTGGGATCTTTGAATTTTTTATGTTTCATGTTGTCCAAATGGGGTTGGGTATTGTAAATCTTGTATTATTTTTGGTGTTTTGGGTTGTGTCTTTGAATTTTGCATGCTTCATGTGGTACTAGGTGTTTGGGTTATTGTCTGTCTTGTATTATTTTTGGTGTTTTGTGTTGGGATCTTTGAATTTTTTATGTTTCATGTTGTCCAAATGGGTTGGGTATTGTAAATCTTGTATTATTTTTTGTGTTTTGTGTTGTGTCTTTGAATTTTGCATGCTTCATGTGGTACTAGGGGTTTGGGTTATTGTCTGTCTTGTATTATTTTTGGTGTTTTGTGTTGGGATCTTTGAATTTTTTATGTTTCATGTTGTCCAAATGGGGTTGGGTATTGTAAATCTTGTATTATTTTTTGTGTTTTGTGTTGTGTCTTTGAATTTTGCATGCTTCATGTGGTACTAGGTGTTTGGGTTATTGTCTGTCTTGTATTATTTTTGGTGTTTTGTGTTGGGATCTTTGAATTTTTTATGTTTCATGTTGTCCAAATGGGGTTGGGTATTGTAAATCTTGTATTATTTTTGGTGTTTTGGGTTGTGTCTTTGAATTTTGCATGCTTCATGTGGTACTAGGTGTTTGGGTTATTGTCTGTCTTGTATTATTTTTGGTGTTTTGTGTTGGGATCTTTGAATTTTTTATGCTTCATGTTGTCCAAATGGGGTTGGGTATTGTAAATCTGTACTTCAAAATATTATTAATACAAACAGGCGGCCTGTTGTATTAATATAATATTTTGAAGTACCACATGAAACATACAAAATTCAAAGATCCCAACCCAAAACACCAAAAATAATACAAGACAGACAATAACCCAAACACCTAGTACCACATGAAGCATGCAAAATTCAAAGACACAACCCAAAACACCAAAAATAATACAAGATTTACAATACCCAACCCCATTTGGACAACATGAAGCATAAAAAATTCAAAGATCCCAACACAAAACACCAAAAATAATACAAGACAGACAATAACCCAAACACCTAGTACCACATGAAGCATGCAAAATTCAAAGACACAACCCAAAACACCAAAAATAATACAAGATTTACAATACCCAACCCCATTTGGACAACATGAAACATAAAAAATTCAAAGATCCCAACACAAAACACCAAAAATAATACAAGACAGACAATAACCCAAACACCTAGTACCACATGAAGCATGCAAAATTCAAAGACACAACACAAAACACAAAAAATAATACAAGATTTACAATACCCAACCCCATTTGGACAACATGAAACATAAAAAATTCAAAGATCCCAACACAAAACACCAAAAATAATACAAGACAGACAATAACCCAAACCCCTAGTACCACATGAAGCATGCAAAATTCAAAGACACAACACAAAACACAAAAAATAATACAAGATTTACAATACCCAACCCATTTGGACAACATGAAACATAAAAAATTCAAAGATCCCAACACAAAACACCAAAAATAATACAAGACAGACAATAACCCAAACACCTAGTACCACATGAAGCATGCAAAATTCAAAGACACAACCCAAAACACCAAAAATAATACAAGATTTACAATACCCAACCCCATTTGGACAACATGAAACATAAAAAATTCAAAGATCCCAACACAAAACACCAAAAATAATACAAGACAGACAATAACCCAAACACCTAGTACCACATGAAGCATGCAAAATTCAAAGACACAACACAAAACACAAAAAATAATACAAGATTTACAATACCCAACCCCATTTGGACAACATGAAACATAAAAAATTCAAAGATCCCAACACAAAACACCAAAAATAATACAAGACAGACAATAACCCAAACACCTAGTACCACATGAAGCATGCAAAATTCAAAGACACAACACAAAACACAAAAAATAATACAAGATTTACAATACCCAACCCATTTGGACAACATGAAACATAAAAAATTCAAAGATCCCAACACAAAACACCAAAAATAATACAAGACAGACAATAACCCAAACACCTAGTACCACATGAAGCATGCAAAATTCAAAGACACAACCCAAAACACCAAAAATAATACAAGATTTACAATACCCAACCCCATTTGGACAACATGAAACATAAAAAATTCAAAGATCCCAACACAAAACACCAAAAATAATACAAGACAGACAATAACCCAAACACCTAGTACCACATGAAGCATGCAAAATTCAAAGACACAACACAAAACACAAAAAATAATACAAGATTTACAACACCCAACCCCATTTGGACAACATGAAACATAAAAAATTCAAAGATCCCAACACAAAACACCAAAAATAATACAAGACAGACAATAACCCAAACACCTAGTACCACATGAAGCATGCAAAATTCAAAGACACAACACAAAACACAAAAAATAATACAAGATTTACAATACCCAACCCCATTTGGACAACATGAAACATAAAAAATTCAAAGATCCCAACACAAAACCCCAAAAATAATACAAGACAGACAATAACCCAAACACCTAGTACCACATGAAGCATGCAAAATTCAAAGACACAACCCAAAACACCAAAAATAATACAAGATTTACAATACCCAACCCCATTTGGACAACATGAAACATAAAAAATTCAAAGATCCCAACACAAAACACCAAAAATAATACAAGACAGACAATAACCCAAACACCTAGTACCACATGAAGCATGCAAAATTCAAAGACACCACACAAAACACAAAAATTAATACAAGATTTACAATACCCAACCCCATTTGGACAACATGAAACATAAAAAATTCAAAGATCCCAACACAAAACACCAAAAATAATACAAGACAGACAATAACCCAAACCCCTAGTACCACATGAAGCATGCAAAATTCAAAGACACAACACAAAACACAAAAAATAATACAAGATTTACAATACCCAACCCCATTTGGACAACATGAAACATAAAAAATTCAAAGATCCCAACACAAAACACCAAAAATAATACAAGACAGACAATAACCCAAACACCTAGTACCACATGAAGCATGCAAAATTCAAAGACACAACACAAAACACAAAAAATAATACAAGATTTACAATACCCAACCCCATTTGGACAACATGAAACATAAAAAATTCAAAGATCCCAACACAAAACACCAAAAATAATACAAGACAGACAATAACCCAAACCCCTAGTACCACATGAAGCATGCAAAATTCAAAGACACAACACAAAACACAAAAAATAATACAAGATTTACAATACCCAACCCCATTTGGACAACATGAAACATAAAAAATTCAAAGATCCCAACACAAAACACCAAAAATAATACAAGACAGACAATAACCCAAACACCTAGTACCACATGAAGCATGCAAAATTCAAAGACACAACACAAAACACAAAAAATAATACAAGATTTACAATACCCAACCCCATTTGGACAACATGAAACATAAAAAATTCAAAGATCCCAACACAAAACACCAAAAATAATACAATACAGACAATAACCCAAACACCTAGTACCACATGAAGCATGCAAAATTCAAAGACACAACACAAAACACAAAAAATAATACAAGATTTACAATACCCACCCCCATTTGGACAACATGAAACATAAAAAATTCAAAGATCCCAACACAAAACACCAAAAATAATACAAGACAGACAATAACCCAAACCCCTAGTACCACATGAAGCATGCAAAATTCAAAGACACAACACAAAACACAAAAAATAATACAAGATTTACAATACCCAACCCATTTGGACAACATGAAACATAAAAAATTCAAAGATCCCAACACAAAACACCAAAAATAATACAAGACAGACAATAACCCAAACACCTAGTACCACATGAAGCATGCAAAATTCAAAGACACAACCCAAAACACCAAAAATAATACAAGATTTACAATACCCAACCCCATTTGGACAACATGAAGCATAAAAAATTCAAAGATCCCAACACAAAACACCAAAAATAATACAAGACAGACAATAACCCAAACACCTAGTACCACATGAAGCATGCAAAATTCAAAGACACAACCCAAAACACCAAAAATAATACAAGATTTACAATACCCAACCCCATTTGGACAACATGAAACATAAAAAATTCAAAGATCCCAACACAAAACACCAAAAATAATACAAGACAGACAATAACCCAAACCCCTAGTACCACATGAAGCATGCAAAATTCAAAGACACAACACAAAACACAAAAAATAATACAAGATTTACAATACCCAACCCATTTGGACAACATGAAACATAAAAAATTCAAAGATCCCAACACAAAACACCAAAAATAATACAAGACAGACAATAACCCAAACACCTAGTACCACATGAAGCATGCAAAATTCAAAGACACAACCCAAAACACCAAAAATAATACAAGATTTACAATACCCAACCCCATTTGGACAACATGAAACATAAAAAATTCAAAGATCCCAACACAAAACACCAAAAATAATACAAGACAGACAATAACCCAAACACCTAGTACCACATGAAGCATGCAAAATTCAAAGACACAACACAAAACACAAAAAATAATACAAGATTTACAATACCCAACCCCATTTGGACAACATGAAACATAAAAAATTCAAAGATCCCAACACAAAACACCAAAAATAATACAAGACAGACAATAACCCAAACACCTAGTACCACATGAAGCATGCAAAATTCAAAGACACAACACAAAACACAAAAAATAATACAAGATTTACAATACCCAACCCATTTGGACAACATGAAACATAAAAAATTCAAAGATCCCAACACAAAACACCAAAAATAATACAAGACAGACAATAACCCAAACACCTAGTACCACATGAAGCATGCAAAATTCAAAGACACAACCCAAAACACCAAAAATAATACAAGATTTACAATACCCAACCCCATTTGGACAACATGAAACATAAAAAATTCAAAGATCCCAACACAAAACACCAAAAATAATACAAGATAGACAATAACCCAAACACCTAGTACCACATGAAGCATGCAAAATTCAAAGACACAACACAAAACACAAAAAATAATACAAGATTTACAACACCCAACCCCATTTGGACAACATGAAACATAAAAAATTCAAAGATCCCAACACAAAACACCAAAAATAATACAAGACAGACAATAACCCAAACACCTAGTACCACATGAAGCATGCAAAATTCAAAGACACAACACAAAACACAAAAAATAATACAAGATTTACAATACCCAACCCCATTTGGACAACATGAAACATAAAAAATTCAAAGATCCCAACACAAAACACCAAAAATAATACAAGACAGACAATAACCCAAACACCTAGTACCACATGAAGCATGCAAAATTCAAAGACACAACCCAAAACACCAAAAATAATACAAGATTTACAATACCCAACCCCATTTGGACAACATGAAACATAAAAAATTCAAAGATCCCAACACAAAACACCAAAAATAATACAAGACAGACAATAACCCAAACACCTAGTACCACATGAAGCATGCAAAATTCAAAGACACAACACAAAACACAAAAAATAATACAAGATTTACAATACCCAACCCCATTTGGACAACATGAAACATAAAAAATTCAAAGATCCCAACACAAAACACCAAAAATAATACAAGACAGACAATAACCCAAACCCCTAGTACCACATGAAGCATGCAAAATTCAAAGACACAACACAAAACACAAAAAATAATACAAGATTTACAATACCCAACCCCATTTGGACAACATGAAACATAAAAAATTCAAAGATCCCAACACAAAACACCAAAAATAATACAAGACAGACAATAACCCAAACACCTAGTACCACATGAAGCATGCAAAATTCAAAGACACAACCCAAAACACAAAAAATAATACAAGATTTACAATACCCAACCCCATTTGGACAACATGAAACATAAAAAAATCAAAGATCCCAACACAAAACACCAAAAATAATACAAGACAGACAATAACCCAAACACCTAGTACCACATGAAGCATGCAAAATTCAAAGACACAACACAAAACACCAAAAATAATACAAGACAGACAATAAACCATACACCTTAGGACACCATGAAACATAAAAATTCAAAAACACAAAAAATTGAAAAGTATAGAGTTAAAGATCTATAAGGAGACTATTTGGTTACCAACTCTCCATGATTTAGCTGGGGGGAGGGTCACCTGAACCCTCTCAAAGACCATCGGTAGCCCCCGGACCAATGCTTGAAGACATTTGCACTAGGTGACTGAAATCAGGGCATAAATGGTATTGCAGTTGTAAATATGTATATAGAAATTGACCACTAGGGGGATATCCTTGACTTACCCAAGAATTACATTCAAGGACCACTGGTGGTCCCCAGACCAATGATTGAAAAACATTTCCCTAGATGACTGAGATCACCTCAGGGCATAAATGGTATTGCAGTGTAAATATTTATATAGAGCTTGAACACTAGGGGGATATCCTTGACTTACACAATAATTACATTCAAGGACCACTGGTGGTCCCCAGACCAATGATTGAAAAACATTTCCCTAGATGACTGAGATCACATCAGGGCATAAATGGTATTGCAGTGTAAATATTTATATAGATATTGACCACTAGGTGGAATCACACACCCACTGTCAATGTATGTAAGGAATTTAAATACTACCTTGATTAATTTATGCATACAATTCACTTCAAAGATAAGGACCCCCACCTTTGTGATTATCTAATTTGCATTTTACTACTAGCACCTGGTTAGAGCCCACCCCACCCCCTTGTTTATCTAACTTGCACCTGTTTAGATACCATCCCCCCACCTCACCCCCCCGCTTCATTTAATTTGCATGTCTGGCACCTAGCATTCCACAAAGAGGGGGGTGCCCATCCCCCCACCACACCCCCTCGCTTCATTTAATTTGCATGTCGCACCTGGCCCATGGTTAGAGCCCATCCCCCCTTAAGACAGTGACCCCCCTGCCCTAAATAAATATTGCCTGAGGTTAGCGACCATCCCCCCCACCTTAACCCCAGTGACAAAATTTACATGTTGGGGACATGGCAAATGGTGACGCAGGGACCATACATCATGCATTTATAAATAACCTATTATTAGTTTTTATTATTATTTAATTATAAACTATTATATGCTAATTATATTTATGGATATTTATATTTATGGATATTTATTATTTATGATTATGCTAATTATATCTATGGAATTCAAGGAATGTTTAATTACTAATTTGCATAATTAATTATGCAAATTATGCATTAATTGCTCACTAGCGCCACCAGTGGCCAAAAAAGGTACCGAACAGACACCATATCATACTACTCACAATGCATCGGTTCGAGCCGCGTTGTGATTGACTATTTTCACTACTTCTTAAACATTTGTTTTCTAATTCATGGTATTGTAATGATTTTGTCTTTTATTATCTTCGTGAAATTACTGAAAAACATTCATTGAATTTGTCATTCTTGGCCAAGTACTTATTTGACTTCTTTTTCACAAATAGCCTCCAGGCCAAAGACGTTTTTTACTTCTTTTTAAAGGGGCTTAAATTTATAACATTATAATCATGATTTAAGACAAATCTTACAACTCTCGTTCTAAAGAAATGGAACAAATATATATTGGCCTGTGCTGAACTATTGATACTGCCATTTAGCGGGAATCATTTTTGGAAGAAATTAAGAAATAATAATAATTAAAAACAAAATGTAGGAAACAAAAAATAAAGGGACCCATTAACATTTGTCCGCAACCCACAAATGGGTCTCAACCTACTGCTTGGGAAACAGTGCCATATCCAACCATAAGTCTTCAAGGTGTCCCCGGGCCGGGGAAGAGCTGGAGATTATTGTTTGGCCCTTGTGTGTCTGTCTGTGTTTCCGAAGCTAATCTTGCAAACTACAAGAGCAATCAGTGCCAAATGTCTGGACCACATTGAAAAGTTAAACCGTATGCCAGAAACACTGGCATACACTGGTTCCTGCAGCCTCCACTGGTCCTGACGGCTGCAACCCATGACTTGCATCAGTTTCTGCGCGTGCACACACACACACACACACACACACACACACACACACACACACACACACACACACACACACACACATACACATACACACATAGTACGTACACACACACACAGACACCTACTACGCTTGTGTGTGCACCCCACATAAAAAGATAGAGACATACTGTAATCATTACAGTGTAATGTACAGTATGTAACACATGTGTGCCCGCACATAAACAGAGTGAGATACAGTGACACCGCAGCTATGACTTGTGTGCATGTGCTTGCGCACTCGACAGTTAAGTTCAGTTTTTTGGTTTGACACACTAGGGGTGACTAGGCACATAATCCCTGCCAATATCACTTCATGGGATACATCACTGAGGATACGTCCCAGGTGCATCCATGCGATGTATTTTTGTTTTAGTTATTCTATTTATAGTGACTCATAGGAATAGACTACGTGAAAACCAGGAATAGTCTGGTGACCACCGGAGAGACGGGTGGCAGCCGGAATGTAGACGGCACAGCCTGTGTCTTCCGTGAGGAAGAAGACCAACAACCCACGGTGAGGCCTTTAGGAGGGCCATTCAAGCCGCAAGTGGAGTCTGCGGCATCACCATGGGCCAGGTGGAGCCTGCAGAACCATTGTGGCTAGAGAATCCACCACTCCTGAATGAAGTGCCTGGTGCTGGGAGTCTGGTGCAACGCACAGGGGCTGGACCTGGTGAGAGCAGGAGTGGACCTGGTGAGATGTAGGAGGGGCCGGACAGGAGTCAACCTACAGAGCCTAGTCCTTCGCCTTCCACACGCCAGATTGATGCGATCCTCCCGCATACCCAGTCAAGGCAGAGTAGTTCAGGAGGAGCGGATTGTGTAGCCCTGGTTTTTCCCTAATGGCTCTGATCGAGGGTAGCTACTGGGACGTAAGTCGGGACTTGATCACCCCGGCTGGGTCACCTGAGTGAGGGGTATGATGTTGGGAGATCCGAAACCCTGATGACCGTGGGATACATCACTTGCTAATGGCATGCCACCATTAGCAAGTACCTTGTATCTAGAAATCCAGAGGCCCCTTTAGTCGATCAGATTTGGATTTAGGCTGTTAGAGACATAATTTGATTAACCATTCCTATATCTCTTACTGATACAATGTTTGCTCTTTGCTGAGTTATTTCTACTCTCACAGATTAGATATCAAATCCCAATGCTGTTTTTTGGTTTGTCCAAAAACTGTGGATGTCCAAAAAATATGGACGAAGGCACCCATTGGTTTCTACAAATGGGTGAAACCTCTAGTTCAGTAAATTCAAATCCACCATCTTTGATTTCCAGTTGCGAATGCAACCGTAAAAAGGATGCGGGTGGGAAGAGGAGCGACCCTTTATAATCTATTTTACGCATGTCAGTATTGATGTGTGCACTACTCGTGTGAATGCGCGTGCCAGTCATGCTATACCTACTATGAGACACAGGAACTTTGCCTCCATAAAGAATAAAGATTGTCACCACCTGGAATATCTCCATGCCACTGACCACCGGTTACCATGGCATACAGACTGGTACCAGCCTACACATCACTAAACTCACTCTCGCTTCTCCATGGTATCTCCAGACTACAATACAAGGCCTGTCTATGGTGTCCTTTTTAATATGCACAAAATATGATGTCACTGCTTCTGGGTGAATAGATTGGTTACAAAAGTAGGACTTTTAATGTAACTTTAATCATTATTCCTCGTAGAGTCATCCTATGCTCACCTAATGGCACAACTAGATGCTGAGAGCAAGTCAGTTTTTGTTTGTTTCTCTACCTTTATTTTTTTTGCTGACCTGGGATGTACTAAGTCTAGGGGAAATAAACGACATGCTAGCTTAGCTTATCACCGTCTCCCTTGCAGCTCTTTGTGTTCTCTATCTCTCTCACTCTCTCTCTCTCCCTCACACACACACACACACACACACACACACACACACACACACACACACACACACACACACACACACACACACACAAACAAACACCTACAGAGAGAGAGAGAGAGAGAGGTGGTGGGGGGAAACCAAATTAACCTACAAGGTTTCTCTTCACTCAAAAAAGCCCTTACGAAATACAAAAAAAAAAGAAGGAGCCAGCGCTCAATTGCCTGACGATGCTGTTTTTTTGCTTGTGTTGGGAAATTTGTCATCACACTTCGACTTACTACCTGGAATTGGGAAAAACGTGTCGACGCCAGGACTTTTTCTGTTCTTTAATAACACACACAAACACTGTCATGTGCACACTGAAACGATACACACAATAGATGTTTTTGTTACCTTGAGAAGAAATGTCTGAAGTGATAGTTTCTTTCTCCATATTCTCTGCACTCTCTCTTTTCTCTCTCTGTCTCTCTGTGTGTTTGTGTCTGTTAGCATGCTTATTTCACGCTCTGTGTACCTTCTAGTTAATAGCTCCACATGGAAAACTTCAAACTCCTGCCTCCTCTTCTTTTACTTCCTACACTTTCTATCAGTATCTCCCTCCCTTGATTTTCCCACCCCTCTTTGATTGATTGATTGATTGATTGATTTATTAACAGTTTTCAGAATTACAGTACATTTCAAGTACAACTCAATACAAAAACTGTTAACAATTACACTTGTTTACAATAGGGCATTTAGAGACGTACGAATATACACAACTATATAGTCAAAAATTCATCATCATAGGAGGTAAAAAGGCGAAAGAAATATATACAGTGAGGGGAAACAGAGGTGGGTGGGGATTCAGATTTTACGGGGGCCAGTTTCGAATTGCAGCCGTCCGTAGGTGCCCTTTGAGAGCCGTTTTGAAGGAGTCACGGGATTTGCATGTCTTAATGACTGTTGGTAGGGAGTTCCACATTTTGGTGGCATAGGAGCGAAATTAATTTAATCCCTTGTTTGTGCCGAATCTGGGTTGTACATGGTTTGTTGAACTCCCTCTGGTGTTGTGGGAGTGGACTTCGTTGACATTAAGGAAGTATTTAGACAGGTAAATACTATCTGTCTTTCTTTCTCTCTCATGACCTTTCCCACCCTGTCTGTCTCTCTCTCTGTCTGTTTGTCTGTGTCTCTCTCTCTCTCTCTCTCTCTCTCTCTCTCTCTCTCTCTCTTTCTCTCTCTCTCACTCTCATATCTCTGCTGTGAGACTGTGAGGTTGCCGTTATCACTGATCAGATTCCTAATTCTCAATTAGCCACTGCACATGCACATTGCTCACCGTTAATTATTTACTGGCTCCCTTAACACCCCCAGCCCATTTCCTTAAATCTACAGTATCTTCTTCTGTGATAAGTGAGTTCACCTATGAGCTATGACCCACACTACTTGACAGCACTAGCGCGCTCTCTCTCTCTCTCTCTCACTATACCCTGAAAAATTCACAGGTTTTATTTAATAAGCAAACAAAAAAGATGGTTCCAAAGTCATTAACACTGGATTTTTCAATGCGGTTGTGGTATAGTCGGCTCGATCTTTCACTCGAATCAGACTTGTCCACAAGTGTGTGTGTGTGTGTGTGTGTGTGTGTGTGTGTGTGTGTGTGTGTGTGTGTGTGTGTGTGTGTGTGTGTGTGTGTGTGTGTGCGCGCGTGTGCGTGTGTGAGTGCAAGAGTGAGGGGGAGAATTTAAAGAGAGAGAGTGAAGAGGGAGTCAGGGAGAGAAAGAGTGGCAGCAGTTTTGTTGCATCGGATCAACTCCAGAACTTTTTCTAATTGGAGGTTTTAGCCGTGGCCGTTGCTGAGTTCAGTAGATTTTTCCCCCTTCTACTCCCTCCTTTTCAACCCCCCCCCCTATCCTTCCATCCCTCTATCCCTTCCTTTCTACCCCCCATACCCAACAGCTAAGCTCTTACAAATGTGTTGAGGATGCATTTTCACCCAAACACTCTCCCACCCCCTCATCCTCCTTCACTGCCCCCCCTCCCTCCCTCTATCCCTCCATTCCTCCTTCCCTCTCTCTCCCACCCTTCTTATTGCTCCTCATCAGCCTCCCTCTCCATCCTTCTCTCCCTGCACCTCTGTCCTCTCCTCCTCCTCCTCTCTCACTAGCCTATGTCTTTTTTCTTCTATCCCTCTTTCTCCCCTGTCATTTGCCCCCTCCACACGACTCTGTCTTCCCTCCATACTCAGCGTTTTTCCCTCCGCTGTGGGTGTGATGTCTCCGCTGTAACGCTGCTAATCAGCTCTGGAGACGTCAGCAATTCTTTCAGCTCCCCCCCCTCACTATATTTTTTCTCTCACACCCCCCTCCTTCCCTTCTTCCTCCTTTTCTATTATTTCATTTTCTCATCTCGCTCTCTCTTTCTCCACTTCTGTATTTCCCACTTCTTCGCTACCTACCGTTCCTCACCTCCTCCTTCTCCTCCATGCGTCCTGTCCTGTTTGTGTGTGTGTGTGTGTGTGTGTGTGTGTGTGTGTGTGTGTGTGTGTGTGTGTGTGTGTGTGTGTGTGCGCGTGTTCGTGTGCTTGTGTGTTGTCTCTCCGCTGTAACAGTAAGCAGCTCTGCTCTTGAGTTGTCAGCGTTCTTTCAGTTTGCTCCATAAAAATACAGCCTGCCACAGCAAAAAAGAGAAAAAAAGTCTGTTGTAGCAACACAGTGGCTGTGGCAGTGACCACACTGTGACGGCCACGCATGGGGTGGCAAGGACACCTTTGGTGAAGCATGCGTTTGTGTATGTATATGTGCAGACCCATGATGAATGGACATGCCTTCGCTCAGCAGATGATCCTAAAACCTGGCTGACTCGCCTGACACTTAAACACGCGGTCTCAGGTCATTGTGTGTACAAACATGTGTACGCACGCACGCACGCACAGTGCAGTGATACTGCTGTGCTCCAATTAACTGAGTGCATTTTTGTTTAGAATGCGTAGCTCTACTGGGAAATAAAGCCCTAATGCTGTGAGTGTTAAAGTGCCATGTTCAACCTACTGAGTTATACATGGTCACCTCACCTCACCGCCATGTTCTGCCTATTGATGGATTGGAACCGTTCCAGCATTGTTACTCTCTACCCAGAATAGTGCGTATGCGGTTGTACCATGTTTATGTTTGTAACAAAGACAAACATGGTATAAGTGACTAACTCTGACGAAGAGCGCAAGTGATCCAATTAACACTCAGGAGTTTGCAGTGTTGTTCAGTGACTGACAATGTAATTTCCATGACATATTTACATGTTTCTTGTATGCTTCAATTATGTACTCCCATGTTTAATTTAATGACATTTACATTTCATAAAATTTGCACCCCACTTGCATGGAGGTGCGGGAACGGGTCTGTGCTTGTGTTTGTTTTCCTGTATGTTCGTTTGTTTGTTTTTGTGTGGAGATGGGGCATGAGGGGGATGGGGTGATGCCTGGCAGGAATCCTCCTCTGTCTTTTCCCATCCCCCCCAGCCACCCTCGCTCTTTGATCCACCCCATTTTGTGACAGCGCACCCCCATTCTCAGAAAGGGGTACACTGACTGCAATCCAGATAGCAATAGATACAGTAGGTAATGAACACATAGTGCTGGGCACTATATAGATTTTTTTACCGTTTATTGTCTGTACATGTTATCCGTATTGTGTTTTTTCATTGCCTTGCGATACACAATGTTGTTGTCTAAACTAAATTCATGATAAAAAGCAAAGAGTAAGTCTGTTTCTTCAAAACATCTCTTCAAAATATTCCATTGAAAATGATATGGTATCCCATGACCACAAGGTCCATTATGATGCCTCATCGATGAGATTGATTACAGTATGTGTTATTTGACATGTGAGCACACACTGTGATGTTCATCAGTATTAGTATATATAAATAATAAATCATATTTTATTAAGGCCATATAATAGATTTTCTCACATTGCCCAGCCCTAGAAGACATTGATATGGATATGTGGTACAAATAGGCATCTTCTTACTAAATGCAAAGTAAGAAAGACTTTTCTTTTTGTTTTCATTGTAGTTGAACCCTCTCAACAAGCGCTTGAAGAATGGATGTAGGGTTTAATTAGTCATGGGTTGGTTTTGAACTGATGTTTTCTTTGTTTGAGTGGAAATGTTTTGGTTGTGTAAATTGTGATAATTACGAGTTAATAGAGTTTACACAGGTGAGAGTATTAAGAGGATTAAGTTTACACTTCATCCATCTCCTTTTTAAACATTGTTGTTTTGTTATGCTTGGTTTTTTCTGTTTTGTATTTTTTTAAATATTCAAAATAAACAAATAAATTCTTTGATTCATTGTTTCCAACAGACCGAAGGCGTGGCTGAGAGACTATGAAATTGTGCGCGCACACACACTCCCTGGAGGCCAGAGCAGAACCTTCGCCCCACATCGGCCTGTATTTCGTCACCAGGAGGCAGATTTTTGCAATTTCTTTATTTTTATTTGTATGAGTACTCCTACAGATTTTTTCCCAACGGCACGCAAATTGGTACACATTATCTCTATAGTCCTGCTCCTTCCGCCCAACACTCCCTGCTGACAGCCTAGGTGCCGCCCCAACCTGTAGGAATATGTGCAATGACAATTTTCACCCTCTCCCGAACACGGGCCAATTGTGTTTGTATACAGTAGTAGACGCTCGACAAAGCCAGATGCACCACGGCAGATTGAAACCCACAACCTCCACGGTGGTGGCCAGAGCCAGTTGCACTACCTCACACTAGGTTCAAACTTATAGTTATAGCTTTAATTACTTTTAAGTTAAGACTTATGCAAGTTAGAACTTGTGAGGCTGTGAGGTGGTGCAACCTAAAGTACTTTACCCCCTGCACCACCCGAGCACCTAGAATGTTATGTCTGTGAGCAAGCTGAAGTCAAGTGTCTAGTCGCATCGTAGGATGTTGTTATTAAGAAGATTAGTTCTTGTGGAGTTGTGGGAAGTGACACCATCATATGGAATATAATTAATGGAATATAATATAATGCGCAGTGTCAGGGAGCTGCCATGTTTTAAAGTACCTAACAATAATAAACTGATGAATAGCCTAGCACTGCTCTTTTCCTTTATCCTTCACTTAATATGCATACATTTGCTACATTTGTAGTAAAAGGATGCTGATGTCCTATGTGTTTGGTGTACATAGTGTGTGTGTGTGTGTGTGTGTGTGTGTGTGTGTGTGTGTGTGTGTGTGTGTGCGTGCGTGCGTGCGTGCGTGCGTGCGTGCGTGCGTGCGTGCGTGCGTGCGTGTGTGCGTGCGTGCGCGTGCGTAGCATAGCATCTCGCCCCATTGACTTGTGCTTTATTTGTCTTTGATCTAAGGCTATTTATAACTGTAGACATTGTGGCAGGAGACACACACACACACACACACACACACACACACACACACACACACACTCACTCACTCACTCACTCACTCACTGAAAGAGACTGCACGCTAATTAGAAGCAGATACAGAAAGTATCTCCTCATCAGAAGAGGTCAACAAGAAGGCTCTTTCCCTTTTGTCACTTAGCAATAGGCATCACTTCCCTTCACTTCCCTGACAAGTTCACTGACTAAAATCTCTGAGTCATGCTAATCATATCATATTCATTCATTTCATAATGAAATTTCATATGAAATCAGCTTGAGGCATCTGCTTATTATCATGAATATTATTGTTATGATTACGTTTTCAGCTTCACCTAGCTGAAGGACCCCCTCGAAAACAAGGGTTTATCCTTTTAATATAGTTATACTATATATGATATAAGCTCAGATGGTTATGACACTTGGATATATAGATCAGGTCGGGAGGTGAACCGGTGACCTTATTAATATCACCTCTCTATGGAGGGTGGCTGTAGTTTAGAATATAGTGTTTTGTTGGCTGGGCTGCTCCAATGAAAACAATTGGTTCGCAGCCAGGTGGAAATGTGGGTGGGGATCTGCCACCTCATCAGCAGCAACTCCTACAGGTTGGTCTGAGCACCTGTTCAGCAGAGGTGTGGAACTCATTGTGATGCATTGTGAGCTTGTACATCTGCTATCTTCGGCAAGTATAAATTACGAATAACCTTTTCACGGTCCTGTAGCTATTTTTGGGCTAGTCTCTCACAGTTTAAATGGGGGTGTATAGGGAATATGGGGTTAAGAGGGGGTTCAGAAATGGGAGATGAAGAGTGATAAAGGAGAGCAGAAATGTGAGTGGAGGGGGAGGAGAGAGGGGTGAGTGAGATCAGGAATCTGCTGATTCATCATGACTGGTCTCATGATGATCGCTCAGCAGCAGCAGCAACAATAGTTGTCCTTCATCTAACGCGTGCACGCTCACTGTCGCACGCACGCACGCACGCACGCACACACACACACACACACACACACACACACACACACACACACACACACACACACACACACACACACACACACAAACACACTGATCTTAGCGATGAGAGTGAGACCAACAAGCAACATAAAGCATCCCATTGTGGAGCCTGCAGTGAAGATGCTCATCGGTGGGGCTGTAGGCTCGAAGTACTGATCTCATCTTTTGTAGCCTACTCTTCTTTGTTGACTTGTGATTAATTTTATTTCGTAGCCTCTCTTGTTTACTACTCGGTGGCAGGCATGCCTACATATGGTTATGACATATATAGTTTTATTTGATTAGAATGTAATAGAATAAAATAATGTGTGCGCGTGTTATGACTGTTAACAGTTGGTTTTCCCCTGGATTCCTTCCCTCTATTTCCACCACTTCCTCTTTTTCTGACTCACTGCTCTCCTATTGGTTGCGAGCCAACCAATAAGAGCTCTAGATATAATCTAGCTAGTGGGCACTGTCAGCCTAACCACAAGGAAACAGGAAGTCAGAGACATTCTTAGAAAAGGTGTGTTTGCCTCACTTTCAGCCTTACGGAAGTTACACGTACTGCAGGATACATTGCAACATGATTATGTGTAACTGTGCTACTTGATAACTCCATGCAATGATGTGTATATCAGTCCTGGAAGGTGTCTGCCCACAGAGACCAAAGGTGACTTAACCACATGAACTATAGCATCCCTATTCTGAGGCAAATATTCTGCGAAAATGGCCAATCTACAAGCTCACGACTCGGTGTGAGCTATTTTTGGCAAAGATATTTAGTGTAGAGGTAAAACAGGAGGGAGCATAGCAGGATAGACCCTTTGTTGACTCCTGTCAACTAAGTATGTGGGGTTTAACTGGTTATAAAATGTTAAAAACTTGACTTGCTGTCTGGTCAAATAGGCTGACTTGTTTGTTTCTCCTCCAAAGGTCTGTTCAGAAGAGCGAGGCTCTCGTGGCATGACGACCACTAACAAGGGGAATAAAGCCTTGAAGGTAAGGGGTACACTGCATTATTGTACTGTGAACTATCTGAACATATGTCTGATGCTTTAATGGTAATGAAGTCAAACCTTGCAGCCACTCACGCCTTCACTGTAAGTTTGAACTCCACCTGTATTCACCCTCACCTGCTATGTCCTCTCTCTCTCTCTCTCTCTGTCTCCTTCCTTTCTCTACCCGTCTTTTTTCCTTCAACTCTTACATCCCTCTTTCTCCTCCTCCTCTCCCCTCTTAACCCCAGGTGAAGCGGGAGCCGGGGGAGAATGGCACCAGCCTGACAGACGACGAGCTGGTGACCATGTCAGTGCGGGAGCTCAACCAGCACCTGCGGGGTCTCACCAAGGAGGAGATTTTGCAGCTGAAACAGCGGCGCCGCACGCTGAAGAACCGCGGCTATGCCGCCAGCTGCCGGGTGAAGCGTGTCACCCAGAAGGAGGAGCTGGAGAAGCAGAAGGCTCAGCTTCAGCAGGAGGTGGACAAACTCGCCAACGAGAATGCCTCGATGCGTGTGGAGCTGGATGCGCTCAGGTCCAAGTACGAGGCCCTGCAGACCTTCGCCAGGACTGTGGCACGGAGCCCGGCAGTCGGCGTCGGGGTTCGGGCTGCCGGCGGAGGGGTAGGGGTGGCGTCCTCAGTCATCGGGCCGCTCATACCGGGGAAAGTGTCGACGGCAACGAGCGTCATCACGATAGTGAAGTCAAAAACGGATGCACGGTCTTGAGGGGAGGAGGCAGATGGTTGGAAGTTGGTGGTTGGGTGTGGTGGGGATAGGGGGATGGGGTGCAGTTGCCTCTCTACTTCATCATCTCTCCTCTATGTGCACTAATCTACAAAAGAGAGAGACAGGTGCAAGCTAATCAACCCCTCCTCAGCCATGTTGGCTGAGACCTGTCATCTCCCAGTACAGATATAGGAAAGGAAGGAAGTAGAGGAAGCTTCTTAGACTATGATGCAGTCCTTGGTCAGTGCATGATCATTGAGCATAGAACAATTGGGACAAATAGACAGGGTTCCTAGATGTTTTGTTTTCTAGGAATGGATTTATTTTATTTTATTTTAAATGTATGTATATATATATATATATATATATATATATATATATATATATATATATATATATATATTTTTTTTTTTAAATAACATAAACAATGCCAAAATTGTCAAGACTACTGGTAGATCTGTATGTAAGTAGACGATTAAGTAATTCAACTCTCTCTCCATGTTTGACACACCACTTTAAAAGTGTTAGTTTGTCCAAACCAAGGTGCGGTACACTGAAATCACATAAGAAAAACTATATATGTTCTTTTGGGAGAAAATTTGTTATTGATTAGTCATGGAGTCTTGGGATTTTAAGTTACAAATAAGATGTAGGAACCCTGGTTTTATGTTTCCAAAAGGAAAGAGGTTTCAGGTGACACAAATTTCACTGTCTGCAAAGAAGGAAGAAAGTTCCTTATAGTGCTCCACCAAGCAAAGAAAAACTGAACTTTTTGAGAAAAATACTGTAGGAAAAAATATATCTTACTCAACGGTGGTAACTGTACTGTATTTCTACTGTTTTGTACTGTGTTGTCATTCACATGAGGTCCGAAGTGTATTCTCTGTGTGTGAATTGTTATGTATCAGGAATTCTGTGAAATTCTGTGGTGTGGTTTGTTTTGGTATTGCTATATTTAGTTGTCTTTTTCTACAGTATCTCACCTTTAACTCTTCACCCCCCCTTCTTTCTCTCTATATTATTTTCAACCCTAACAGACTATTACATGTATTCTACCTCTGCAGAAAGAGGAAACGATAGCAATTGATACTACTCAAAACGTTCACCACAGGATGGCACTTTTATCTGAAAGCAAATTGACATTAGTTCATGGCACTTGTATTAGTATGAATATACTCTGGAAAGGATGTGTTGGTCTATTATGATATGTACTGAGAAGGAAACAAGAAGAACTTCTGGAGAGATGTTTGAGATTCAACCCAGGTGTCTGTTGACCTACTGTATGCTTACAGACCTGTGCTTAGTGGAATGCACTGACCAATCAGGAATCAGGTTGTGACGGCAATTAATGGACAACCATCGCTGTGTAGTGTTGTGAGAGCCGTGTAGTACATGTACAGTACTGTAGATATCAGGATAATAATAACACCCATTTATGTGATTTTGGTGTTTCTCCAGTCATCGACCACTGAAGAAGACACTTAGGCCTGCATTTAAAATGTTTTGAAGAACAGGGCTTTTTCCTCTTCTGTTACAAGCTACTTTGTGGCAATGTAATTAGATTTTCAGTTGGAAAGGGTTCATGTTGCTTAACTTGCTACTTGCTTTCTGAATTATTGATTTAGTTCACTGGTGAATTTTATTGGCTAATGGTTCAGAAATGTAGGTTACATCGACTTTTTATTTTATTTATTTAAACATGGAACCTAGTTAGCCACTGGCTTTCCCCTGGTCTTTAACCGTTGAGCTCACTTGTGTAAATGTCAGTAATTTCAATATTAATGATTTTGAAAATATTTGACTGAGTTCCCAGTCACACAAATGGATGTAATTTACTCATGAGCTTTACCATGAATCCAGTATTATAATATAAGTGGTGTTATACCCAAAAGGATCTTTGTCTATGTATGGTAGGGTCTGGACTTTTATAAAGACACTCTTATCTTTGCATTGTTTATAAAAAGAAAAACCTTTGGGGAAAAAAGGTGTAACAAAAATTGTTTGATATCTCTCTCTCTATTTTGCAATTGTACCAAAAGTGGCTTAACTATTGAAGTCAATAGCTTTGTTTTTCTCTAGTAACTAGGCACGTGTGTGTAACCGTGGGCTAGCGTGTGATGTGCCGTGTTGGTATGTAACGAGGTGTAACTGTATTGTTCACTATTTCATGGATGTGATGTTTGATCCTGTTTGATTTTGGACCAGAGCAGGTGATGAAACCATTGGTAATTGGAATCATCATGTATTCATAGAAAGCTCAGTTCTCTCAGCATTTAGCACTATAGTAGTGGCACAGATCTTAATTAAATAATTACCTTTAAATCTAAAGTCACTAATAATGATTTATAAGGCATCGTAAACTTATTTTATTAGATATCCATATCTCTTATCAGAGCATTGGCTCCTGCACTGCAGCATTCATTCTGATATGACCAGGTATTAATTAAAGAAATTGGGATGAATAACTTTGTAAAGCCTGAGGATCTTGTGAGTTCAGGTAAACTGCAGGGTTGTGTAGCTGGGTAGAAGAATACCCACATATAAGGCCTCTGGCTGCATCATCTCTGCTCTTCCAGTAAGTGCTGTGTGTTTTAGATAACATTTAGTTTCTTCTGTGTATGTTTTCTATTGCTATGTATGTATATTTAATGCTGGTCGTATTTGTTTTTATTTATTTGCTTTTGTACTGTTCCGTAAATTACAGGAAAATGAAACCGTTTTGTAACTGTCCGTGCTGTTTTTTATAAAATAGAAGAAGCAAAGGGTGGTTCATCAGTCATAGAATGAGCTTCATATCATTCATTCAATCACCTCAAACACATTCTGCAACCTAAGAGGAGTGTGACTTCAAAAGAATGGTTTGTTGTAATAGAATCTACAAAGATAAAACAAACAGTACTCAGCTTCCCAAATTTGACTGGAGCTGCTACAGTACTTTCTGTTCATAAGAAATGTGTGGTTCGTCAGCCTACTGCTGTGCAGTTATTTCTTAATTTGTACCTCATAACAGCATCAAACTCATCCAGGTAGCAGGGACAAAAGCAGGGACAATGGGAGGTGGGGGGTAAGGAAAATGTTAATATACCACAAGTCAGTGTACTGATAAGTGATAACCAATTGCAGGTCCAATCAAGCATGAAACTAGAGAGCTACAAATGTCTCAACCCTTTCCTCCTGTCTCTCAATACATACCTGGCATTTAGCTGTGAGGAAACGCATTGGCACCACTTGCGCACATACATAAACACACTGTCTGTGTGTGTGTGTGTGTGTGTGTGTGTGTGTGTGTGTGTGTGTGTGTGTGTGTGTGTGTGTGTGTGTGTGTGTGTATATATAACTTTTTTTTTTTTTTTCCCTATCTAGGCTGCACAGAGCGCCTTTCTCTGATTGGTGGTCTGTGAAATTGCTCTGATGGAAGTTTTCCATGTAATCTCATACGAGCTTTGTCTCTGATCGCTTTCTGTGTTTTTTTGTTTGTTTGTTTTTTACATTTGCTTTCTAATTATGTTATTGTTCCGTCATTTGACTGGCAAGTTCTGTGACAAAAAAAAAACATGGCTTTAGAAGGTACACAAACATGAAACAATGACGTGCTTGTCACACATGAATGACATGATGTGCCACCGTTCAGTTGTACCAATGTTATTGCTTAGTTTGAGATTATTATTATGTGTTTACCCTTCCCCTGTTGTCTAGCAAGGATGACTTGTGAGTGAATACAGTATGTGTGTTGACTTCCTCTAATTATGCAAACTGTGTAGGGCCTGCCTCTGAAGGGGCAAAGTTAGAACACATGTACTCCATACAGGAGAAGTGATACTATAGATGTTGTCTGATGTTGTCGTCATCATTATAACTGCAGGTACAGTGAGAATAAGTGACGAGGTCAGTAGCTTTTTATACAGAGTATTATCTTTGGTTATCAAATGTCAGTTTATCTCTGCCTTTAAATGTGGCATATTGTGGAGGGACTTCCCTTACGTTTTCTAGTGTTGCAAATAGGGTTGGATTAAAAATGGAGATACTCAATAATACTGTACTACTTTTTAATCCCCTGTTTTGAGTTGGGAAGAAGATTGGATGCAATCTAGCTTTCATGTTTGACTCCCAGTCAACCCATAAGATTCCCATGGTTTTGTTCTTCCATGCTAAGATTTACTAACATGGTTTATTTCTGCATGTGATGGAAAGGGTTTCAACCCTGATTCCTCTATTCTGCAGACAGGATTCAGTGTGTAGTCATACTGTAGGTGCTATATCCATCAAAGGCCTGCTTTCTCTCACTGTCCACAGTACAGTAGGTGAATGATCACAGAAGTGTCTGTTATTATCTCTTAGCAGAAGTGGTCAACTGACAGTGATCAGTGGCATTTATGATTTATGTTTATCTGGAGTGGTTGGAGTCTTGAAAGCCTTTCCTTTTTTAGATGTGTATTGGACAAAATGACTGACCCAATGTATTAGACTAATACATTGGGTCAGTCATTTTATCCGATAGTCATGATACGTACAGACTAATACTATTAGTCTGTACGTATCATGACTATCGTAATAGAGATTACACACTCATGCCCTCAGTATGAAAAGCTATTTTCATCATAAATCCTTTTGGCAACTTGTAAAGCGCCTAGCTGTTCAGAAATTATTTACAGTAGCTGGAAGGAGAGGTTAAGACATGCCTGATGATAGATCTTAAGTAATTTCCCACTCACCATATACAGTATACACACTTTACACAAAAGTCCACGTTATAGGGACTGGTGTTAACTTTTCGACTACCTTGCCCTTCCCCAAACAATGTCTGGCAGTCTGCCTATTCTAGAAAACGCAAATCATTAACTCCTTATCTTGATGCTTGGCCAATCAGCCTCTAGTCATTGAGTTGTTTTTCTGTCTAGTGAATCACGCCACCAGATTCTAAAAGCCCTTTCACCCATCTCTGATGACGATCGATGAAAGTAAATGAACCGAGAGTTCCTTTGATCGTTTTTGTTTGGTGTGTTCATCAATAACACTGTTTATTTGTCTCCCTTCTCTGTCTTTCTGTACTCAACTCTCCCTTCACACATAGGCACGCACAGTCTATCTCTCACACACACACACACACACACACACACACACACACACACACACACACACACACACACCAACGCCCATGCACAGCCGCGAGTACACGCACACACACACACACACACACACACACACACACACACACACACACACACACACACACACACACACACACACACACACACACACACACACACACACACACACACACACACACACACACACACTCACACTCACACACTCACATGCGCACACACACATACACACCCTGTAATGGAAGATATTAGTCAGCATTTAGGTGTCCTATCACAATTCTTCATTCAGCTTTTTATTCTTTCCATATTTCTTTGCTTTTCATTCTTTTAATTTATTTCCCCTCCCCTTTTGGTAATAACTCCATCCACTCTCATCTCTTTCTGTTATACCCCCCACCAAACCACATGGCATCTAATGGTGAGCATGTGACAAGGTTCAGGTTGCTAATGGAGAGTTGGATATTTTCGTCTTTCTAAAATCTAAAGTATACATTTAATGGTCAGTTAAAAGCTATAGAGAAGTAGTTTGTGTGGATCTGGCATATTCAAAAATGACCTTGTAAGATTCTGTGTTTTGTAATATTTCTGTATGGGGTGTAATAAGTTATTCTACCACACTACTTTATATTGGAAAAAATACTTAAAATGTGACAGTCTTTGTAAGTATTTATCATCAACAAAATTATTGTACTTTTTTCTGTTGCAATTTGTAGATATACGTAAGTGATGATGACAATGTTGGTAATCATACAATTAACTGTTTCATCACCAAGTCTGGCACATCTTTTAATTTATTGATGTATTGTATATACTGTATGTTTGTTGATAAACAGCTTACTTTATTTTGTATATGACCAATAAACCTGTTTTAAAACAGAGCTATAGTTCGTACTCTTGAGTGCAATACATAACTGATTGTTGAATGAAGTTGTTTAATTACATTTAAAATCAAGTGCTGAGCATTTTAAGATTAAGGACAACATATAGCCAATGGATAATAGATAAGTCTAGATAAGTACTAATTTGTTACCGCATCAGACATTGATGCCTCTTTAAACAATCTCTTGCAATGGGTCTGGTCCACAAGATTTGATGCACCACCAAGATACCCATGTACCTGTCTAGATACTTCCTTAAAGGACCACTTCACCACTTTTTAACCTATCTTCATATAATAGTTACTAATAATCATTAAAAAAAAATCTACTCGGTCTGCATCTCATAGGAGGTCTGTGGGCAGTTCAGAAACCGTCTTCCAGTGACATCATCGATGGGGAATACAAGCTAATAAAAACTGCAGGCTTTCTAGTCCTGAAAAGTTGCAATGTGAAAATGGAAGCCATGGTTCTCACGATAATGAAAATCTAAACATTTTTGCAAAAAAATCTTGTTTAAAAAATAATCTGCCTAATGATGATGTCACTGGAAGACGGTTTCTAAACTGCCCACAGCCCTCCTATGAGACACAAACTGAGTAGAAAAAAATCGTGCCATTTTACCATGATTATTAGTGAGGACCCAAATTATATGAAGATAGGTTGAAAAGTGGTGAAGTGGTCCTAATGTTAACGAAGTCCACACCCACAACACCAGAGGGAGTGCAACGAACCATGTACTGTACAACCCAGATTCGGCACAATAAGGGACTAAATTATTTTCGCTCCTATGCCACCAAAATGTGGAACGCCCTACCAACAGTCATTAAGACATGCAAATCCCTTGACTCCTTCAAAACCGCTCTCAAAGGGCACCAACGGACGGCTGCAATTCGAAACTGGCCCCCGTCAAATCTGAATCCCCCCACCCCTTTTCCCCCTCACTGTTATTGTTTCTTTTCCCTTTTTACCTCCTTTATGATGAATTCCTGTTCTGTTCTTTGACTATATAGAAGTGTCTATTTGTACGAATGTTTTGATATATTGAACAAGGTGGACCCTCTTGTAAACAAGTGAGTTAACAGTCTTTGTATTGAGTTTGTGCTTGAAATGTACTGTAATTCTGCAAACTGTTAATAAATATTTCAATCAATCAATCAATCAATCAATCAATCAATCAATCAATCAATCAATCAATCAATCAATCAATCAATCAATCAAACATAGCTCAGAGGGACGGTGCCGCTGGCTGTAGGTGGAAAGTCTGGTGACGCGGGGTTTAGTGCCGCTATTGGTTGACCGTTGTCAGGGAAACAAACAGCCAAAGGGTGGTAGTGTAGTAGTAGTAGTGTTGTTGTTGTTGTTAAAGTTAAAGTTCGCGCCAGGGGACAGCGCCCCGCTCCCCTTATGATTGGGCGCGTTCGGAAATAGCGCACTGAACGCACTGTGCAAACTAATAGGCGAGTGCGCTCCGGTGCGCTAATATTGTATTCATAGGCGACCATTTCCAAGGGTGCACTCGTTTTACTTCGCCGGCTACTACGCGCCGAGTTGCCGTTGCCACGGTTGCCATGAACGCCTCACAGCGAACTAGCCAATGCCAGCTTGAGTGTCCATCCAGGCTATGGAATCTAGAATTTTGCTAACTGTCATACTCTCACACAGGCGGGTAGTTGTAAACATTGGCGGCAGACGTACTGTGTTGGTAATGTAATAGGTATAATCTCTTAAATTAGACCATATATTTATATTATGCTATGATATTTGACCAGGCATCTCTGATTCATCATCGAATGTGTTGTTTCCCCGTTGCAGTAGTTTCATGAGTCACTTTTTTGTGGCCAGTTGTTGTTAGCTCTGTGTGGCCACTGGCTAGCTAACACTAACTAACTAACACAAGAGTTTTCATATTGGCTATCAAGTGAAACCATTGCAGTAAACCCTGCACCGTGTTGAATTTGAAAACGGGTCGTCCTACCAGAATGGAAGATTATGAAGATTTTGTACAGCACCATCTCTCACAACTGAGACAAATTGAGGAAAACAGACCATCGAGAAGACCTGCTATGAGAAGTTGCAGTCGTCGGTCTCCTTCTCTTCTCAGCTTCTATGGTCAACCCATCCTTCCACCTTTGGTATGAAAGCAGCTAATTCATAATTACAGTTTGGTTTCTTTCTAGTTCCTAATGGTACCATACCAGCATAGAGGCTTGAAACACCAGCAGTCACAGTTGGTCCTAAATTCAATATAATTATAGACCCTGTTTGTTTGATGTGCTTAAACGTACTGAACACAGTTGTAGAAGAGTGTGATGAACAAATAATCTTAACATCATTCAGTATTATTCACCTAGCCCTGGTCCAGCACTTTGGTGAGACTCGCTATAAGCACTGGACCAGGGTACTATTCAGTATTCACCCAGGGGGGACAAATTACTGTTGCTGAACAAACTCTGACTCACCACTAAATCTTTTATGCTATGTATGTTATCTCAATAGCTGTCAGAGCAACAGAGAGAGGAGGTGCACAGAATTAGAGAGGCATTACAAAGGACCACTGACCAGAGAAAATCAAGAGCTCACGCAAGGGTGACCTATGTAGAAAACATTCTAAACAGTGTTCAGGTATGTCACGGTCAGTCATGACTCTTCATCTGCCCTCGAGGCCCGTTGGGTGCTCAGTTAACGTATTATAACTGAGAAAGCATATGCGTTAGGGTTGGGTGACGATGCGAATATATCACCATTATGCGTCACAACCTCCCAAAACAAACACAAACAACAAACAAATTAGACTAATTCTCGGCCTGAGGCCCATGACCCACCTCTTTTTAACCTATGTTGGCTCTGTGTAGAAGACAAAGTTGTGATTGTGTAAAAATATGGCTTTGACCTCAGTACCCGCATACCTGACTAATTACCTAAGAAATGTGAGGGACAGCCACAATACTAGAGGGAGCGAGACATTTTTTTTAATCAGATATTTGCTTCTCGAGATTCCTGGAACAAAATATTTTGAAATGCGGGGTCCGCAGGCAAATACATTTCCTCTGGACCATTTTGGCGGTCCTTGACATAAGAACGTTTGAGCACTACTGATGCAGAAACATACGTTTTTCAGAACTTTTATTAGGATTTAGCTTTAGAAGACATTTAGGATACAAAAATGTATCCTAATGTAAATAGAAATCTTCTAAGAATATATAGCTTGCTGCTTAGCAGAAATTGAAGAAAAAAAATTAAGCTCTAAAGATATTTTAAAACATATTTTTGTGAACGGAAATGTCTTCTTCCTTACTCGGATTAGTGTAGTTCCAGACTATATAGCATTCAGAGATTGTGAAATAATTTCTCTGGCTATGCGAGACTCGACAGACAGATGGATACACAGAGATTCTGTGAATTTATACATACTGCATAGCAGATTTACCAGGGAAGATCTGAACGTTTCCCTTACAAAACAAACAGTTTTGATCCTACTATGAATGTAACACGTCTGTGTGTAGTAGGTCTGTAATCCATGTAACTCGAGAACCGTTCGCACCACCGACTTCAAATTTGACACACATGTTCCACACCACCACAGAGAGTGCAACTTACATCGTAACTGACTCTCATTAAATACACCACCAGCATGTACAGTATGTTCATAAAGACATGATATTGATTTCAGCATTATTATTTATTGCTATGTTCCATTGACATTTGTCAAATGAGGAAACTAACGTTGACATTTATTGTTATCATTTCCTTATAGGCTTTACCGCTGAGGAAAGCACCTACAGTGGACAAGTTCTTTAATGAAGAACAGGGCCTTATCGAATCACAATCTTCATCTTTCCACATCAACACCAATGTGTCAATGTCTCAGAGTGATGATGTCATAGAGACCAATGACAGTTTGACGACTTTGCCAACATCTAGCCTAACATGTGATGGCATGGGTGTTGTGCATGTTCTTCCTGTGGCATCATCCTTATGTAGTGCCTTTTCCCCACATAACCTCACACCACATCAACATTACCAGGAAGACTGTTCTGTTGATCACAACAAAAATAAACTGGTGTCAAAACTAGCTGCAGAACCCCTAATTGATATAAGCCATCAATCAATCTATTCAGGGTATGTGAATGAAGGAAGTACTACCAGCCATTCTGGTGGACTTGAGAGAAGGGGAGAGAGCCATGGGTTCAGTTGTGAGGAGGAGGCCAATGGCTTTTTTCTTCACAATACTTCAAACACAATCACCAATATGCAAGATATAATCAGCCACCCTCCCATAGATGGAGAAGAGTTAGAGAGGTGTGCCGAGGTATCCTCCGTTTATGATAGTTTGCTAAAGGATGTTTGCAGCATCTCACCTTTTCACGATTCTATCATACACGCTCACTCAGCAGAGTTTGCTTCATCACAAGTACGAAGTTCTCCAACAGGAGTGTCTAAAAGCACTCTCATGTTAAGTCCAGAGTTGAAGGACATTGCTCTGTTTACCCAAAAGAACAAAAACCAGGATGGAGATGAATGCCCAGTCACTTCAGTAAAAACAAGCTCTCCGTTAGATAGTCCAGAATCTTCAGAGACTTTCGTCACTCACTGCCCTTCAACTGCACACCAACCTCAGGTTCAACAAATGGAAATGGAACCACAGGATGACCAAGTCAGTAAAGCAGAAACAACATCTCCAGAGGAACCCTGCCCTCCGAGCCTCCAGGTCCTGCTGAAGATATCTCAGGAGTATCGGCGGTGTCAGCGGATGCTAAGGAACCAGGCCAAGAATACCAAAACCCAGGACAGATCCCAACAAGTGAGAAAAGGCGAGGAGAGAGATAGCCTCTCTGATAAGGAGAATGATGAGTTCCCCCACAAAGGAGCATTGGCAACAGAGGGAAGAAAAATAAGAGAGAAAGGGGGGAATAAGGGAAACCAAGTAAATGTTTCCTCATCACTAAAAACCTCACCAAAAGGCAAAGTGGGGGTTGTAACAGAATCTCAGGAACTAAGTGCAACATTTAAATTAGGTAATGTGCACTTGATTGGAGTTGAAGACACTGAGGTATTGAGTGGAGCACAGGAAGATGACACCTCTGGAAATACTCAGCTCCACTGCAGAGCTGAACAACCATGCAACACCTTCAGCATATCTACTGATAATGGTGTTGGAAAGTTTCAGACTGTCCCCATCCTTCAGTTCTGTATGAGTCCAGTTCACTGTAAAAGTAAAGCCCAAGTTGAAAGAGCGATTCATGAAACCACTGTTCCAAAGACAAAACCCCCAGCCTCTACAAGCCATAATGTAAATGATAATACTGAGCTGAAAGTAATTTTGGGACAGGAAAACAATGAAGCATTGAGACCTCCAACTTCTTCCATCTTGTATTTAGCAGAGGAAGGTGATGTAGAGCGAATGTTGTCATCCAGGAGAAGTTCAGATCAGGCACAGCAGATCGATCAGCTTGAGTTTAACCTCTCCAGCCTTAAACTGCTGATCACAGATCTGGAGGCCACGATTACAGAGAACATGGAGAACGGGTGTCAGATTCAAAATGGCAATTTTCTGGGTCACTTCATTGGTAAAGACATGGCGAACATTAACAAAGGCCAACTTGTTCGGGTTGGACAAAGTGATTATGACAGAAACTGTCAAGAGGAGAGGGATGGTGAGTGGCAAAGAAGACCATTAAAAGAGTTTAAACACAAAGATATGGAGCCTGAATCAAGCCCCAATGTAAGATGGCAAGAGACATTGAATGAGGGAGGGGGGAAGCTAATGAAGATCACAGCTACACAGAAACTGGAAGTCAGAGGAGAAGAATCTGCATCTGGCCTGGCCCCTTGTAGAGTCCAGTTGTCTGATAGAGTACCGCTAGCTACCGACCTTTGCATGATCAGTTTTAGAAAGCACGAGACCTTCAAAAAACAGCAGCCATGCATCACCTCAAGGGCACAGAGGATGCATGTTCCTGATGTGTTCCGAAAGGTGCCTTCTGAAATCGAGGTTTCACATACAGGCTCAGTGCTACTGGACACCAGTAACCAGCAAATGGAAAGGAAAAGTGAGATGATGGTAGTACTAGAGGGGGAGGAATCATCTCACTCCTTGTCCCTCAACCAATCATACGATGTGGACACACCTTCCGGGCTTTGGTTGCAGCTGGGGTCTGGATCAGACTCACGATCAAAAGGGCACAATGTTCAAGGTAAGAATTTGACCCCAGACAGCGGAGGGGAAGGTCATGGAGGGATATCCAAGGCCAAACGGAGGCTCCTCATGCATGCGACAGAGGGAAGTGAGGACAGACCTAGAGATGGAAGCAGAGGAGCAGTATCTATTGTAAGAGCTCACTCCAGCATCTCTAAAGGTAGGACTGACTATGAGTACGTGCAAAATAACATTCAAAATAATATAGAAAATAAACAAACTACAGCTGTTGATGAATCACAAGAGGTATTCTCAAATTACATACAGTCAAACTGCTGGTTTGCAGAATACTACTTGATATATTTACAAAATAAATGATTGTCCACTCATCAACCATAGCAAATCCAAACAGCATTTTGTTTTGCCTTGGTTTACTGTTTCCGGTATTATATTTTATTTGCTGACTGCTGAGCAATACATTGTCCAGGAACACCAGTATTATATCACATGTCCAGTTTTAATCAAAATCCATTTGTTGTCAATATTAAATTGCATCCGTAGTCGATCTTTCTACCCATATAAAGACTGCTGCTATTCTTGATAATTTTCTTGTGCCAAATCTGCCAATAATTTGTTTTCTCAAAATCTGTGCGGTGGCATGAAGGCCACAGTGGTCAAGAGGATGAGCAGCAGCTCAAACCAGCCTACGAAACACATGACCAGAGGAAACAGCTAGAGCTGCTACAGGTGAGATGTACTGATGACACAAGACATGTACATGAAAAGGAATTGGTTTAACAATGGTTGTTTGGGTATTTTGTGGGGCAATGGTTGCTTACTTGAGATAGACTCTGATTAAAATAATAAAGCTTCAACTGAAAATGTAATAAAACAATAGTGATAAATAATTACTAGTGTGAAATTTCACAATTTTTTTAACATATGCAAGGTGTAACCTTGACATGCACTTTCATATTTATACTTCCCCTGCCACCTTTTGCATAACACAGATACCCCATTATGTAAATGTGGTATATTTATTATGTATATTATATTTGTGGACTCCATCCAAGGTCAGTAATAATAAAAACGCTTCTTGACCTTTTAACAGAGAAGATGATCTCAATTTAAGAACTTCCCAACTGATGATATTATGTTGACGGCAAATAGTGCCAGACCTTTGTAAAACACTGGCACTGCTGCCACTCACGCACAGAAACACATTTCCCCTACCTGTTATAGTGGGATTTTAGAGACCTGTGTGTGGAAAGACTACAGAAATGTGCTCATTATAACAGGACCTTCAAACTCTCCCTAGTAAAGAAGCCCAGGGATTCTCCCATAAATGTTTCATTGCATCTCTAAGAGGCGAGCTGGCATCGTGGTCTTGTGTCTGTTCCTGTGTGTTTTCCCAAGGACACCCACTGTTCATTTGGCACCCAATCTTTGTTTCTTCCCGTGTGAGCACAGCACGTGTGTTGGCGCTTGTGTGTGTTTGTTCTTGGGCAGTGTCCTTGTCCTATTAATTACAGTCTCTTGTTTAATTTATGTGTCTCTAACAACAATATAATTAACATAAGCTGTTTAATAATAGGACCTTTGTCATTTTTCTTTGCTGCCTGGCCTGCTCCATCTTGGGCAATGTGGCGAGGGTAAAAGGATGGACTGTTTGGAAGGGTAGAGGGGATGAGTGGAGTGAGGGAACTGACACAGAAAAGCAAACGATAATTTTGTTTAATTCATGAGCGTCGGTGGTTAAGTGCCAACTCGTCCCTCTATGCTCCACCACTAATGCCCCCCCTCTTTGTCTCCATGGTGTTCAGTCGTTTTCTGTCTTTCTTCGTTCTCCCCTTCCTCCATCCATCTCTCGTCTCATCCCCCTTGCATCTGTGCCCCATCTCTCCTCCTGTCTCTCTCTCCACCCTCAATTAATTTCTTCCTCCTGCCTCATTTGCCATCCTTTCCAATTCAGTATTTCCCAATATCTCCCTCTCTCATCCCCATGGGTGTGTACTACAGTGTGTGCACGTACCACACACGCATGCACCCTCTTTTCTTTCATTTCTCCACCCTTAACGCCCTAGTGCTCTCTTTTTTTTCTCCTTTTTTCCCACTAGATCTTGCCATCATGCTCTCCCTCTCACTTCCCTCATCTCTTTCTTGCCTCTTCACGTATTTCTGATCAACCCACAACCCTCCTCCCTCTGTCTCTCTCAGGCGTTGGCGGTGCGTTACCATCTCCTCCAGAGCGTGTCCTTCCCTTGCCCTCTCTCCAGCTCCCGTCTGGGGGACGTCTCCATCTCACCCTCCCTTCTCTCCAGCACCTTCTCTTCCCAGGTAAAGTTTGCCATGTTCACTTACTATTGTCACCTAAGTAAAACGTTTTACCTTCCCTTCTCATTGAACATAATGCCTTGAGTAATATTTTTATTACTCATTCTTTACTGCCTGAATATATCCACCAATGTAGTATAATCACATCTTACACTGCTACATGCTATAGCAGAGAACGGTCACACATTCGGGATAAGTTAGGGATTTAGTATCTTGGTCAAGGACATTTAGACACTAACCCATGGGGAGCTGGGGTTCGAACTGCCGTTTCCCAAGCGGCCAGCCGGCAGCGCTATTTTCTGAGCCACTGCCGGATAGTTCTTAAATAAAGCCTCGCACATCTTAATGTGGTACTAAGTTCAGGAGAAAAATGGTTCACTTCAGTTAACTTTGCTAAATCATTGTGTCTGATGAGCCGGTTGATGCCTTCCTCCGCCGTCGGTGTGAATGTGTGTTTGGATGAATGTAATGCATGAATAAAAATGGTATAAATGCACCGTTTACCGTTTAGTATCTTGATATCACTACTAACTAAAGTTTGTACAGGAAGGCCATGCTGTTATTTGACTCAGCAATAAGCTGGTGCACTCGGCCAAAAGCTACTCTGTGTGGAGTTTAATGCAGGAGCTAGCAAACTCTTGTCATCAGTACTGAGATTCCCAAGTATTGTGAGACAAAACCATCATTTTATATGTGATGTTCCTGATGTGGGTGTGTCAGCAATATCCCACTGATTATGTGTAAAGACAGCGATATCCAAATGGGAAGCTGGAGAACCTTGTTGACTCAACTTGACTGGATGGGGGACACAAACTGTTTTAATTTGGTGTGTAATCTGTACCAAATCAGACTTACAATCCTTTGTATTGTGCTGCCTTTAATCAACAAACTTGCTCTACTTTTTTTTTGTTTAATAAAATGTCTAGGCCTAACAGTTTGTCGTCAGTTAAATTGTGTTATTCCAACCTCTGTCATGTAGCACGTCAACGGCTGCAGTCGTATTACATCCTTTTACAATGACTGACGACCACTAGGCTCTAAAAGGATGCCCAACTTGAAAAAGACCTTGAAAATCCAGGCGGGAAATTAATTGGTCGTCATTGATGGAATTGGTATTCTCCTCTCTTTCCCTGTTCTCATTACTCACAGCTCTCATCCCAGCAACCACCCCCCACCCCCCAGTCTCCCAGTTCTGTACCAGACTGCTACCGCCCCCTGGTGTTGGCAGCAGTTAAAGGGTTCCTGACTCGCCGGCTTCTGAAAACTGAGAGAGTGGCACAGCTGCTGCGCACCATCAAGGTGAGCTGAGACAGCAGTGTCATGTCTGCCTATGGCAGTACTCCCACTTTTCAGGCCTCAATAATTGTGTGTGTGTGTGTGTGTGTGTGTGTGTGTGTGTGTCAGGACACTAGACAGTTCCTGTTGACCTTCCAGCCACAGACTAGCAGACAAGACATTTTGCTTCTTGAGAGAGTCACACTGCAGGTACTGTATAAGCACATTTCTGAGTATTTCGGTTGACGCTCTCATTGTGAGGATTAATTTAAGTCTCCCCCTTTTCTCTGTTCTGCTTCAGCTGCGCTCTGCACATTACGAGCTCTATGACATATTCTTCAGCCTGTCTGCCAGGGAGAGGATGCAGCTCATCAGCTGGGACAGGGAGCTGGTCAGAGAGAGGGAGCGGCGACGACAGGTAGCCCTTTTTTTCAATATCTCAGTTACTTTTAAGTGCTGTGTCTGTATGGGATTCCCTGAAAACCAGGTGATTCACACAGGGACAACCCTGTGTTGTCGTGTGTCGTACACGCTTTATTTTCTGCTCACATTGGATTGTCTTGTCAAGCTATGCTAGCAGAACCGTGACTTAAAAGGTTTATTAACCTAATTCCTCATGTGAAATTGTAACTTCAAACCGAGATGAGAGCGTCCATAGATTAATAGATAGAGAGCATGCCTGTGAAGTAGAAGTTCCCAGGTCCGAATCCCAGCCCTGGCAATATTCCCTGAGCAAGACAATAACTAAGTTCTCCCTCCTGTTCCCCTCTGTGGACAGCTCTCAGATGTGTGAAGCTGAAAACTGTTTTTTCCCCACCGGATCAAATATGTCTAATTATTATTTATTTTTCATTTTGTTTCTTTCAGTTTACAAAGATAACACTTACGTTTTTGCGCCTTCTCCTTGTAATGTTACCGTTTTAGCTTGGTCATCAAAACATTAGCATAATATAGTAGATATGTTGAATGTGTTCTCCCAAGGCCTACTAGGGAGTGCGTGCAAAGTTTCACACCAATCTGTCCAGCGGTGCCCGAGACTGACAGACACACTGAAACACAATCCCTGGCCATTCTGGCATGGCGAAGTTAACGAATTAACAAGAATAAAAGACTTGCTGGCCATCCTGATCCCAAATGTCATTCACTAAAGAAGGCTTAGTAGTACAGGCATTATATGGGAAAAAAGGGGTCAACCTCAAACTAATTGCAAAAAACCCAAACTCAGCTGATTTTGTATCTTACATACCGGTATGTCCTGAATAACATACAAAAAGTTGCCTGAAATTGTCTGAGGGGAAAGTGTTGAAAATGGCCTGTACAGTATGGCCACCATAGACATCCTATATAAGGCAAATATTTTTTTTTCCTTTTTGTGCTGACCTCATCACATTTGTGATGGCTATGGCCGTTATTAGCCCAAGGAGTGTTTTTATGCAAAACTAATGCTTGGAATGGACTCAGCATCATGAAAACACCCTAGTTTGACATGTCACATGCTACTTAAAGCAAAAGGAAAATTTGAAATTATTTGCCTTATATAGGATGTCTATGGTGGCCATACTGTACAGGCCATTTTCAACACTTTCCCCTCAGACAATTTCAGGCAACTTTTTGTATGTTATTCAGGACATATGTAAGATACAAAATCAGCTGAGTTTGTTTTTTTTGCAATTAGTTTGAGGTCAAGTTACATTATTACTGGACTATAGTGATTTTTCACTAGCTTGTTCCTGCTGTTGCTGAAGTACTATATTTCCTCTATTGATGTACTGCATTCATTTGTTTATGGATGCTTGTGTGTGTATTTGTAGTTGTTTGTGTGGTAAACTACTGGACTGGGTACATGTAAAGTGGCCAATAACATTATGCAATTGTTTATATGGTTGTGTGCAACTGTGGATGTGTGTTTTTAGAGTGGAGACGCAGTCAGTGCCAAGGGAAAGACTTCTTCGTCTCCTGCTACGCAAAAATCCTTGGAGAGGAAGAGGGGTGTGATGTGAGTATTAAAATCCCTTCTTTTAGGTCTAGTGATGAAAGCTGTTGACAGATAATAATCTGAGTGAGGCTATTCAAATAGCCAAAAAGACCAGATACCTCAACCTTATAAATCTTCACTGGAAAAGTGAGAACCCAAAGTATCAAAAACCCAAAAGAGGAACTATAGTGAAACTTAGTTAGAGTAGTGCAAAATACCTGTTCTTAAAGTAGTTCTCTTTAGTTAGTTTTTCTTCAGATCCAGAGCGTGTACAAATGTAAAGAATAGCGGAGAGAGAATTCTCCTAAGTGCTCTGAATAAAAGTCACATCATTTTGCACAAACATATATACTGAAAAACATGTCATAGGTTCAGAATTCAGCTGTCACATTTCAATAGGTGGAAAGGTCCCATCAGAGTAAGGTGTCATCAAGCTGTCATGGGCGTCCGATCGCCTGAATCCTGTTTTTTACTTTAATCACGTTCCGTGATTAGGATTCTGTTGATGAATCTTTATCTCATGGGGTGAGAGTGTATGTTTAGCCTCATCTTTAAGACAACAGTTGTTGTCATGTTGTTGTCCATTTCATCTTATTTCCCTTTGGTACAACGGACAATCTGGAGTGGGTGACAGCTGATAGTGGAATTAATACACACGCATATATTGATATGACATCACTGGGTGACAGGGCAGTCCTGTGCACCAGATACAAGAAGATTTACAAGGTCTTTTTTAACATAGTAATAAGATGTGAACATAAAATATGAAGCAATAAATCATAATTAATAAAATACCCATCAGCTGTCACACAAGATTTTAACTGTTCGGTGCACTTCCGGTCGGCAGCCACTCATTCACTGTGCCACTCATTCACTGTGAACGTATGGTTGTGATTTTCTAGGAATAAAGTTCAGTTCTTTAAACCACATTATTTCATTTGATTATGTGATGGCATAGTTACTATTGCAGGTTGCGTTTTTTTGGGCTTGTTTCTAAAGTGTAGTTGCTTATTTTTTATTTGTATAAAACAAAAAATATTTAGGAAAATATCAGATCTACAAGCTGACACCAACGCATTGTGAGCTTGTAGATCTGCTATCCTCAAGTAGCTGCCGATGTGATCGTATTGAACTCATTGTATTATTTTCACTGGATGATTCCTCCTCCATTGTTGCAGTCCAGTGTGTCTGTCCACTCGTCTCAGTCGGACTGAAGGACTTTTTCTCTCCGCCTACCTATTCTCCAGCTGTTAAACACAGCAGTGTTTGTATTATTTGTGTTTTGCGAGTTCTTCCACTGCTGTTTCAAAACAAACACAATGGTAGGAGCGCACACCAAGAGTAGGGAGGTGCTGAGTCTGACCACGGGAGACAAACTTTATAACAGAAAGGAGAGGTCGCACAACGATGCCAAAAAATACTTTTTATTTACCAACGTTTCGACAAGCTAGTTGCCTTCTTCAGGGTATAACAATTATTTTTGTATATACTGTAAGTAGGTTGGGTAGTTGACTTGATTAGTGCTGTACTGAGCCAGTAATAGCACACTGTCTTTTAGGAAGTGTACATAGGAAGTAGAGCGGGTTCTGGTGGGATCCAATCATAGGTCAATATGGCTGTTTACAGCACCAGTGTTAAAAGCATGCAATTACTAGATGACTACAAGGCACAAACACAGATTTTAACTAACCCTCCGGGGTCCTCTGGTCATTTTGACCCCCTTTTCAATTTTCAACATCAAAGAAAAGTAGTATGTTAAAATTCTTCACTTATTGTGCTTGGCTTATTTACTGTACTAAACATTAGAAAATGGTACATTTCGTACATTTGCAACCGCTTCGTGCAGGAGTCCCATTGTCTTCATCAGCAACTTACATTAATTTTGTCTCCCTCCCTCAGGATCCAGAAGAAGGCAACAGGGAGCCACAGCGTGGCTGTGAATAGGGCCAGACACAAGACTGAGCGGCCATCAGAATCCAAGCGAGGACAGTTCAAAGCAAACCCTCAGAGGGTCCCCAAGACCACTTATTCCTGTCGACCCAGATGAAGCTTCTCTCCCATATGTCTTAACATAACTACTTGTAGCATTGAGTTTCTTGGGGTTTGAAATATAATATTGACACATAAGGCGATGTCTGTATAATAAGAGAGGGATAGGACAACATAACATTGTTTTCGATGTGTTAACCAAAATGACCATGCTAACTGTCCATGCTAATTAAATAAAGTCACCTTTTTAAGCTATTGATACAGTAACAATCAAGTAGCCTAATTAACACTGAGTCAAACTCAAGTCGAGGTCGCAGCACCACCATAGTATTGAATGTATTAAATATACACAACTGTGATTGATTGTCATCTGGATGCACTGATGTGAAAAACTTTATTGAAAGTAAAAAATGCTGAGGTAGCAAAACAAGTGTAACTTAAGTGATGCTTAATTAATGCTGGATTTAAGACTGAACATCTGCATTCCACTTCAAATGTGAGTCCAGGGGAGAATGGGGTCAATACATTCCTGTTGCTACCAAATAGTTGCTTTTTTATTTTGTTTTTTACAAATAGTTTGAATTTTTTATACAATAATTGAGCCTAACAACCATTAGACCTCTATCTGACATTTCCAGTGGGTTTTTATATTGTTCACTTCAAATCTTGTAATTTTTCACTAGTTAGGCTATCGTATACTTAATTTATGCCAGTATATCGGATAACAAAGCCGCCAAACTATATTTAACATTTGTATCATTTATACATTTTCTATTTATTTCTACGTGTTTTTTAATAAATGCTTGTGTTAAAACCCGGGTCGTGTTTTTCATAAATACATCGGTACACACTAACCACAACAAGGGGCACAAACAAGGGACAATTATTTTCGCTCCTTTGCCACCAAAATGTGAAACGCCCTACCAACAATCATTAAGACATGCAAATCCCTTGACTCTTTCAAAACCGCTCTTACCACCCACACCCTTTTCCCCATCACTTATGTTTTCTTTGGCTATATAGAAGAGTATATTTGTACGTCTCTAATTGTTATGAATTGAACATGGTGGGCCCTATTGTAAACAAGTGTAATGCTTTATGGTCTCGTCCACAGTTAACAGTTTTGTATTGAGTTCTGCTTGAAATGTACTGTAATTCTCCAATCTGTTAAATTCATCAGTCAATCAAAACCAGGTAGGTCAGCAGGTGGCGCTGTTTGCTGCGCGGCTGTATTTTTAGCATCTGCATTCGCTGTCGTTGGCTCCAGTACGTTTGTTTTCAATGTTTGGAACCGATTTTGGATCATAGCTGAGAATGGAAGAATGCACTGAGACCGGTGTATCTTCACGTGCGGAGAGAAAGGCGCTGGAGAAAGCTAAGATCCTACAAAGAGAAAAGGAGAGGAAGACATTTAAACAGGTAAGATAAGAAGGTCCAACTCCAGTTCATTTGGAGCTTGTAGTAGACTTGTGTTGTGAACTCTCCTCTGAGTGACTGGCTAAGCTAGGTGCCGTGGCTATTTGGCTAAAGTTAAAACTTGTGAGACACTAAGGTTTGCGTAAGATGGTTATATGTGGTTAATGAACAGTCGTTACTACTTATCAATACAGTTAAGTTAAAACACGGTTCTTATCTGACTAGATCGCGAGGATCCTGAAGAAACCAAAAGATGAGAGGTCAGAAGAGGATACCTCGACGCTACTTCGGCATCAAGACACTGTGGAAGAGCTCGGCAAGAGACAAGTCCGCAGGAATGTTCTCAAGAGAAAGCAAGAAGAGGTAGGGGGTTAAACTGTAGAATATAAATAATATACTGTACTTTAGCTACTGTGTGAAACAAGCGTTTTTTTGGTCTTGAAAGCATTTTGTTCGCCTTGGGAAGCTTCTCCCTGTTGCTTTGTTTTTTAGATCCACTACGCCTAGAAGAACCGTTGATTGACTCAATAACACCGATCCGGTCAATGGCATGTCTCACATGAGCAGCACAAAAAACTGTACATGGAATTCACTAAAACGTCTTTATATTAATATTATATTAATGACTAAAGGTTTCTGATATTATGTTAAGTATAATTGATCGTATCCATAGAAAATCTAATGGGCTACTCAAAGATAGTGGAAGATCTGGGTATGCAACATTACGTTTGATCATGTGTTGATCTGTGCAGATCTCTATCCTTCTAGAAGAAAGAATGACAATTAACGACTATTGATGCTAATAGATAAAAAGGAAAAGGATCGAAGACCAAATTAATGGATAAATTACTAATTCAGGTAATTAATAATGGTAATTAGAAAGGACTGTATATTTTAACTTCGTTAGCAGAGCAAGAAACTCCTGAAATGTAAAAATACTTTTGAAAGTAATCAGAGAACAAAAAGTACCCTGTACCAAAAGAATAGATGAGTCCACAAAAGAAAGGATTGTCCAGTCAGAGTCGGGAGCATATGTTTCAGCCAGTTCACTTTAGTTCGGAGAGCACAAAGAATGAATCCACATACAGCCAATTACAAAGTGTCTCTCTTCGTGTCACCAAATGGACACGGTTATTAATATAGCATTTTAATCAAGATTGGGAAAACCATGAAGTCTGCCTTGCTACAGGGTCAAACAATAGTTTCTCACAGATACAAATGTAATCTGTGGCAAACAATTTTATCTACACGCTGGCTAAAATCAGTGTGACAGTGTGACATGAAGATATACAAAGGCACCTGATTAAGTTATAGGGCATATGATTACGACATCCACAAACAATTAATATCTTAATAATTCAAAATTATCCATCAGATGCAATAGTTGAATGAGAGGCCTTAACTGAAATGTAATACAAGGTGGTCTGTATGTGACATGTTGGTCATTTATTGATATTGCAGGTATTTGATGATGCTGTAGAGCTGAGGAACAAGGTTAGCCAGCTGGCTGAGGAAATTAAACAGGCACAACACCTGGTCGTTTACACTGGAGCTGGTATCAGCACGGTAGGCTGAAGTTGGAGATCTTTAGGTTTCATTATGTTCGTGCTGATCGTGACTGGGCTAATGCATTGTATGCATTGTATTTCAGGCAGCATCTATCCCAGACTACAGGGGCCCGAATGGGATTTGGACGCAGCTACGGCAGGGCCGGGTTGTCAGGTTAGAGATGCTTTCTCATCTTGTGATGTTGGCTGCATTGTTGCACTAAGGGTTGCACCACATTTCCTATGTTGGGTGTGAGCACACAGGGATGGGGTAATAGCATTTTACCTATAAGTGACTGTCTTTTGTTTAATTCCCAGTACATCTGACCTGAGTGATGCAGAACCAACCCTCACACACATGTGCATCAGAATGCTGCATAAAGAGAAGCTGGTATGTGAGGAATCCTTGGCTACGGCGTGTGTGTGTGTGGGTGTGTGGGTGTGTGGGTGTGTGTGTGTGTGTGTGTGTGTGTGTGGGTGCGTACACACATACGTATATATATATCTCTTAGATTGAATGTTTATAAAGGGGGAGGTTGATTTGTATTTAATTTATTTATCCATCTTCAAAGGTGCAGCATGTGGTGTCTCAAAACTGTGATGGACTTCATCTACGAAGTGGGCTTCCTAGACATGCCCTATCTGAGCTCCATGGAAACATGTTTATTGAGGTGAGGCAGAAACACATGTAAGGGCTCAGTCAGACAAGCAGCAGCTTCTCCATTCATTTTCAATATGGGAATATTGGAAATGAATATTTACGCGTGCTTATGGATACCACTGTGATTGGCCAGTAGTCGCTGTGATTGACAATTCAATTGACAATTTTTTGCAACTATGCCTAAACCTAGCCTTAATCCTAACCTCAGTCAAACTATGCCTAACCTTAACCTCAGTAAAACTATGCCTAACCGTAACCTCAATAAAACTATGCCTGCCAGGGAGCCAACAGTTCGACAGTTAAGTTATAATGTTGGTGGAATCCATAATAACGCTATATTGACAGGTGTTTTGTTAAAATATATATCCAAAACCTCATACCCCCTTGTTAACAATAACATCACCTGGCCATTGTGGGTAAGTTATGTATTGTAAACAACATCCTGCTTCCCCAGGTGTGTACATCCTGTTCCCCAACCAAGGAGTATGTACGTTTGTTTGATGTGACGGAGCGGACATCACGGCACCACCATGGGACAGGACGACGGTGTGCCTACTGCAGTGGTGAGCTCAGGGACACCATTGTACATTTCGGGGAGCGTGGAACTCTGGAGCAGCCTCTCAACTGGAAGGGAGCTGCTGAGGCAGCCGAGAAGGCAGATGTCATAATTTGCCTTGGATCCAGTCTGAAGGTAGGCTCCAAAAATCATGCTGTGGAGTGTGGACCTGTTCATGGGATAGTTTACATTTCAACAGAAAGGAGGAGAGGTTGCACAACTCGTAGTCATGATCCAACAAACTTTTATTTTAAGATGACCAATGTTTTGCCACAAAATGCCTTCTTCAGGGTATGGCATTTTGTGCCGAAACGTTGGTAATAAATGTTTCTTGCATCGTGACTACGAGTTGTGTGACCTCTCCTCCTTTCTGTTACAAGTTTGTCTCCTGTGGTCACTGGTCAGCACCTCCCCACTATTAGTGTGCACTCCTACCTCTTTGTTTGTTCTAGTTTAAATTTCAAACATTATGTATGAATGAACACAGTAAAACACATTGAATGCTAAAACTGGAATAAGTACCCATTTTAAATGTACCCAAATGGTGGCATGGGGTGAATGTTGTAGTTTAGTTTAGTTTATTTTGTTGTCGATTAAATAATCGTCCAAAGATGAAGGAATGACAAAGTGAAGTGTTGATAATTTATTAAGAAGATTCAGCAGAGAAACAAACTTGTTGTGATTTGACACTATAATAAAATTGAATTGAATTGAATTGAATAAGGATCTGTTCTAAAAAATAAGGGCAACACACAAATAAGTATACCTTTGCTGACAGCGTGGAAGAGTCAAGTCAGCTGTTAGATTGACAGCTGCATGAATTAGACTGAGCACATTGGTGAACAAAGAGACTTAATGGACGGAAGATAAATACACAATATGTCTGGCACTGTAGTTGGCATTCTAAAATTCCCATTACAATTTGCACATATGTAAATAATAACAATATGGTAAAATAAAATAAATACAGAAAGCAAATATTTCAATAGGAAACAAGATTAGTTACATACATACTGGAAGTGCCAAAAAAACCCAAAGGGGCTTATCGAGTGGCCTTCCTATTGAAGCTACCAGTTGAGCTTAAATAACAGAAATTAAGATATGAATAATATTGGTAAACCTAAGGATTATAAATAATAATAATGGAAAAAAAATATATATTCAAATAGAAAATATAAAATAATAACATGACTAGGGCGTGTTGCCCAAGCTTGTTAATAAAAAATTGCAGTAATTGTCTCTTAAAAAAGCAGAGACTAGTACAGACTCTGATATGAGACGGTAAGTTATTCCAAAAGTGTGGTCCCATGTGATGGTTGTATGAATGGAATTAAATCAGTGAATGAATTGGTCGATAAATTGGCTGTGGGAATTGAAGCTGCTATAAGCAATATGTTGGTTGGGGGGGTTTGTATTCAGACAGCCAGCAATGGGTAGAAGGTTCCCAAAAAACATTTAGTCTCTGACACATCTAGGGGCCGCAATCTGCATTCAAAGATGTTCCTAGAAACTTTGTCATTGGTCGGGGGGAAAACACGGTCGCAATGACTAACCAATCAGGAAGCAGACAGGTAAATCGACCAATGACAAAGCTTCTAGACAAATATTTGAATGCAGATTGAGGCCCCTAGATGTGTCACAGAGACTACTTTCTTTGGGCGCGTTCTACCCATTGCTGGCTGTCTGAATACCAAAAAAGGTCATTATTAATATTATTGCTTATAGCAGCTTTAAAGCTATTTCTCAATTGACATCCTATAGTGCTATTACTGCTTATTTATGCTATATGTATTAATATAGCTCGCTACTTAATTGGATGGTTGGTTGTCACTGTAAGTTGTTGTCTATCACTCCTGTAGGTGTTGAAAAAATATGCTTGCCTATGGTTCATGAACAGACCAGCCAGCAAAAGACCCAAACTCTACATTGTTAACCTGCAGGTGAGCTAGAGCAAAATCATTTAAAGAAGATAACTAGATAGATACTGTCTGTACTTCAGTTGTGGATTATGTCATTATTTATCTGTTTCAGTGGACACCAAAAGATGACCATGCCACATTGAAGATTCATGCCAAGTGTGATGATGTAATGCGTATTTTGATGGAGGACCTCAACATTAAACTTTCTGGATATAACAAGTAAGGGCCACACACACACAAACATGCACCACATGGTCCTAGACTTAGGTCACATTCTCACCTAATACTTCGGTAGACTAAATGCGTATGGGCGGAGAATTTGGGATTCTTGCATATTTAATTTGCTGCGGTTTGCCTTCACACTGTCATCCGCAGCAATTGTAAACGCAGCAGGTGGGACCTTTATCAATGTGTTCCATTCATAAACTAGCCTACACAGTGAAATCTATGGTGATAAAATTATACTCATAACGTGCATATGTGTCGTGCCGTCTGGGACTGGACCCCCCCTCTCTCTCTCGCTCTCTCACTATACGCACGCAGCCACACACTGTTCTTTTGGGCATGGAGGCACAGCGCTGAGCGCACTGATATAACAGACGGCAGCGCAAAATGTTTACACGTTTATTGAGATGAAAGTTCCTACTCCCCACTAGTCCCCACACAGTGACAGCACTCCATGTTTACGGCACGCACAGACAGACAGAATATTCTGTAGGCTATAATACTATTACACTGCACTGCAGTGTTTATGTGTTTTCTTAAGCAATTGATTAATGTACTCGTCCTCATTTCGATCAGGGCTTCAGTCTCCTCACCCGCCACATTGTTTGCTTCATTTCCTTTATTTACTGCGGATTGCATTCACACCTGCACCGAATCGTAATCAAGTGCGATTGGAAGCGAAGCGAAATCCCCGTTTTTGCTCGGAGTATAATGCGGTTCTTTGATACGCATTACGATTCGAATGAGCCTTCACACCTGCCAAACGAAGTGCACTTTCTGAAAATGCGCAGCAGGATTCGTTTTAATCGCAGCAAAGCTCTCTGGTATGAATGTGACCTTAGATTGTCCTTGCTTTATCTACCCTATGATAGGGGAGGATTACAGTGTCCTAACTTGCTGTGGTATTTTTGGGCAGCTCAATTGAGAACACTAATGTTCTACTTTACAACGGATGCGGCGCCGGCATGGAAAGATGTGGAATCAAGCTCCTTGAAGTTACCACTCCCCCTTTATATTTACTCAGATACTTATATAAACCTAAAAAGAATTACAAGCAATCCTATAGTTAAAACAATGATTGAAGTCTGGCATGAGGTCAATATATTTTTGGGAGAACATCCACTTCTCTCTCGCTTAGTCGCTTCAGCCCAATATGGGGTAATAATCAATTTGTGCCAGGTAGAGCTGATAGGGGAATAGGTCAATTAAGGGATGTATTTGAGAGGGGTCGGGGGAGTATGTTCTCGTTTGAGGAACTGGTCCTTAAATATGATATCCCTCGCAAACACTTCTTTAACATGCACCACATGGCAAACCTCTGCATGAATTCTTTCACACATTTCCCCCATTGTGTCATCAGGGCAGAGGACCCCATCTTCAGCCTGGCTACCCAGTTGAGGTCAGAAGAGGAGAACAGCCATACTCGTAAAGTTATAGCTCCCCCTGCTGAGCAAGAAGACTGTTTACCTGATAACCAGGGTCAGGCTAGTAGGGACACTGCAGTGCAGGGAGGCTGGTTCGGACGAGGCTATTCCAAAGGAAGGAAGAAGAAAAAACATTTATAGTAGCTCTTACCTCTGTCTAGTTTGCTGTCAAGTATATTGTGTTGTTCAGTGACTGCAGAACAACCTAGTAACTAACTAACATCTGTGATGCAAGCCGTGTTGGACTAGAATTGGACTAGAATACAGAGATTTGGAGGCCAGCTTCATTGAAAAGTCTGACTCAAGATAACATTATTAAGCCCTACCAGTAACATTTTATTAGGCACTGATCAAATCAAATCAAATTCAAACTTTATTTATGAAGCACATTTACAAAGACCAAAGGTCAACCAAAGTGCACTACAAGATCCTTAGGGCTGTATTTTGCGTGTCTTAAGTACTAGGTCTTATTACCTAACTTGAGTAAACTAAAGACCTGGAGGCGTGATCAATGCTCTTTGGCCACTCAGAATAGCCAAATGGCATTGATCACGCCTCCAGGTCTTTAGTTTACTCAAGTTAGGTAATAAGACCTGGTACTTAAGACACGCAAAATACAGCCCTCAGAGTATATATTAATAGAGACGGCACCGGATTTCTCCTCTCATCCACTTGCATTAAATTGCTCAAAAGCGCATGAGGCGATTTCACTCCTCCTTCCGGGTAGGAACAGAGTGTATTCTGGGATGGATTGGGCCAAATCGTGAAAGCCCTGTGCCGTTGACTATCATTGCGCCATTTGCACACGTTCACGTATGAAACATAGTGTTCACGTGTCGTGTCATGCTCCAATAACATGAACGTGCGCAATGATAGTCAATGGACCAGTGCTGGCTCGAGCTGCAATGCCAAATTCGGCCACTATTGCGCAACTAGCCAGTGACTCTTGTGGAATGCCATGGAATTCCTTATTTGTATTTCCTGAATCCCAGTACAAAGATACGTTGTTTTTTAAACTGTAGATATAAGAGAGATGGAATATTTTCTATTTGTTGTGCAGTTAACTAATATAACTTTTTGTGGTGATTTTCAGATTGTTTACACTTTGTCTAATATTGTTGAATGGATCTTATTCAGCAAGGTTTGCTACAACTATAGTTTTGAGAGGAGGTACATATTTTTTTGTTTTATTTACTTCAGTTAATAACTGAAACAAGGGCAATGTAGAGGTGTGCATAGATGAGCCACAAAAAGCCACATTTTGATGCCATTATCTTGAAATGAAAGTGACATGGTTATGATGAACAGTGAAGATGCTATATATGTCAATTTCATCGATCATTTACCCTCTTGACTTTTACCACCAAATTGCCCCCCATATCATATATTGGGTTAGTTAACTTAGAATATTGGTCTAATAAGAGTTTAAATAATTTTCTTGTGCTAGTGTATTGAGCCACTGCAGACAGTGATGCAGTATACACTTAACCCTCCATAAATGACACTTCACACCTTGGCTTGATGTCACCTTTGCAAACCAGTGCTGCTGCATACTAATGTGTGCTAAATGTTTTGAATGTAATAATTTTGTTTACATTACCTTTTGTTACTTACACTTTGTGGTTTTCAACCTCCTTTATTACAATATTATAGGAAGAAAATGTTGGTAATTTTATTTATTGGTTTGTAAGTCACATAGGCTGCAGAGTTGATTTAGTAAACATACTAAATTATCTCAGGAAGATCCATTAGTATTATTGATCAGGGTTGTGGTAGACCGATTATGAAGGGTGGATTAGGGGCGGAGTGAAGATAAAAAAAAGCTGCTAAATCTCTAGTGAGTGAACTGTACTTTGCAAAATATAATACTGTTGCCTATGTGAGACAATAAAATCTGTTATTTTGGAGTTCTGAATATGTCATTATTATACCAACAATCTAGCTGTAGTGCTGTTTTGCAGGAGGCATTATATTACGACATGAGGGAGTTGTGCAACCATCTGTGCGACCATCGGGGAGGATTCGGACGGATCGTTTCGTCGTACGACGGTGTTGCGCATGGTAAAATAGCAGATCTCCAAGCTCACATAGCGTTGGGAATGCGATGTAGTGTGGGCTTGCAGATCTGACATTTTCACCGTGAATCAAGGGCTCGTCCGGTCGTGACGTCATTCCCTGGCTTCGCGAACGTCATTCCTCGCATTCTGGACCTCGAAAGCTACGAGCCACTTCTTTTTCTTAAATTCCCCCTCGGATAAACTTACTATACATTATAAATTAAACTATTTAAAGCTACTTCCCCTCGTGTTTGAACGTTAGCTTAGGTAAGGCAACGCCATCGAAAATGATCAAGAACGGCCACCACGCTGCGAATGGACCGGGGAGGTTAGACGGCGATAAGCCGGGAGTTTCAGTCCGCAGCCCCGAGAAAAGGAAACGCGTCGTCCGGGTGTGGTGTGATGGTTGGTAAGTAATAAACTGTCTCTCTCTCACATACATACAGGCATTTCATATTTGGTTTCTGAACATGTATTTGTTTGATCTTTATAGCCACACATTCGATACTTTACTTTTCCAACGAATGTGTTGGTTAGCATGCTAACGTTAGCCTACTACTTGTTGTAGTTAGTAGTTACACTGTAGTAGCAACGTCCAAAACCAATATAATTTACTTTCAGTACGTTTTGATAAAAATAGCCTAAATGAATGTTGTTGTAGCAGTATGGTTGACCAGCTGCCCTTCTAGAAGGAGCAAGGTCCTCTCTTTTCACAACAACGTAGTAAAACAATTAAGGTCATAAGGTCAGTGGGTGTGTGGGTGGAAAAACAGGCTACTGTGCATAGTTTATATGCATAGAATATATTTAATGTTCTTAGATGTTTATGTAACATCCGATTCCGAGTCAGAACATAGACTCGGATGTTACATAATCTAACATTGCATTCTGGAGATAGTGAGTAAATCAAAATGTATTCATCGTTCCACCATTGACCAGGCCAGGGTACAATTATAGGATACAGGTAGATCTCTGCGCATAAGTTTTATATTTGGCAATACACTCCTCAAGATTAATTGCTAAATCATCTATTGTTTCTTATTATTATACACATGCCAACCCATTATTAGTGGCAGACACACCTGTTGTTATTATTACACAACCTGTCCATGTTACCTCAAACTCATGCCATAATGTCTCCCGTCTTTCAACCTAGCACAATGGAGAACAGAGTACAACGTGCGAGGTCGTGATAATTGGTTATGGATGACAACCCAAAGTGGGTGTTGTCTCATTTAATCTCTTATCTGATTATGTGTAGCCTAGGAGGTTCTGTGTAAGCTGAGTTGTATGAGTTTAACTTGTGTCTGATAGGACAGATTTGTATTACACACTCGGAAGTAGAAGCATGATTTTATCTTCTCTGTGGGCACCTGTACATTCTGTTTTTCTTTCAGTGTCTGCTTTCACTCCAGGGGGGCAGTCAGACAGATATTTTGTGAAGCCACTAAGGAAATCGGGACTTCCTGAAAGTTCATATAATGGCCTGTTGTGGCGCTGTCATTGGGCCCAAAAGAACCCATAGCTCCAGGCATAGAGCTCCATGTATTTGGGCCCAACTTCACCTAGACTGTATTACCTTAATAAACATGGTCATGAATACTTTCTGCTTCCAGTCACTAGTTTAAAGTCTCATTTCTCATGTCATAATATTCTTTTTGGAAAATGATGGTCCAATTTATTAAAAAAATTACCATAAAGTTGCGTATGTTCTGAGGGGCGTGGCTACCGTTACAGTCTATAATCGGGAGCCACCCCCTGTTCGTGTCAAAATAAAAACCAACGAAGAAGAAGGTGGGAAGTCCCGCCTCGTTGTCTGGGCCAGCCAAAGGCCAGCTCGGCCCAAACGGATCTAGAAAGATGGCGATTTACAATTCAAGGACTGACTGGCTTCATCTTACATCCATATCAGACCGGAGAACGCTTTGTCCATATTTTTTTTACAGTCTATGTTTCACTCAGATGTAGCCTACTCATTTCGGACAGTAGTAGCCTTGCCGAGCCATGAGGCCCATAGGGCAGGAGCCTATCTCCTGTACACCCCCTGGACATGACGCTAGTATGTCGCAGGGACTTACCCCCAATCCAACCCTTGATGCTGAGTCTTTGGTATGACCCGGCCGGGGATCGAACCCCGACCTCCCAGTCTCAGGGCGAACACTCTAACCACAAGGCCACTGAGCTGGTACTCATTTCGGACAGCTATTCCCAAAACCATTGCATGTTCTGCCAAATGACATGTACGTCTGTTGTGCTTATTTAGCAACTAGTTAGTCAAACTAGTATTGAATGTTTCTGGTAAGGAATATTGTGGTCTTCCTTGAGATCACATGGGGTAGCAAAGAGCAAACTGACACTTTTTCCACAGACATAATTTCCAATTCCCTGTCATCGCCTCACACTACTGTGGGTCGGGATGCATGTGCTCATAGTAGTGGGTCATGTTGTGAAGTGGTTATAAATAACTAACCTAGAGAACACACTGTCCAGTGACGGTGACATACGACCAGGGAGGGGTCATCCCCTTTTGGACAGCAAGGCGGGAGATATTGAGAGGAAAGTACATTGGGATTTGGGAGAGCAATTGGAGGCCATAGGAAAGAGGGAAAGGTGAAACAGCAGACTCATCTGTCTGACATTGTTTAATGAAAGTGCATGGTTGGCCAAAAACCAAGCCCATATCCAGCACACAGGGCTGTAGATGATGGATCCCATCTGATATCATCCTGTTGGCTAACTCAGTGCCCGTCTAACACCAGTTGCTCCTGTCCAGGGACAATATTACACAGTCTTCCACGACCACAACCTACACTGGCTCCCAGTAAAACTTTTAATAAAAGGTTTTACTAAGAGTACACTACATCCACTACAGAATCCTGCTTACCACGTATGTAGAAGGCACTCGATAACCAGGCTCCCCCTACTTCTCCAATCTTCTCCAACATTGTGTCCCTTCCCGTTCCCTCAGGTTCAGTGAAGCCAACCTCTTTGAGGTGCCCCAGGCCAAGTGCCATACTTGGGGATGACAGCGCCCTCTGGAATGCACTCTAACAGTCTAACCACATCAAAAATGCCCCCGCCCGCCCCCCTTCAAAACCTCACTCAAAGCCCACCTATTCAGGATAGCTTTTCCTAGCTGAGGACCGAGGTCTAGTTAGGATGTCAACCCATGCTTAACATTTTATTGATTTTAATCTAGCACTTATGTCTTTATTGTTTTCATTTTTATCAGCTTGCAAAGCTGATCATTTCTTATTAAAATGATTTAAAAAGTAATGTATTTATATTAAGCAACTTCGGGTACATTAAACATAACTGTTAGGCTTTAGTTGTATGCATGGCTATGTGGCACTTTGTTGCTGATGATAGATTTTCAGCCAAGAGTCCAAGCTGGGTAAGAGGAATTTGAGTAGAAGCTTGTGTTAATGCCATTAGAGAGAAATGGAGAGAGGTTTGCCTATTGGACACAGAGTCACCAGGCAAGTGTCACTAATAAAGCAGCTTGATCTCAGTTCTCCAGGGATATGCAGAACTGTTGTGACGGCCCTCTGGGGCCTTTGCCAGGGCTATTACGCTTCTCTGTTGCAGTGCTGGTTGGAAGGCGGAGTTGGAGGTAATCAGGGGAAGAGCAGACGTGGGGAGAGTATAAAACATTTGCCCTTCCACTTTCTCTTCTTTCCACCTGGACCTAGCAATGTGTTCCAGGTGGAAAGAAGAGAAAGTTGTTTGGCAGTTTGCCTGCTTTATTGTGTGATATTTTTGTAAATAAAAACTCATTTTCAGTTAAACTCTCTCCTATAGAGCACCGAAGTCTGACGTCTCTTTCAGTAGAGGGCGTCAGTCCCCAGGTTCATGTATTTGTTTATTTGCATTGAAATCCCCATTGAGGCGATTTTAGATCGCCTCATATAACAACTGTGTTTGAAAAATAAACATGTCACCCCGGCCGCTTCACTCATATGGATATGAAGAATCAACTGACTGAGCGAAAACGCTAATGTTACTGCTGCTGAATTAGTTAGATTTTCGCTAGAAGCAGAATGTATCATATATGAGTGACTGACTGTTGCAAACGATACAGAGACACCTCCCTAACAATAACGCAGAGACAGCTTGTTTATTTTTGGACCACAACGCTTATAGTAGACAATATTAAGATCACCCCATGTTATTCTCCATAGAGAAATTACTTCCGCGAACCAGGGGAATCGTCGGGATGAGCGAGTTACGTCAGGACTTCGGTGCTCTATTTGCCCTTTATTTGTTGTGGCCTAGAGCCTGGCTATAGTACTATTAAATCATGCCAGTGGTAAGACTTTGAGGTGGCTGATTCAGACTCTCGTAACAGCTGTAAAAATCTGGCAACTTCAACTACTGGCAAGGTGTCTTTCAACCATGTACTGGCAAACTCCCAGCTGCTCCAGTGGAGGTCATCAGTGGCCAGTAGTAGAAGACTATGTTTGTACTGTAGTTATGCAAGATATGAATGAGTGCAGTGATAGGAATGTGAAGTAGGGTCAAGGGTGTTGGGTTTTTGAGTAATAGCACAGATTCTGTGAAATATTTCTTGTATAAATGCAGATACCATTTCTTGGTTTTAGTTTAGCTAAATGGAGATCTGCATCTCCATCTGCATTAAAATACCAGTTTGTTGTGCATTCGTATAAAATGCCTGAACTCCCTGAAGTGAATAATGCGTTTAGATTGCTGCCATGTTGTGGACAGCCTTCCATTCCACTACACATTAAGTTTTAAATACAAAATGGATTTGTATTTGTATTTGCATTTATTTATTCAGCACAAAAAAACACAGTGAACATTATAAATATAAGAAGAGTAAAGTGCTAGGCTGAGGCAAAAAAAGCCCAACGGGCTTATACGAGGCCTCTACCTTGTAAATCATAATGAAACATTGTACAAGGGATATAGAATATCCAGAAAACACGATTGCAGTATATAAAACAAGAACAAAACAACAAAACATGATTAGAATTCTTGGTTATCTACATGATTAGAGAAAAGAAGAGATGATACAAATAAATTAAGTGATCTGGGGCCTATTTCACGAAACTTGGATTAGAGATTAAGCCGGGCTTTAACACATATCCTGGCTTAATATATCCTGGATCAGTGCTTAACCGGTTTCATGAAAGCTGGTTGATCTTGCCAGATTAATTTAACCAGTTAACCTGGATATGTTGAGGCTTGATTCGGTTTCATGAAAGGGATGCTACATAAGTTACCATGGGAATTTATGCTTTGGATTTAGCCTGCTCCGGACCAGGCTAACAGCCAGGTTTAACCTAATCCTGGCTTTACTGTTCATTAAGCAGTCAAACTGATCACAAACCAATGATGTTTTCCAGATTTATTCAATTATTATGGGTTTATGTTGCCTTATTTGTATCGGTCTGCATTAAAGGACTAATTTAAGCACTATATAAAATCAAATAACCAAAATATATAGGCTGCACAACATCATGACAGCTTGTGAGCTTGTAGATCAGCTGCTTTTGGTGAATGTTCCCCATGAATAGGTTTGCTGTCGTGCAAGTGCACGGTTAAGAAGAATTATTATTTATTTATTTTTTTGTAAAAGTGAAAACCACTAAATATTACCATTACTCGTTGTTTTACAACATATTACCATTATAACGTTTCACCCATAGTCCTACATACTTACACCTAGAAACCCCATTCAAACCTATTTAGGTTCATCCTACGGTGGACATGTGTAAAAGGAATCTTTGAAATGTTTCATAGTTTTAGAAATATATTGCTTTCAAATTTGAGACATTTATAGGCTCAAATTATGATGGAATAATACATTCTGAAAAATCGGTATTGCCATGCCATGCAATCGTGACACTACAGTGCATGCAGACAGATAGACAGACAGACAGACTTAATGTAATGTAACATTTCATGGCGCACAATACATGTAGATTAGTAGGATATAATTCCATACCGTACCGAATCCGGAGCGCACTCGCCTATTAGTTTGGCGTTTGCATTGCACAAATGAGCTCAGTGCGCTATTTCGAGAAAGTGCCCTTAAAGGAGAATTCCATACTAAAAGGCTTTCTTACCTTTCTTTGTAGTTGTTATGTCCCCATCAAAGAGGTCCAGGTGTTATTTTGTGCAAAAGTTCCTTATTGGCTATTTCCCCTACCATAAGCCCTAAATGAATTGCATTGAATTGAATGGGATGTATGGGGTGTTGTGCTAATTTGCTTATTTCCATCGCTCAAAATTATATATTTTTTGTATATATCCTCTCTTCATAATGTAAATAATAACCCAAGCGGCACACTTTACTACTTATTTAGATGGAAATAAGCAAATTAGCACAACACCCCATACATCCCATTCAATTCAATGCAATTCATTTAGGGCTTATGGTAGGGGAAATAGCCAATAAGGAGCTTTTGCACAAAATAACACCTGGACCTCTTTGATGGGGACGTAACAACTACAAAGAAAGGTAAGAAAGCCTTTTAGTATGGAATTCTCCTTTAAAGTTTAAGCTCGTTTGGAACTATAGCTCACCCTCCACAACTCGGGGCTATAGGTTCACTGAATTATATATTTATGGACTTCGACTATAAGCCTATATATATAATATGCTTTACAATTTACGTCTGTCGGCAATATTTTGCCACACTCTCTCCCTCGCCGCTTGTATTTCCCTTTTTTTTTATTATTTCCTTGGCTTCCTCGTAGTATATCATAAGATTTTCTTGCTCCTCAACGGTGAAAGCCGCAGCTCTCCCTGCAGATTTGCTCGCCTCGCTCATGATTGGTCTCGCTCAAGAAATCTATGATCGGCATCATGGCTTTTCAAGGAATGTGTGCACGCGCTTGTAAGCGAGGCTTGCTGAGCCCGGCTCGCCAAATCCGCCAATTCTGAGCCTCGCTTGGCTTTAGTGGAACGGAATAAACCAGGCTGTAAAGATCAGGATTTAAAAAGCCTCGCTTTGGCCTATATCCTGGATTAGTTAATCCAAGATTCGTGAAATAGGCCCCTGGTCAATTAAGTTGATTATGTTTGAAATTATTTAATGAAGTAGAATTTGATGAGATTGCTGTATAGGTGTTCCATAGCTGGGCCCCCCTGTATCTGATGGAGAACTGACACAGACCAGTACGGAACTTTGGGAGATGTAAATTATTTGCCTGTCTCGTATTGAAGTGGTGCACATCACTGCTGAACTGGAAAAAGTCTTTGGATTTCTATTGGATTTTCATATTAGTTAAATAAAAAAAAGTTCTTATGGGATTTGTTTTTACTTAGTTGGGACATAATTGTACTCACTTTAATATTGGATTCCTGTTTTTAATTATCTGATTGGCCATACATTTAATCAATCAATCAATGTAGTTAAAGTGTGTCTCTCTCTTTCTCCCTAGTTATGACATGGTGCATTATGGCCACTCTAACCAGTTGAGGCAGGCCAAGGGTATGGGAGACTACCTCATAGTTGGAGTGCATACAGATGGTAAGAACAAACAGTAGTACAGTACAAACACGTGTGTGTAAACAAAACATAAAATATGTACGCATGTGTCCTTGGTCAATTTATGCATTTTAAATTGTCCCTGTTCAACAATGAATTAAATGTTTTGAACTGCAGTCTTGGTGTGTGTGACCCACTACCTTTATTTGATATGCATTTTAAATTGTAAAATGTTTGCTCAGTATTTATTTGTATTTATATTGAATTTCATGTCTGTCTTCAGTCAGATTCCCCACAAATAAAGTATTGATCTCTGAACATGGAACTCCTCATTGACCTCTCGTCCTTTGTCATCTTCCGTTCCCCCTCCTCTCAGCGGAGATCTCCAAACACAAAGGTCCTCCAGTGTTCACCCAGTCGGAGCGCTATAAGATGGTGCGGGCCATCAAGTGGGTGGATGAGATAGTGGAGGGAGCACCTTATGTCACCACCCTGGAGACTTTGGACAAATACAACAGTGATTTCTGTGTGCATGGAGGTGAATACTTCTTTGTGTGTTCTGTTTTCCGTGTAGTGACAGGGCAGGGAAGTGGTTCATATCTGTAGCTGACTGTTTTAAGTATTCCAGATGATATCACCTTGACGGTGGATGGCAAGGATACGTATGCGGAGGTGAAGCGCGAGGGCCGTTACCGGGAGTGTAAACGGACGCAGGGAGTCTCTACCACTGACCTGGTGGGCCGCATGCTGCTCATGACTAAAGCCCATCATAGCAACATTGTAAGACTCTATGTGTGCGTTTGTTTTTATTTGCGTTTTCTACTTTGCTACTAGGCAAATCTTCGTGTGTGTGTGTGTGTGTGTGTGTCCGTCCTTATTGAGGTTCTAACTGAGGTTATTTTTCCTTAATTACATTTTTGCAGGATAACTCAGACTACCAGCAGCACACAGACAACTTTGGCAAGGTGAATATTATGTTCCTGATAACATCATTTGTGAACTATTTGGTATAACAAGCCAGGATGTTAAATGATACAGAAGTAATCATAAATCAGTGTATGCATTTGCTGAGTTTTATGTTGGCCAAAAGGGGGCACTGTCTCTCTTTTTGTCAAGGCCCATGTGAAATGCCAGTCCTAAATGCTTAGGGTTATTCATGTTGTTTTGTTTTCAGGGTCCTAAAGGGCACAGTCCATGGACAGGAGTGTCTCAGTTCCTCCAGACTTCCCAGAAGATCATCCAATTTGCCTCTGGAAAGGAACCCCAACCTGGAGACACCATCATCTATGTAGCCGGGGCCTTCGACCTGTTCCGTATCCTAACATGACCGATACAGGACAGGGGCAAAACGTGAGGTTGAATTATAGTGGGTGGGAGCAAGGCAGGGGGCATTACTAAGGCCTGACTCACACCTTCGCATCTAGCATACAACATTGATGCATGCTAGATGTAAAGAAAGGGTTTGTTTACATCTTGCCCCAATGCATTTCCAATGGAAGTCACACAGCCGAAAGCCTTCCATAGGCTTTCGGCTGTGTTTCGACTGCCCCCCACCCCCTCATACAACACAAATGTTGTTTCAAACCATGTGACTCCCATTGGAAATGCATTGTGATCATGCATCAGCTATACATCAATCAGGCCTAAGAGTATGTATGTTATGTTGTTGTTTGCCTTGACACCAGCCTTCTGTCAGACATTGGCCATGTTGATTTCCTAGAGACGGTCTATAAACAGGCAGAGAAGCCATACGTCATCGTAGGCCTGCACTTTGATCAGGTAAACACACACGCACATGCACGCAGAATACCGTATTACAAATACATTCACACTGCTGCATCAGTGATGCTGAGAAGAAACATGAAGGCAGTTCATGGACCAGTAGTTGAGATTCTGTCTGTTCACAGCTGACTAATACTAGGCCGATCAGCGTCAGATTTTTGTGCACACTGCTGGAATTCAATTCAGAATATTTCTCACATTATTTTTGTGAATTAAATATCGCAGACTGAGCTCTTGTCCTGCCAGGCTATGGACCGTAACTAGCCAATCTTGCACAAGATGTCCGTGTACCGTTAATAATGCTATTGTGATCTGCCTCAGAAGGCTCCACACTCCATGTTATCACAAACATTAAGCGTTGTAACAGACCCAGAGAGGGCTAAACCTTTTGAAGCACCTGGCCGGAAGCGGAAGCCAGCTCCTTCCGGCTGTCACAAGAGAGGGCTATTCAAGGCCAGCTTAGCATAAACAGAGGAATTGTTTGGCATGGACGGACGGCATGGGGAATCACATGACAAACGAGTCATGTTTGGTGCGATCCCCATGGACATGTAACTTTGAGAGAACACAAGAATGGACCGAGAGCTGTTCAGAACTCAATGATTTAGCGCCTAGCTGGAAGGCGGAAAAAGGTATTATTTTATTATTAAGGTATTAAGTTTTCTTGTTATTGTTCACTGAATGTTTGTTTAGAGTTTCATTGTTTCCTGATCTGTCTAATGTGGATTATGATGGTTTATGGTTCAGGAGGCATTTTTGTATTCATCAGAAATGTAGACATGTACAGTATGGGGAATGTGCAATGCATAAATGTGATTTACCATTATATGAAACTACTGATATATGTTGAAGTTTTTGATGCAATGTTGATTGACCTTGATGCATGTATTGTATATTTTCTTTCAGTTTTCACGTTGATTTATTAGAATAAAATGGGGAAAATCATCAGTCGAGCTACAACTCCTTATTGCCAGCTGGGTCCGCTACATGATTTAGCTGGAAGGGGGAAAAAGTTTTCACTGTAGCAGACCCAGCTGGCAATAAGGAGTTGAAGATCGACTGATGAATTTGACAATTTTATTTGTAATCTGTCACCGTGAAAAGAAAGGAAAACATATAAATGCATACATAAAAAGTCAATCAATAAGCATTACAAATTAACAATAAACCTCACAATGCAGCTATAGACATTATACCAAATTAAATCACATTTATGCATTGCATATTTCCCATAGATAGCATACATTTCTGATAATGAATACAATAATGCCTCCTGAACCATAAACCATCAGTGACTCCACCATAACACATTAGATCGAGAGACAATAAAACTATTAACTATATTAACATCCAGTGAACATACAACCAATACAGAAAGATCATCCAAACAAATACCTTTTTCCCCCTTCCAGCTAGGCGCTAAATCATTGAGGTCTGTCTCTCTCAAGGTCCATTCTTGTGTTCTCTAAAGGTTACATGACAATGTCCATGGGGATCGCACCAAACATGTCATGTCTGTGTGATTCCCTGTACCGTCCGTCCATGCCAAACAATTCCTTCCCTGTGCATGCTAACCTGGACTTAAATAGCCCTCTCTGGTGACAGCTGGAAGGAGCTGGCTTCCGCTTCCAGCCATACCCTTCAAAATAAAAGTTCAGCCTTCTCGGGGTCCGTTACTCTGGGTGTGTATGAATTGTGATAGACTTTGATTTTGAATAATGTCCTACTAAATATACTTTTGCAGAGTCCTAGACCACTAATTGCTGATGTTTTGACCAATATATTGTCAGAAATGTTTACGTTTCCAAATCAAATAGAAAAACTTAGTTGATAACAACAAAATTATTAGGTTTGCAGCAACATGAGAAAATGTCAAAAAATTATTGCAATAAAAGCATAGAAATAGCAGTACTATAATGCAGTACTACAGCAGGAATTGACACTGAAACCTTCGGGCAGGTGGAGTTTGCTATTCAGATTACCCGACGGGGAAAGTGCTCTTTTGAGAGGGGATGCAACCGTCTATAAAGACAACGAGATATCTGTCTAAACAACTGAAGTGACCAGAGCGCTCTGTCTTCTGCTCTGTGGAATGTAAAATAAGAGCACCCTTTCCCTATAATGTACGGTTTTCACTCTTGATACACCTAAAAATCACACCCCTGTGAAGTGAGGGGCACTCTTATCATCGTACATCATGACGTGAATTCTCCATTCATTGTCAATGGGAATTGAATCTTTGTGTAGGACAAAAATTGACGATTTGCGTGTCCACATATGACGTAAATTCTCCATTCATTGTCAATGGGAATTGAATGTTTGTGTAAGACTAAAATCTACACTAATAGCTGAATATAGGAGGGGCTAGCGCCTCTCAAAAATATGAAATAGCATAGACCCATAGTCCTATTCATAGCTATGTAGGTATTTGGCATAAAGTAAGAAATCACACCCATGTGAAGTGAGGGGCGTTCTTATCATCATACATCTCATTCTGGCCAATCACAATTTGCGTCCTCACTTTTGTCTTCAATGTTTGTTTATACAAAGACGGAAAGATGGGCATAAAAATAAGTGTTAAATTGAACAGTAATTCAAATTTTACCTGATTTATAATGGACAATTTACTTTTCGGGCAAGAGGGCATCACCTTTGGGCAAGTAGAACATGACCTGTACTTGCCCAATTGGCAAATGCCTCTGAGACCAATTGTCAACCCCTGTACAGGAACAATTGCAGCAATATACTGTAGGTGCCTATTACATACATACATGGGTCCTGTTTCTAAAATAATATATGCTGTATATGTGTGTGTCAGAATCAAACTGCTTTATCTATGATAAAGCTTGGGAACGAGGTTCCAAAGTAAACTGGTGGTCCTTATCCCTGCTCTCTACAGGAAGTGAATCGCTATAAAGGGAAAAACTACCCAATTATGAATGTCCATGAGAGAACACTAAGTGTCCTGGCTTGCAGGGTGAGTACCTACACAGACACATGTACCGGCACTCTCACACGTGAACTGATTGACTTTGCTCTTCTCACCACAGCAAAATCTAAACTCTGCTGCTTCTGCTCCAATTCACTAGAATTGGAGCAGAAGCAAGAACAAGAACAAGAAGCAAGAACAATGATACTCTGGTGTGCACGCGTGTGTGTGTGTGTGTGTGTGTGTGTGTGTGTGTGTGTGTGTGTGTGTGTGTGTGTGTGTGTGTGTGTGTGTGTGTGTGTGTGTGTGTGTGTGAGAGAGCAAGTTGGAACTAATGTGTTACCACATTACACAAACCACATGGTTACACACCGACATTCCGAAGCCCGATATTCTGACGCGCTCAAATACTAACCCTGTCCCTGTCCCTTAAACCTAACCGCACGCGGAAGCCACGGCATCGGAATGCCACTCTGTTCCCAAACCACACATGTTGCGCAATCCTAATCTGTTATAGCTATGTTTTGCCAAGACCCAGTATCTGAATAAAGCCACAGAAATGGTTCAGTCCGTACCACTTTCTTCAATATATAATTTTTTTATAATCTTTTTTCACACACACATATTCTTTTTTTAACTGCATATTTTCTAGCAGTATTTTTTAGTAATGTATGTTTGGTGGCATGGGATGAGCAAGCAAAGCTTGATAAGAGTCAACTGATGAGGCAGCTTGCCGGAACCAGCTGAGAATCAGCTGATGCAAGACTCGACTATTGTGACCTGCCTGAATTAATGCTCTGCTCTATGGATGAAATCCTAAACTAAAGTACAGCTCTATAGTCTTAACTAGTCACATTCATGTTCTGAGTCTGACTTCCCCAAAGTTACTACAGCACACTGTAAGATATTTACAGGATTGTAAACAGGTTTGAGAAAGAGTTATTGAGATGTGATTTACTGGAAAATTTGTTTTTTATTTTGCTTGGATGTTCAAGAAAGGTGCAGTGTGTATTTGTCAAAATGTACCCATATTCCTCCACCAAATGTTCTTTGTGTAGTATGTATCAGAGGTGGTGATTGGAGCTCTGTTCTTTGTGTAGTATGTATCAGAGGTGGTGATTGGAGCTCCCTATGCAGTGGGCAAAGATCTCCTGGATCATTTCAAGGTCAGTTGCTTTTATTTAGCTTTCACTCTCAATCCTTTTAAACAAAGCATTTTTTATAGTTATGCCCTTATTTTTTAAATGTTTTGTCCCCATTTCTTTAGATGCTTTTAATGTTGTGATGTTTCTTCAGTTTTTATTTTATGCATTTGCTCATTGTAGCACTTGTGCAAGTATGTGCTCAGGTTTTCTTTATTTCTTTAAACGTATTTAGACCACACATTATTCTATTGGGCTCCCAGCTTGAAATTCAGTGTTTGAATAACATTGTCTTGTGTGTTTTTTCCTTCATAAAATACATGAAAACATAAACACAGTAAAGGCAGAATGGTGTGCAGGTGACGTAGATTATAAAACCAACAATTTACAGTATATAGAAACTCCACCTTTAGGGCCAACAGTAATTTGCCTCTTTTGTAAGTTGGTCCTTTATAAATCATTCATTTACATTTTCAAATAACATGTAAATTATTAGTAACATGTACAGTGTACATTGACAAGGCCGAATTTCTGAACAGTAAAAAAAACACACTTTGTGTGACATAGTATTTACATATTATGTGTATAATGGCTTCTTGAATGTGAAGTAGATCTGTTAGAACTGTAAGGGCCAGGGAATGTTTCTTTGACAAAAGGATATCAAGTTTGTAACACTTCTTAGTAAACTGAATGCACAGGACATTTGTTGACTGATGACACAACATTCAATCCTATCAGCTGTTGCTGTGCTTGAATGTCCTGTAATCTGCATTATTAGCACAAATAACCTAGTTGAAATAACAGTAAAGTAAACATGGGCTTCTCATAGTTATAATAACACTTATAATTAATTAGTCTGGTTGTAAATCACCAGGTTGTTAATTAATCAGACCAGCCAGAACAGTTAGGATCAACCTCTCACGTTGTTGATCTTCTGCATTGGGGAATTGAGAGGAAGGGTGGGATTTTTTTCATCATAAAGAAGTTATATTGATGAATGGCACTCCTCTCCAAAATGTTTTAACTCAAGGTGCCCAGAGCTTTCAATCTAAGAATGCTGGACTTTAGAAAGGCACTGGCGGCACAAAAGAGTTTTCTATGGACATAAGCCCTTTGTCTGCCATTTATATCTGTGGTTAATTCATTTCATATATTGTTTGTATGTATATTATACAGGTGGCCCTGGTCTGTCACGGAAAGACAGAGGTGTTCCCAGACAAAGACGGGTCAGACCCTTACGATGTGAGTGAACAATTTATTTTGGTGTGTGATTATATGAGGCCACCCTGATGCACTCTAGTGGCCGTTACTTATCGGCACCACACATGAACAGTCCCAATCCAGTGTTTAAATACATCAAAGAAATGTATGTAAAAACTCTTACCTGTGGGAGATTGCAGATATGCAGAAAATACTCAGCCAAAAAGTGATCATATTTTCCGAAGTAGCTGTAAAATTGCCTTGACTAAAGCCAACATTAACCAGCGAAGTAAATGCCAGACATACTTAATCTCTGGTAGAAGGGTGAGGGGTTTTGAATGCCTTAAGTATGCATCTGAAATAAACAATTAATTTAAGTTTGATGTATTATTTGTGGTTATGCCCTCAGGAGCCCAAGAAGAGGGGAATATTTCGCACAATTGATAGTGGGAACGGCCTCACCACTGACGACATCGTCCAGAGGATCATTGAGAACAGGTGAGGGACTCACTCACTGACTCGATCTCTTTTTCACCAAAATATAAATTAGACTAAATGGTTGTCTTTATTTCACTTTGTCCACTTCCAGGCTGCAGTTTGAGGCGAGGAACCAAAAGAAAGAGGCTAAGGAGATGGCTGTAATCGAGGCAATGAGGAGTAGAGAGGAAAAGGAGCAAACTGAGGAAGTAGCTCTGGTTGGTCAGTAGTAGGAATCCAGATTGCAGGGGCAACTGTGTCCAGAACCTTCATCCAACCCATCCTACGCCTAATGTACCAAACCTGGTACACCCAACCTTATGTCAAACTGGACCTAAAGGATGGGCCCAAACTGGGCACAACTGTGGGTGTACAATATTGTACTTAAAACAAGTTCACTGGACTCAGAATATATTGATTCTTTGGTGAGGAATGATCTTTTACCTGATGGGCTTGGTTCTTTCAGTCCGTCCACTTGGACCATTCCAGCCCAAATCTGATGAAAATAAGGACAGTGTCACGCCTTCTCTTCTCTGCAGAGAAGTTGTTGCTTTTAGGTTGATGGAGTTTTAATCTTATCTCGAAATCCTACACTACCTGTCCATAAGTGTGTTGAGTTTGCAATTATCCATAAATTATTCACATGTTTTTTATTTTGGTATAATTTATGTTTTAACATCATTATTTTTAATCCACTTTAGTTTTTAAGGAATTAATCCTAGATGTGTATTCAGCAATTATTAATAAGATCTAATTTTAACATATCAAAATTAAATCATGTTATTTAATGTCCACAGAGGGCACTAGTTCCCTCTGTTCTCCATTGTTGAAGAAAATCTCTTAGGTTTGATTATCTGTAATGCAATTTTAACAAGTTTGATTTCAACCAAATGAATGTGTGTATGTGTAGGGATGTGAGTGTGTGCCTGAAGGATGGACATTTTGATTGTGTGTGCTGTAAATAATAGTAGTGCCTCATTCCTTCAGGTATACCAATGTACGGGCTGTGAATTTTAACCTGGTTGGGTAAAAGCAAAAAAACTATGTACAGTCTCTATTCTAGTTTCTCAACAGCTTGCATCGAGGTCAGTGGTTCCAAAACAATGCTGGTAGTCTTAGTATTTATGGTTTTGACCACACAGTGGGGGTGACAGTGGCTATGGGGTAGAGTGACCAGAAGTTCGAACCAGGGCCCCCCAGACTTAGTGCCGAAGTGTCCTTGAGCAAGACTCTGAACCCTTAATTGCTCCCGATGTGCAGGTTGGTGCCTTGCATGGTTTCCTCCGGCATCGGAGTGGGTGAATGTAATGCACAATCTCTGTAAATTGCCTTGGATAAAGGCGCTATATAAATGCACCATTTACAGTCATTTACTTGGTTTCAGGTCCCACGGACAGCTAGAATGACAAAGCTCATGTCAAAAAATTAATTAAATTGACTGGCAAGACAGAAACCACATTATGGCTTTATGGGACATGTTTGAGAGAATCAAAAGCTACTGTCTTCTAATCAGCTGTGTAAAGAGTATAAAGAATGCCACAACTGGGGAAAGGGGGTGCAGGTGCAGTCTGACTGAAGGTGATGCATGCAGGTTGACTGCTATTATTTTCACGTTTTGTGTTGCAGTGGGATGAGTGAGTGGTGTGGTTTCGTTGGGAAAATTGTAAATCTAATTTGTGCAATACACCAGACTGTGATTATAAATAAAAGGTTATATGGCTTGGCTTGTTTAAAGTCTATATAGCCAAATGCATTCAGGATGTCTAACCTAGGTCTGAAGTTTAGCACAATAGCGTATCGTATAGTGATCTTTGCTGGATCAGGCGAGCTACGGTTCGCTGAGTCAGTGAAATGAGGCCACAGACTCAGACACTCGGGAACACAGCTAAACCCTCCCGGTCCGGTCCCATTCACTGAGTGAACCTCATTACGAACACAAAGGGCCTTTAATCCGCGACCCACGCACATCATATGGATTATCTGCGTCGCGACTCGCGAGAAACGGCTGTAGCGTAGCCCATCTGCAGGGATCGACACACTGGCAAACCGGGACCCCGTGGGGTTGTAATGTATGTTTACAAAGTTTACGACCCTCGTGGGTTGTAAACGAGTTTTTAGTTGAATAGCACTGCTGGGCACTCAGGTGTCACATTCTGTCTTTGGAAGAACGTCACTTCCCATGGAAGTCCCAAACTTTCACAATATTGAATAGTCTTGTTACAGAGTACAGACAGAGGGAGGAGGGTTTTCACGAGGCTAACGGTGGACGACGGTGCACACTTTTAAACCCCGTGGCGCACTGTGACATAAACATTTTCACAAGTGGACGGTCCTTGGACGATTATCTGACGAGCAATCATAAAATAGGTGAGTGGACGGTCACTGACAACCAACCGACCCCTGATTTATCAAGTTGAAGTCTGTCTCAGACTCCCAGGTAGGAGAGAAACTTCGGGACAACAAGAAAAGCAGCTCAATCTGCATGTTTACCCGCGCCCCGGGGACATACAGGGACAGGCTGAAGGATATTTTAACGCTTTGAGTAGAACAATACTTTAGTTTTAATCTGCTAGCATTCTTCCAACTAGAGCCAAGTTTCGCACAACGCCCACTTGGTAAATATTGCCCCGATAGGAACATGAGGCTTTTGCAAACCGGGGGGTGATTCCCTGCATCGTATCGCCGTTTCTAAGCGGACGGAGAGGACATGGGACAACATGGGACTGTGTCTCGGTTCCGAAGTAACGGAGGAGGAGAAGAAGGCGCGGATAAACAGTACCAAGATAGACCGAGACCTCTATGAAGACGCTAAACGGGAGATGAATGTGGTGAAAATCCTTCTGCTAGGTGAGAAAATCACGGATTCCACCGGCCTAGTTATGGGACAGGCTGTCAACTGTTCCTTAGACATTTAGGCAACAAAAAAGTTTTACAACATAGGCTAGTTTTTCAACAATGCTTTATTTCATTAATACTTTAATATATTATGCCCCTCGTGTAAAATCTAACCAGTATGTGTGTTGTCCAATTAGGCCACAGATGAATTAACGAGAAGTTACTTTGGTAAATACTAGTAAATACTCCCCCACCCCCCATGATCCCCATCCCTTTCACCAATCCTACTACATCTCCTCCAGGTGCTGCAGAGAGTGGTAAAAGTACATTGGTCAAACAGATGAAGATCATTCACAGTCATGGATTCAACAAGCAAGAGCTAGACAGCTTCAAGGTACACACACACACACACACACACACACACACACACACACACACACACACACACACACACACACACACACACACACACACAGTCACTTTGTTTACTTTATACCTGTACATACAACTACCTGGTGTTTTCATCAGGATGGGGTCTACAGTATGTAAGCACTAAAAAACAAGTATTAAATTGTGATGGGAAATCGGGACAATTCAGCATTGAATGTTGAAAAATTTGAATTTGTCTGGATTCGGGTCACCCAGCTTGAAGGGAATCCTTCCGTCTGGTCACCGTATTGTTGTCTGACATTCCCTATTTTCCTTCCTGCCCCCCCCCCCCCCCCCCCCTACATTCTGCCTGTTTCACCCCCCTTGGTCTCGCTTGCTGCTTCACTCTCGTAACCCCCACTACCCTCCCTCCACTACACTGTTGTTCTACCAGTCTCTGTCTCCCTTCTGTTTGTTTTCACATGATGGACAAGTGGCCAAAGAGGTAGTCTCTTTCTCTCTGTCTTTCATCACACATTCATTTTTACTCTCCACAACAAGGAGCCAGTCACTGTACATACAGGCAGACAGGACAGAGTGCAGACAGACAAGGCCAGGGGACGAGCTTAAAAGCATCAGAAGCCATGATACACTGGAGGACAAATAATAATAAAACCAATAACCTAGTTCACCCGCCTTTTTATTCGGGAAGTGGAGCATCTGTGTACAGTCCGTAACCCAACTTCCCTCCAGGAAATCTGAAGGGGAAACTGTGTGTGTGTGTGTGTGTGTGTGTGTGTGTGTGTGTGTGTGTGTGTGTGTGTGTGTGTGTGTGTGTGTGAGAGAGACTGTCTGTGTGTGTGTGTGTGTGTGTGTGTGTGTGTGTGAGAGAGATAGAGATGCATGTGAATAATACTCTTTGTAGTTTTGTAGCTTTTGTAGCTTTGTTCTTGGTCAAGACACAGTACACACAATTTACAATTTAGGCATTTAGCAGACGCTCTTAATCCAGAGCGACTTACATTAAGCAAGAACAAAAAAGCATGGGAATACATCACATAAAGACATTTATCTTGAAACATGCGTAGCTAAGAAAGTAACAGTGGAATATCTATAATGAAACTATACATATAAGCTATACATCTATACTACTATGCTACACATATGTACTATGACGTGCTATGACTACATACAATGCACTTATGCTGTCTACATAACATGCTATAAGTCTGTATCAAATGCTATCTAAGTCTACAGAATTGCTATCTAAGTCTGTATCAAATGTCTGTATCAAATGCTATCTAAGTCTACAGAATTGCTATCTAAGGGGGTGGGGTAAGTGCTATGGGCCATGATGGAGTCTGAAAAGGTGGGTTTTCAGACTACGGCGGAAGATTGGGAGTGATGCTGCAGTTCTGACTGCAATGGGAAGTGCAAGTACACGCGCGCGCACACACACACACACACACACACACACACACACACACACACACACACACACACACACACACACACACACACACACACACACACACACACACACACAGGAATCCATAAATTAAGGTCCCAATGGTTTGTTGGGGGTTGGGGTTGGTGGAATGCATTCTTAAATATTAAGATGCCACAATTCCTTTCCCTCATCACTCTCTCACTGTTTCTCCTCCTTCCTTTGCTTCCTCTCTCACTCTCTTTCTTGCCCTTTCTTTCTTATTACAGTCACCTTTTCAGCAGAACAGAATCATCTTGCTTCCTTTATTGGAATGTGCTGAAAAGAGTTAGTGAACTCCTGACTACTAGGTTGTTTTAAATGAGGTTATATATCATTAAGTTTATCACATCTTGTAATACACACACACACACACACACACACACACACACACAGGCACGGCTACAGTCTCATCATCGCTCTCATCAGTGTGGTTCTCGGTAGATTTTAAGTTTTGTTCTCATAGTATATTAGTAACCCCCTTACACCTGATTTATATAGCTGCGTGTCAGTGTTTCACACTGAAAATAGATGAAAAAAAAATGTGCCTCTGCCAGGTAGTAGAAGTCAATCTTAGCTAACCTTGATGACATGACTGTAGAGACCATGTGTATGTTTTTCACAAATCGGCCTGCTGGTGTCGCTATAACAGGCCAATGTGAAAAGGGTCGCATTTCTTCTTTTGCCTAGTGAGAATGTGCATGCAAAGTTTCACGGCAATCGGACGCTGCATTTATGATTTGAGGCATTTTGTCAAAACAGCCAAACAGGACGGAATACGAAATATTTGACAGATTTGTCTTGATCACATGACTATAGATAGGATGTGTACCGATTTGCGTGATGTTTGACAGAATCTATATGAATAATAGCCAAAAAAACGTGTTTTGCAAAAATCTGCCTGCTTGTAGCGCTATGACTGGCTGATGTGAAAAATGTGGGCAAGAGGTTCTGCTCTGGCCTCCAGGGAGTGTTTCTTGCACAGTTTCACGCTGATCGGCTGATCGTTGAGCAGTTTCACTTTGAACAGGTGCCGGTGATTTTTCCACATGGAAGGACAAACACACACACAAGAATGCACAGACGGACGGCCTTATGCTTCAATCGTTTCAATTGAAACGGGCCTCGAGCTTCCAGGGGCCTCCAAAATAATTATTGTAATTATTATTTGTAGTTGCGAATGCAGTGAGCACTTACTATGAGACCTAGCAGATCATGTCTGTCTGTGTGTGTGTCTGTGTGTCTGTCTGTCTGTCCCGCTATCCAAATATGGAGTGTGTTGCATCATCAATCACTCAGCTCCATATATGGGCACAAAAGGGGCCAGGTCCACTCAGCTCCATATATGGGCACTAAAGGGGCCAGGTCCACATATACAGTAACAGCGGGACAGACACACAGACAGACAGACATGATCTGCAAGGTCTCAGCTGCATTCGCTTCCCGCGTTTGCGCGTCTTACTGGTAGTAGTTAAGTAGTAGAAGTAGAAGTAGAAGTAGTAGTAGTAGTAGTATTGCATTGCATCGCAGCCTTGTCAATTATTCAGCCTCATCCTGTCCACTTACCACTAGTTGGCAGCAGCTAATAATCACTGCAGGTACTTGACCTGTCATGTCACATTGACCTGTGTTGTTAGTTCATAATTGTTCCCACTTCCCAGTGTGTGCACTCACTGCACTAGCAGCGCTGAGAGTTGCGATTGCATCATTGTATAGCCTATGCTGCCTCCCAGTTATACCTTACAGTAATTTCAAGACAAGTAAAATAATTATTTAATCAAGCTGCTTTTGTGTATTTTTCTACTTGGATGTGTTGTATGCTGTTCATGCTTTGAAGTCCGATAATACACACTATAAAAAAAAATATATATAATTATTCATTATTAAAATGATGACGTCATGAAAGGGGCCTCCCGATCCTTAAGGGGCGAACACATATTGTCTCGGCCTGGCTGAAACAATAATTTAATTAATTTGCTATTTTCGCATCGTGTGAGACATGATGCACAACCAACCATGTATAAATCAAAGTGGAAAACATTCCACATCACAAACCAACAGTATTAATAACTACAGCTATAACCTCCCACAGCAAATGTAG